>NW_006286978.1:960380-970137 GCF_000327345.1 Myotis davidii | reverse complement strand
AATGGAAAAATATCCTCAGATGAGGATTAATGAAAAAAGACCAATCTAATACAGTAGAGTAATCCTGAAAGAGCTGAGAAGAATTACTTCTGTTTTCTAATTGATTAAGCTAAGAAATAAGTAGACCGTTAGTTTTTTAATCTAGCTCACAATAAATAATCCTAGTGGAAATAATTAGCAAAAAAATATTTTTTCACATTAGCTAAGAAATCAACTGTTAATCTGTTTTCTAATTCCTACTTAATATTACTGGTAGAAATAATCAGCCCCAAATAAAATTCACAGGTAAAACTAAACTCAATAAAAATTTAGATTTAAAAAATGTGCCCAAGAAAGTTGCATTTGGAAAAATAACTACCACAAAAGAAAACTTACAATGGCAAAATCTAAACAAGAAAATCCGATATAGACAAAAATCTGACAAATGTAGCAAATATTTCTTGTCAACTTATACAGGAAAAAATATTTGTCCCCTACATGAAAATCATTTTATTAAAATGAAAATGATTAGAAAATGTATATCTGTACTGAAAGGAAAGTAATCAAGGAAAAGAAATTGGCCTAATGATATTTGTTCTAGGAAATACTCTCTTAATGACAATTCATTAGTGTTAGTAAAATTCTTATTAAAATATGTATGATGATAAATGAACACAGAACAGCTCAGGACCGGAATGACTATGTCAAACTACCCCCAAGGTCAAAACAGCAGAATCAAAATGAACCCATTCTTCTAATTAAATAGCTATAAAAATCATGATAATACATTTGTTGACCTAATCTTCATAGTCTCCCCAGGATTTACCAAGCAACCTCCTGGAAAGGTGCTTTGAGCAATTTAGGCAAAGTAGGAGTATGGATATGATCATTAATGAGAGGTGAATGTTCTTTGCTTTGGAAGATTGAGGAGGGTGGCCTTCATTTCAGCCATGCATTTATGGGAAAGAAAAGTTCATATTTACTCCCCAAATTCTAATTTGCTGATCTGCAACTACAGGGGCTCTTACTCCTTGCCCTCTTTCTCAAATAAAACCACATATAATCTGAAAGACTTAGGGGTGAGGATAGGGACCAAGCCAACACAGGAAGGGGCTACTTGAGACACTATTAGGAGAAACAGCTTGCTCTCACCTTTTCAGATTGGCCATGATCACTGGGCACAATCTTGTTGGACTGAGATTTCTTAGTCTCATTTTTGTCGCTTCCCGGTGGTGGTGGCATCTCTTACAGATTCAGCAGTGTCTATCCAAGGCAGAGCTGCAATCATAAAGGGTCTCTTTAAAATACTATTCACCAGAAACATCACAGAATTATCCAGAGACTTTTGAGAAAACCCAGTCTCTCTATAGCATCCCCAGGAGGAAACAGACTTTGAGTTAGGCAGATCTTGTTTCTACCACAGTTAACCTTGGGTAAGTGACCAAAACTCCCTGGGATCCAGATATCCATCTATAAAATGGGGATAAGTATACCTACCTCTGCAGGACACTGTTCAAATTAAATTAGATACTCTATGTAAAAAGCCCAGCGTAATGCCTGCCATCATCTGTGGGCACTGAAATTATGGCCTAGCCCCAAGTTTAAGTCTAGGAACATTGGGAACAACTTATGTGATTTACACTGAAGACAATAAAAAATATGACAGGTCATATAGTATGGAGGCTAGCTGGTAAGAATAATGTTCTTTAAAAGGCATGGGATCCTGGCCATGGAAATTATAATATGTTACAAAGAAGACACAAGAATGCACTGCACACACACATATGCACAATAGGCCAGAGAGTACTCAAAGGTTGCAATCAAGCAGAAGAAACTGTAATACACTTCTAGACACCTGATAGGAACATTTAAAAATAAAAAAAAATGAGATAATAGCAAAAGAAAGTAATGTATTGGAAAATCATTTGACATAACAATTTAACAGTTATTACAACCCTTAGAAGAATCCTACCTTCACCTCATCTCAGTAGAGAACCCCATTCTAATTTCTTTTTTAAAAATATTTATTGTTGAAAGTATTACATAGGCCCTCCTTTTCCCATAGAACCTCTTCCAGCCTGCTACCATCCCCCTTCTTCCCCCAGGCCATTCTATATTTCTTAAGGTTCTTGTAGTTTCTGAGTCTCAATAGTTAGGATACACTTATGTGTCTTACAAGCAAATACATTATTAGGAGGAATTATTTTTTGGATACACAAGAAACCCTTCCCACTCAGATACAACTGACCTTTCAACCCCACTCACATTCAATCTCCAAGTTCAACTGCATTTGACAAACAACAGGCTTCCCTAAGAAAGACCCTAAAGGGACTACAACAAACGTCCCACTATGTACCAGATATTTCAGGCAATAGAGATACAAACACAAATCACGGATCTTATCCTACAAGTATTCACATGCATAGCTCTAACAGTAACATAAAAATGTGACAAATGGGAAAGCAGGGCAGGGCCGTGGCAGAGAGAGGCTGGGAGGGAGATGTGGCCTGACTCTGCCACCTCCTCCACCACCTGCAGCCAACTCCCCTCCCTGCAGCTGCCAGGGCATACTTTCAGGTCTCCCGGCACCCATCAGTCAGAGGATTCAGCCCCCTGACCACTCAGACCAATGGGCAGCCAGTCCTTACACTCTCTAAAATAACCAGCTCGCCCCTTACCTAGTACAGAGCCCTGGTGTGGTTGACCCCCTGCACAGGCCTAAGCTAGGATGCACCACTATGCAGCAGCAGCCCACCCATCAGCCTATGCCCCAGTGAACATAGCTTTTCCCCAGCAGCCTTCAGCCCTGCCCCAGCAGCAAAGAGAAGGCCCTAAGACTATAACCTCTTCATCTATCACCTGCCTCAGGAGTTTGGTAATGCAGAACTCATATAGACTTCCCTGTACTTTGGAGTTGTAGTCTCTGTCAAAGTCTTTGTGAATCAAGCCCCAACCAGAGCAAGTGTTTTGGGTTTGTTAGCTTTGACAATCCAACCAGTGCCCAGATAGCTATTCAGGCCATGAATGACTTTCAAATTGCCATGAAGAGGCTCAAGGTACAGCTAAAGAGGCCCAAGGATGCCAACAAGCCTTACTGATCTGCTCTCACTGACCACCCACAGAAAGATTAAGAAGAGTGAGAAGAAAGGAGAGGAAAAGATCAGAAGCACTTAAGCAGCCCTTCTTGAAGCAGCAGCTGGAGATGGAGGTGGACTGGACCCAAGGCCAGTGTCTGGGGCTCAGATCACTTTAAGGATTGTCTTCACCAAGTGGGTTGTTCTATGCTTGTGGCATAAAGCTCAGGCTGGCAAGGCAGCTGGGGCTGGCTGAAGATGGACTGTGGAAGGGAACAAGCAGAGGGCCTTGGGGTTGCTAAGGGCTTCCTGGCAAGGGAAGCCCAGATTTACTTAGTTCAAAATCATATCATTCCTCAGAGTTTAGGAACCAAAAAACTATTTTTTTAAGAATATGTAAAAGAATATATAATTTTCAAAACAAGAAACACAAAAGACAGTATCGAATCTCATAAAAACTGCCTTTAAATATCCCTAGGAGACAGGGTGAAGGGGATCTTTAAAAGACCCAGCCTACTTAAAGGGAGGCTGTGGAAAGATTGTTCTGTGTCTCATATTCTCTTAAACCAGTGGTTCTCAACCTTAGCTGCACATTAGAATCACCTGGGAATCTTTTAAAATCCTGATTTCTGGATGAGGCCCAGAAATCAGGATTTTAAAAAGGTTTCCCGGTGATTCTAATGTGCAGCCAAGGTTGAGAACCACTGTCTTAAACCATCTCCCCACCCTGCCTTTTTGAAATAATTAAAGACTTGAGGTCTAGGCTCAGATGCAGGTAACAAGAGAGTTATGGAAGCAGTGAACCCACAATACCCAAACACAGAGAGCATCACTGAAGAGGCCTGCCCTGGCCTTTGCCACTAAGGGTAGGAACCTGCCTTTCTTTCCTGACACTGCTTCCCTAGGCTGAAAGAAAAAGGGAGTTTTGGTCACCCTAGCTTTTCCCTTTCCCTTCCATATAGGCAGAGGCCCTGCCTTTGGCTGAGTGGAGACACCTCCTGTTTGCCCTTACCTTGAGCCAGCTCCAGTGTCCCCTTGCTCCGGGTCACCTTCTGCTTCTAAGTCTAAGTTTGCCCACCTGTAAAGTAGATTCAGGATTATAGAGGGCTGTGACAACAGGTTTGGAAGGTTTGCTGCTGTATATACTGCCATTGAGAAGGAAATAATTTTCAATATAGCTTCTGAATTTAGAGGTCCCTCTTTATCCAGGACCTGGGAGAGTAGATGTTTTGCCAACATATTTCTTCATTCCTTTAAAAAGTACATCTTTCTTATGCAAAAAAGTGACAAATTATTTTTAAAGGTAGATACAAAGTACTAGAGAAACATAATGGAAATATAGAAGAGGTTATATATGATCTGGACATCCCCAAGTAAACTGGAGGGCTTTCCAGTTTTCCAAAGAAAGCCTGAGCCCAGGCAGAGACTTGAACATGCAGAGAACAGAAGGTTCCAGGTATAGCCAGGTTGTCTGAGTTCAAAGTAAAAAGAATGTGCTGGGGAGGAGTTATAAAGGGGTTGAAAGCTAGGCTGGGGGTAGGCTGGTAACAGTAGTTTGCAGCTTGAGGGGAAGATTTAAGAAAGGAGGAAGGATTTGGGTTTTGCTTTGGATGGAGAAGTATTACACATTTTGTTGATGAGGAAAAGTCAGTACAAGTATGTGCCTTCACAGTTACTACATCAGTTGATTCTCACAACAAAACTGTTTCCATGTTATAGTTCCAAATGAGTTACATGACTTACTATACAGGACAAACTATTAAACAGTATACATCACCCAGCTCTTTCCAGGTCTCTTTCTAAAAAAAAAAAAACCATAAAATCTCTCTGATCAAAGAAAAAATAAGACATTTCAGAACAGTCCATGGTCCAAAACGAAAGGCCCTAGTATAGTAGAGAGTGTAGGTAGAATTAGCAAAGGATTTTTTTAAAAGAAGCAATTGGACTTCTTAACCAGCCAAATTAGCATCTTTGAGACTCAACTTCCTCTTTTGCAAAAAGATACACTTGCAGAGGTATTCTGTGGTGCCAATGTAAACTTTTTTTTAATATATTTTATTGATTTTTTACAGAGAGGAAGGGAGATAGAGAGTTAGAAACATCGATGAGAGAGAAACACCAATCAGCTGCCTCCTGCACACCCCCTACTGGGGATGTGCCTGCAACCAAGGTACATGACCTTGACCGGAATCAAACTTGGGACCCTTCAGTCCGAAGGCCGATGCTCTATCCACTGAGCCAAACTGGTTAAGGCCAAATGTAAATTTTTACATGAAAGCCTAAGCATGGCAGGCACTCAGAATAAATGGGGGGTATTACTCTCCTCTTCCTCCAAATTGAAAACTATTTTCCATCTCATCCTCAAAACTCGGCCAAGCAACAATAAAGCTAAATTGGGTGCACCTACCCCTAACTGCACTCTATGAAAACCACTTACACCACTATTATTATTCACACCTCATACAATTTTTTTATGGATGACTAAAAACTCATGTTCTGAAACATTCACCTTTCAAAGGAAAAGAAAAAATATCAGATTGAAGTAAAAAAAAAGGGCTAAAATTTTTCAGCTGAGAGTGTTATAGATTTAATTAAACCTCAGAGAAAACAAGGTTATTCATACGATGGTCATGCACCACCTTCACTATCCTGAACAATAATCACTTGCTTTGGGAGACACACACACTGACTTAAGTAGCTAGTTTTCCTGCTACTGGGAGAGGGGAATGACACCACTAAAAACATGCTTTCATAAAAGCACACTCTGCAAAAACACTCTAGACTCCTACCACCTACAAAATGCTGAGCCTTACTTGGACAAGCAACTTAGAATCCTTTCCAGTGTCCAGACTCTCCATGTCCCCTACATGTTGAAGACCTCATTGAGAATCCCAGAGCAGTGCTGACACCCACACGAGGGCAAATTGGCTCTTTTAAAAGCCCAATTGTTCAGACTCCAGAACTGTAGATCAAGACAGTCTACAGGTTCTCAACCTGTGGTTCTCAACCTGAGGTTCAACCTGGGGGTTGAACAACCCTTTCACAGGAGTCGCCTAAGACCATCGGAAAACACATATATAATTACATTATGATTCATAACAGTAGCAAAATTACAGTGATGAAGTAGCAACGAAAATAATTTTATGGTTGGGAGTCACCACAATATGAGGAACTGTATTAAAGGGTCGTGGCGTTAGGAAGGTTGAGAACCACTGGTCTACAGGAAACAGTAGCAACTTTGTTTTATATATAAAGGCAGGTTACAGACAGCAAGACATTGGGGAGAGTAGGGGGTATGGTGTCTGTCAATGAAAGCAGCACTGGGTGGGAAAGTATCTTAGGATCTAGTTCTAACACTGCAGGTAGCTGGCTAGGTGACACTAGGCAAGTCCCTTTTCCCTCTGTAAACTTCAGTTCTCCAGCTAATAAAATGAGGCAATGGGACCAAAGCCTTCATGTTATTCATACAGTGGTAAATGGACCAGCATCATTTGCAACACGTGGGAGCTTTTAGCCATTTAAAATCTTAGGCCCCAAGCTAGGCCTGACCAAATAGGCACAGGCAAGTTAACAATATCCCCAGGTGATTTGTATGCACTTTAAAGTTTAAGAAGCATGGTTCTAAGGCACCTTCGACATCTGGCCTTCTAGGACTCTAATCACATAGCAGAGAGCAATGGGCAAGCCAGAGTTGAAGGGTTAGAAGCAGAGATAGAAGAATGGAGATGTGAGAAGTTTAACAAGGGGGAAAGGGCACGTTTCCATTAACCTGTAGTTCAAAACACATCCCTCAAATAGCATTCTCTGACTTAAATGCGTTGTCTTGTGGCTGAAATTGATCCTGCATACTTTCACTTGTAAAAAGACATTTTGTATATGTACTCTGATTCAGGCATGTGTACTGGACTCTCCATCTAAATGATGGGACCTAGTCTCATTTACTTTATCATTTCACCCTCTAATACACACTCCCTGCCCAACCTCATATGGGGCTCACTTCACAACGGCTGACTGGCAAAAGAAGACAGCGTGTAACAAGGGGCACTCCATGGCCAATACCGGACATTCGTGCGGGCAGTACAAAACCAAAGGCTCCTACCTCACATTGAAATTGGGGGCATAACAGGAAAGACCATAGACACACTTCTAGACCAGGAGCAGCCCCGATAAATGAATGGAGGACCAAGTCGTAGCAACCGGGTGTGGGTCTCAGCCTGGCCTGAGTTCCCTCCAATCCATCTGCTAGCAGTGAATTTTTAAAATTACAGTCCTAGAGAAACTGCAGTGGTGATTGGCCAACAAGAACCAATCTGCGTGCAGAGTTGTGACGTAGGCTCGGCCCAGCAAGGAGGGATGGGCTGGGAGAGTAATTGATTGAACTCCTTGTCAAATTGACTACATTGGGGCTTGGTTTCCCATGCAATTGGTTGGAATAGGCTGGTTTGACGAGTGAAGTACTGGGTCTCTTTAAAGAGGCATTTTATTTAAATAACCCTGCTGGAGGAAGGGGAGAGCAACTGTACAACTTAGGTTCAGACCAGTTACTCTTTGTAGAATCAAACATGAACTCCTGCTGGCTTCACAAGTGGCCTTGTGATGGGAAGCAGGGTAGAAATTATTGCCCCTACTTTATGGGTAAGTCCCCAAAGTGCAGAGAGCTATTAACAGTAGTAGCTAACATTAATTCAGCGCAATAATTGCCAAAACAAGGTGAAAATACAACTGCTAAAGATTTCAGAGGACACATGTTGTTTAGCACGCCATTATTCCCAACCCAGTCACTGTTGTCATACTCACCCCAGCATCACCAATAGTGATTAGTGAGTGTATTAGGTGCATACGCCACTTGTTAGGGTCTATACAGAGAGTTAGACAAATACTTCTTCCTTTGAACCTAACACACCTTTATGATGGGACAATTAAGAAAATATTACATTAATATTATATGTATATTATCTGCATTATAAATATAATACTAAGTATTATGTCAATAAATATAACAGACTTAAAAATGCAATTTTAGGATGGAGGGTGATTATATGGGGGGTGAGGGGAATCACCAAATTCCCTTTTGAGGAATGCTTGGCAAAATGGATTTTTGTATGGGGTGATCTTGTACTGTATGGAAACGTTTTCCAAGCAGCTGCGACCTCCTAGTGGCCACATGAACTTATTACCCCCATTTACCATCTAACTTTGAGAGCAACAGGCACAGAAGGGCTAACTAAGCCTGACTGACATCCCCACGCAGGGCAACTACCTGACAACGCTGAAGACTAGGCCAGTCTTCATCCATTTTAATGTTCCTAAAACTAGGGGGATCCTTAAGTGTGTGTGTAGAGGGGGAGGATGCCTATAAGTGCTATAAAGGAACCTGAAGAGGTTCATGCTTCCAAATCCCCTTTCTCTCCTCCGTAGTCTTTGTTTAAAACATTTATTCATAAATAAACTGTCTGGAGAGAAGGAGAAAAACTATCACCAATTAATACTATATTTAAGTACTTTTCTGTCAGATGTTCAAGCAAGTTCGTCTGACAGGAAAAAATATTCCGATGAACAGCTTATTTTCCTCAGCCATATATATCTCCAGCGCTGACATAAAATATATTTATATGTGTACGGCAAAAGAACATTTAACAAGCTATAAATGGGATTGGAACCAAAACTACGCATGGGAAACGAACTTCCCGCCTGTCTGAAACAAAACCAACATAGATGAGGGGCAGAGGGAGAGGGAACTAACGGCTTTAGAATTATCGCCTTAGAGAATTACCGCCTCAGAATTACCGCCTCTGACCAACCGCCTCTGGCCAACCGCCTCTGACCAACGCCTCTGGCCAACCGCCTCTGACCAACCGCCTCTGACCAACTGCTTCAAACCGGCTACCAACCGCCTCACACTAACAGCCTCCAGCAAGCATGCGCACAGAGGAGGCGCGCCGACTGTACCATTCTCGCCAGAAGGGGGAGATAACGGATTGATCCTTTTCAGTCAGACTTGAAACCGCTAGATGGGGCCAAAAGATTATACTAGGTATCCTTTATACTTTTTTCCCCTCAAGAAATTTCTCTTCTACATCTTATAACCTTAGAATAAAGAAAACTCATGCTAATCTCTGAACACACACATAACACCCCCCCTCAGGATGAGGAAAGTGGCTAGTGCCGGAACTGGCTGCACCATCAATCAAAGCCCTCTCCGGTCTCCAGCGAGCCATTAATAAAGTCTGGATTAAAATAGTACCCATATCACAAGTCTGTCTGAGAATTAAATGAGAGAATGCATGTAAAACACAACACCAGGCAAATTTTCAGACCTGTAGAATTAGACACTCTGGGATGAGGCCCAACTATGTTTTATTAAGCACTCCAAGTGACCCTGAGTCACGCCTAATGTGTAAAAATTGTTGCTCAATGAGGAAGGCTGCCAACTCAAATAGCTAACCAAGATATTTGTCATTATTTCGGATTTCATTACTCCTGCCTGAACTTTCAAAACCATCATTTGTTTCTTGACCTCAACTGTATGGCCAGTATCATAGTAGATACAATGAGAAAGAGACAGAGAACCTGCCCTGAGGCTTCAGTGTAGGTGATCCAGGAATAGGAAAAGTTAATTAAATCTACAAGGCCAGATCTAGTAAATGTCAAATGAATTATACGGACAATAAACAAATGTTCTAGGAAATCAGAGAAGGGAAATT
>NW_006286978.1:947834-960352 GCF_000327345.1 Myotis davidii | reverse complement strand
CCCCCCCCCCCCCCCCCCGCATACACACACACATACACCAAATAGCACAGACCTTAGCTGCCTAATTAACTCCCTGCCTGAAAGGAAACCCCAACACATCTAAGAGCTTGCTTTCCTTTAACAGCTGCCTCTTAAATAAAAATAATTAGAACGTTTATAGTTTTTTTAAAGTGCTTTATTTTCTCCCTCCACTGTTTCAATCACTTATAGGAAAGGACAGATGGGTATGCAGACATGACATAAATACTTGATGGAAGTAATTATGCAGTACCATTGATGAGATGCTCAGAATAGCTATCTAATAGATGATTTAATAAAGAAAATGTGGTACATATATACAATGGAATACTAACCAGCCATAGGAAAAGACAAAATACTGCCATTTGTGACAACATGTTTGGATCCTGAGAATGTCATGCTAAGCAAAATAAGTCAGATGGAAAAAGTCAAAAACCATATGATTTCACTCATATGTAGGATATAATACTGAAAGCAACAAATGAACAAAGACAAACAAAAACTCATAGACACAGAAAACAGTATGGTGATTACAAGAGGGAAAGGGAGTATGGGGGTAGAAGAGGGTAAAGGGGGGGATAAATGGTGATTGAAGGAGACTTGACTTTGAGTGGTACAATATAATATATCAATGGTGTGCTGTAGAATTGTACACTCAAAGCATGTAATTTAATAACCAATATCACCCAATAAATTTAATAAAATTTAAAAATAATGGCTATCTAATTTTTCAATTTACTATGGTTGTGGGGAGCTGCTCTAAAGGACATTGGGCATTTTCATGGCTTGGAAACAATTCAGGAGAAAAAGAGGTGGAGTTCCCATTTGTACTGGTCCATAATAAATAATGTCTGATAATCATTGACATCACTTCCCATTTTCCAAATAGTGTCATCACATAAACTAAATTAGGTAGGCTAAATCTGAGGCTGAAAGGTACTTAGTGGAACTAACAGGCAGACAGTAATTTCATGAAGGCTGATAGTTCAGTTCACTTAAATTTCATTTTGCCATTATTCATAATAATTACAAACACAGGTTCCATTTTTTATTACCTTAATAGCTCTTTCAAACCAAATTCAAGCTGAAAGCATATTTAAAATGTAATTTGTATGATTACTCACAAGTTTGTATGAAAGAGAAGATGTTTGAGAATAAATAAGGTTAGAAAATGGATGATAATGGTTAGGGGAAAATGACAAAGCTTCTGTTTAACATCTCTATATTTGGCTCTTAAAGGCTAACCTAAGTGTACACTACTTGGCATATATTGACATACTAATGTAGCATATTCCTTCTTCTGACACTTTGAACATCAGTACAGGACACTCTGAGAGCCTCAGCAGCTTAAGAGAAAAGAAGAGGCAGTGAATATACTGTAACCTATGACTGAGCCTCCTTACATTTTCATTATTGGTTTCCCACCCAAATGCTGCTCTTATTTGCTCCTGGTTAGCCTCCAGGATGACAGTATTGGGGTGCCATGAGTCAGGGCTCTAATCATCCATAATAGTTCTCTCTCTGTCATTTAGAGGATTTGGTATGACATTTTCCAGGCCCAGACGACAGTTTTTTCCTTCTAGGCTGAGAGACATAGAGAGGTGTTTTTTGTTTGTTTGCTTATTTGTTTGTTTGTTTTTAATCTTAGGAATATATATTCTTGTACATAGAGAATAAACAAACATTTTCTTTCTTTACTTATTATCCCATAGACACGAGCCAGACACAGGAGCTCCAACTTAAATATCAAAAGTTCCCCTTGCCAAAAGGGATGATAAAAGAAAAACAAGTCCTATATTGTGGATTTTAGCTCATCGCCATTGACAAAGACTCCATCCTCAACCAAAATTAATGTTTTAATAAACATTATATGTATTTAAGATCTACAACATGATGATTTGATATTGTCAAGCTCCTCTGAAACCTCTTCTCAACTAGGCCTCAATCTTGGCCTATAAAAATTTCAACTTTCAGCACAAAGAATTTCACCCACTCCTACATAATGAGACTTAAACAAACACTAGCATAGAAAAATAAGTTAAGATGTGAAAATGAATACTGTTTTGTTCATACAGGCTGGTGGTAATTCTGTATGTGAAAAATACAGACCAAACTGGTAACTGATAGGATTAGGTTGTTCTGGAAGTCTAGCAAGAAGAGGAAAGAGAAAGGAGGTTTCAAGGTGTTATGAGCTGGACAAAATGTGAAAGAATTATATGTACCCTTCTAGAAAGAATAGAAAAAGGTTGTCATACAGCAGATAGCCTGAGGTATTTTTTATTTAAAGGGGTATTAAGTTTGCCAGCCTGCTACACCTTTACTACGGTTGCTATAGTTTCAGGCATTGTGACTTAACAAAGTATGATGTCATACCTCAAGGTCATAAGCAGCAGAAAAAAGCCTTGGCCCATCAGTCTTGTCCAACTGCTGGTGGGGTGGCAGCCAGCTGTGGGTGCCCAAGAACTTGGCACTGCCCAGATCCATCTAAAGGGGCGAATCTCCCTTCTCGGTGGCACGTTTTCAGCAAAAAGAAGAAAACAACTTCATTATCAAGGTAATGAGTTTATAAATTTCTTTTTTAAACAGTTCTTTAGAATCTGTACATGAGGGACCTCTATGCCTCCCTCTTTTTCTAGGCTAGTGATCTCTAGCTCTGGAAAAAAGAAACTACCCCTTTTGAGGGTGTGTGAAGCCTTTTTCTAAATCTTTGAGAGAGTCCTAAAAGATTTTCATGTGATGCAGGGGTGGGGGCAGGTAAAGGGTATGGATGTAGTGTTATTATGTGAAATGATAGCTGGGTATAGGAGAGAGAGAGAAAGAGAAAGGGAGAGCGAGAGAGAGAGAAGCTGGGTATGTGAGAGAGGGGGAGAAGCTGAGTGTCAGAGAGAAAAGATGGGTATGAGAGAGAGAGAGGGAGAAGCTGGGTATGGAAACTGGGCATGAGAAAGAGGAGGGAGGGAGGTAAGGAGAGAGAGAGAAGAAGAAGAAGAAGAAGAAGAAGAAGAAGAAGAAGAAGAAGAAGAAGAAGAAGAAGAAGAAGAATGGTGAGAGGGATGTCCTACTGCTGGTTTAGGCCCAAACCCCGGGATTGGGCCTAAACTGGCAGTCAGACATCCTTCAAGGGGTGTCGGATTGGAGAGTGCAGGCTGAGCTGAGGGGACCCCACCCCATGCACGAATTTCATGCACTGGGCCTCTGATACTACCATAATTATGAGAGTGACAAGCCACCACCTTTGCCATAGTATATTGTTAGAGAGAGAGAGAGAGAGAGAGAGAGAGAACCTAGGTATAGGGGAGAGAGAAACTATGAATTATGCTAAAATGATCCTGATGATTTGATGATTTCAGGGTGTCCTTTCCCCCACTGCTCACCCCGCCAGTTTCTAGCCTAAACCAATATGAAACACAGGTGGGTTTCAGGGTCCTCTTATCTAAACTGAGCCAGTTCCTAAAAACCATATATAAACCTTTCAGATTACTTTTCTTTGCCTTTCCAGATGTCTGATCCTATTGACTGGCTACACAGCTCCAGGGGTGTGTGCAAGGTCGATCTCTATAGCCCAACAGAACGGAAAGAACAGGAACGCAAAGTGGTAAGATACAAAATTACTCCTACCAAAGTGTGGGAAGTATTGGCATATGGATACAGATATACTGGAACCCCGGATAGATTAATGAAGGGTGACAGTGTCGTTTACAAGCAAGCAAGTTCAATAAAGTCTGTGGGGGACCAGTATGCTTATACATTGCGGAGGGACAAATCAAGGGAAGGGCAAGATGAAGAGTGGTAAAGGAGGGAGGGAGGGAGGGCTAGAGGGAGCCTCAGGGGAGGGAGGAGTGGTGGTTGCCTAGCTACAAGCCTCTATTACCTAACCTCTGAAGTCATAATATCACCTAGCTAACATGAGTTGTACTAAAGTGGGACTCCCTCAAAATACTTCATGCTGTTTCCCAAACTTTGAGTTATTTGTGTAGTATTTCACTTTTCTTTATCATGCTCAAGTACCACTCATACTATTATTTATTTAATATGTGTTTTACAATGTTTTTAAAATTGACTTACATTTAAAAATTACCATCACTTTAAACAATGGTATCCATAATATCACAGGTTTGATGTTCTAGTATGTACTTTTCCTACTAAACAATAAAAAATATACTTATTAAACACAGAAGTGTTTAACCATGTACCACTTAAACTTTTCTATCGCCTCAATAGTAAAAATAACACGTTTGGGAAACACTAGTGTAGTTGAAAGTGCTCTAAACTGGGAGCTAGGAGAATTGAGATCTAATATAAGTTCCACCTTTGAGTTTGTGTCAGTTGGGCAAGTCATTCTTACTTTTCTTAATAAATGTGGGTATTTGGGGCCTCTCTGATAGGTAAGTTTTCTCATCTAGGAAATATAGCAATGATAAGATTCTGTCTGCCTAATAACACGTACTGAATATTTACTATGAACAAGTACTCTGCTGAAAGCTTTCTTTACATGCACTATCTCAATCAATCCTCACAAGAACCCTATACGGTAGGTGCTTTATCATCTCAAAGAGAAACTACAGTCTTTTCTCTAAATGCATCCTCTTAATTTGATGCAGATATGTTTTGTTGATGTGGCCACCCTGAATGTGGAAGATAAAGGTTCTAAGGTAGGTATTCTCTGCTCCCCTCATAGTTGGAATGGGTAGGAAATTGCTACCCATTGTCAGTGATGACATAATAAAAGGGAAAGGCTGTGGCTGTGGGTGAAAAGGTGGAGGCGATTCAGGTGAGAAGCCATCATTCTTGTGAGCCCAGAATCTCTGGTTGAGAATTTACTGTCACTCTTGATACCAAATCTCATTTTAGAAAGCACTTACATTGCTGGTAGGGATGGAAGAACTAAAGCATGGAAGATTCCATGTCAGAACAGTGAAAAAAAATGTCCAAAAGGTCGGTAATTAATGAACTATGGTTCCTGAGATTGGTTGCTTTGTGAATTCCTCTGGGGAAGGGTAGTAATTTGTGGAGAGAAAAGTATCTCATTCTTCAAAGACTAGTTAGCACTACAAGTCTACTTTTCCTTCGAAAATTAAAAAGGTATGTCATTCATGTTTTGAAGTGGTCACAGGCAGAGAGGGCAGCCTGGAGAAGTTTCAAAAAGCAACTATTCATAAGTTTCAAAAAGCTACTATTCATAAGAATCTCATCCCTTAATTCCATAGGATGCTGGTGGTTCCAGTTCAAGAGGTGACTTAACCCTGGAGCATCTGGAAGATAAAGAAATTATTGTGATCAAGGATATTGAGAAAAAAGACCAGTCCAAGGTATGCTTAGCCTCTGAGTCTGCCCTTTCTAATTCCCAGAGCCCAGTGCTGAGTCTGAAGACTCTGGTAAGAGAAATATTGTCAAACAGGCCCATAAATTTGACTACTATGACATTCTAAAGAACACAGGCCTAAGTTCAGAGTCACGGTAAGTTCAATGCCCAGGTATCTAAAAATGGCATTAATCACAGGGACTCAGAATGCCCTTTCCTGATTTCAGGCATCTACTCCAAACAGAATATTGTTATCCTTATCCTAAGAAAGATATGGGTTTATAAGAAAGATCACCTTGCTATCCTTATCCTAAAAAAACATATGGGTTTATAAGAAAGATCCTTGTGTGCCCCACATTGCCCAGTGTTAAAAACACACACACACACACACACACACACACACACACACACACAAACAAACAAGGATATATGGAACAGAGAGATTCCACGACCACCAAGAACTGTGGTTGTCAGGTTCCCAAGGATACCCAAGGATATATGGAGCAGAGAGACTCCATGACAACCAAAACTGTAGTTGTCTGGTTTCCAAGGATACCCAAGGATATATGGAGCAGAGAGACTCCATGACAACCAAAACTGTAGTTGTCTGGTTCCCAAGGATACCCAAGGATATATGGAGCAGAGAGACTCCATGACAACCAAAACTGTAGTTGTCTGGTTTCCAAGGATACCCAAGGATATATGGAGCAGAGAGACTCCATGACAACCAAAACTGTAGTTGTCTGGTTTCCAAGGATACCCAAGGATATATGGAGCAGAGAGACTCCATGACAACCAAAACTGTAGTTGTCTGGTTTCCAAGGATACCCAAGGATATATGGAGCAGAGAGACTCCATGACAACCAAAACTGTAGTTGTCTGGTTTCCAAGGATACCCAAGGATATATGGAGCAGAGAGACTCCATGACAACCAAAACTGTAGTTGTCTGGTTTCCAAGGATACCCAAGGATATATGGAGCAGAGAGACTCCATGACAACCAAAACTGTAGTTGTCTGGTTTCCAAGGATACCCAAGGATATATGGAGCAGAGAGACTCCATGACAACCAAAACTGTAGTTGTCTGGTTCCCAAGGATACCCAAGGATATATGGAGCAGAGAGACTCCATGACAACCAAGAACTGTAGTTGCCTGGTTCCCAACCCTGTTGTCTAAGAGATTACCCAGGCTGTTAGGTATGATGAAGTTAGAAGCAATTAGACTTGCACGCCACTGTCACATACAGAATCTCTTTGTTTTTTATGTAACTACCCTAAATTATGTCTGTTAGGCTCCTGGTTTGGGGTGGGCATTAGAGCTTATGACAAGTCACCTTCACAGTCCTGCAAGCCCAGAGTGGTTGATACTGAAACAAGATATTTGGTTTTAGCTCAAAGGAGTCAAATATTTCCTGTTCTGAGTGCCTATGTTCATGTTATAACCAGAAAGAACATTTCTGACACATTTGGAGTGGTAAGAGTGGTCCTTAAGGAAGAAAAAAAAACCTTTACAAAATATTCTTCAAAGGGTGTTGGGTTCAGTTGAGGAGGCTCTATTTTGGAGTCTTAAGAAAGGGATAAATTAGACCTAATGTTTATTTTTAAAAGTGCAGCTCACAATGTAGATCTCCTTGATTGTAACCTAAGCCTATTTTCAAAATGTTGAACTTATCATGACCTTACATTTCTAGGAATTCAGTGAAAAGAGAGGAGCTGATGCAATGGAAGGGGCAAAGAGAGCAATGGTACTTAGCATTGAGTAGATGATGTATACAATACATGTACACATAAATTTACACAAAGTGGCACAAAGCAACACACATTAATATATACATTTATAGCCCTAGCTCAGTGATGGCAAACTTTTTGAGCTCGGCATGTCAGCATTTTGAAAAACCCTAACTTAACTCTGGTGCCATGTCACATATAGAAATTTTTTGATATTTGCAACCATAGTAAAACAAAGACATATTTTTGATATTTATTTTATATATTTAAATGCCATTTAACAAAGAAAAATCAACCAAAAAAATGAGTTCGCGTGTCACCTCTGACACGCGTGTCACAGGTTCACCATCACTGGTCTAGCTGGTTCAGTTTAGCCATTAGAGCGCCAGCTCACAGACTGAAGGGACCTGGGTTCGATTTTGGTGAAGGGCAAATGCCTTGGTTGCAGGCTCGATCCCTCTCCCTTCCACTCTCTCTAAAAATCAATGGAAAAATATCCTTGGGTGAGGATTAACAACTATATATACATATAAAAATAATTTGTATAAGCAATGACACACATATGATACTGATAAACACATACAAGCATTGCTCCAGCAAACATATAAACATCCATATTCACATCCATGCACACAATTTTAACATACACAGCCTTGATCAAAACACAGTGACCATACAGACTCAGGTATAAGCATAAACTCTTACACAGGGTAGGGAAATAGTAGGTTTACAGTAGTAAATACACAAAACAGTTTATTCTTGAATTATCATTTATTAATTATTGTATTATTTTTCATATAAACAACTATAAACCTACTTTTGCCCCACCTTTAACTATACCTCATGTTGATAAAAACACATACCAACTTATGCTTTATGCTTTAACATAAAACAAATTTATAGCTTCATTATACATGCCATTGGATTTACATCATAAAATATATGCAGATAACTCAAATTGACACTTGCTCATTTACATATTCAGACACACTGAAATGCCCACATATTTTTACATTTATAATATATGCACACTAATATGAACATATTGGCCCCTACAGCAGACATTGATATCAACACATTATTACACATGCTTACATATAGTCAATCATATAGTGCACTAAAATGCACACATGAACACACACACACACTGATACATTTCCACACACTGCAACACAGATTGATACATTCTCACATCTTCTTAGATGTTCACACATAAATTGGTATATTGTTATTCATACACACACGTAGACATATCTTTTACACATATTGAAATAAGCACAACATGCTCAGGTGAAATTGACAAACATTGATAGCACTTGTATATAGTTAAGTGTACAAATGTATACACTCTGAGCTTTTGTTGATAGCACTTGTGCTTGGATGTGTGTTAATGGATATAATTGTATATTTTGTTTCCATGCAAATTCTAAAAGCCAAATCCCTAATATGTGTGGTTTAGAAAGATATATTCAAAATAAAATAAGGGGGTGGGAAGTACCCTCCCAAATTCTTAGGTGTTCTTCTTTTTTTAGACGGAGGGATCTATATGCCTTTTCAAACAAGCTCCCTCTGATCCTATAAGTGTTATAAATTGTCTCCTCAATGATCTCCAGAAGTATGCCTTGGGTTTCCAACATGCACTAAGCCCCTCAGCTTCTAACTGTAAACATAAAGTAGGAGCCACAGAGAACGAACATCACAGATACCCCTGCTACAGCGTTTATGCCGATCAAGTGAACATCGATTATACGACCAACAGACCTCAAAGCCTACGTCTAGAAATGACTGCAACCAAAAATACCAACAATAACCAGAGTCCTTCCACCCCACCAGCAAAATCTCCTAGCACTCAGAGGGAAGTAACGTCTCCTGAGGGAGAATGTTCAATGGATGACCTTTCCTTCTATGTCAACCGACTATCTAATCTGGTAGTCCAAATGGCCCATAAAGAAATCAAAGAGAAGTTGGAAAATGGAAACAAATGCTTTCATCATTCAGTCTATCCACCCTCTGGGGACAAAGGGAAAAGCAGCCCCCGCAGTGCTGTGAGCAAGATCGCTTCTGAAATGGTCCATGATGCTGTGGAAATGACCTCTGCAGAAATGCGGGGCACTGGAGGAGAAGAGTGCAGGGAAGGTGGTCGGAAAACGTTTCTATATAGTGAATTATCCAACAAGAACAAGGTGGGAGACAAACAGTTATGCCAAAAAGACAGCAAAGAATTTACAGATTCCATCAGTAAAGGGCTCATGGTTTATGCAAATCAAGTGGCATCTGACATGATGCTTTCTGTTATGAAGACCTTGAAAGTGCATACCTCTGGGAAGCCAATTCCTGCCTGTGTTGTCCTGAAGAAGGTATTGTTAAAACACACCAAAGACATTGTGTCCGATTTGATTGACTCATGCTTGAAGAACCTGCATAATATCACTGGAGTCCTGATGACTGATTCTGACTTTGTCACAGCTGTCAAGAGGAATCTGTTCAACCATGGAAGACAAAATGCTACAGATATCATGGAAGCCATGCTGAAGCGCCTGGTTAGTGCTCTGCTTGGAGAGAAGAAGGACAGTAAATCGCAGAGTCTATTGTATGCATCTTTGAAAGCTGGGTCCCATGATCTCAAAAGCAAGAACCAAAATAAGAACCAAAGTCTTGAGTTCTCCACCATGAAAGCTGAGATGAAGGGGAAGGACAAAGGCAAAGTCAAATCAGATCAATGCAAGTCATTGAGCAGTGCTGAAAGAGTCGGTGAACACATCCTCAAGGAGAGCCTGAATATGTGGAACCAAAAACAAGGAAACCAAGGCAAGATGATTAGCAAAGCATGCACCAGTAGGGAAGAAAAAAGAGACAAGATCAGCTCTTCCACAGATTCACTGGCAAAGGACTTGATTGTTTCTGCCCTTAAGCTGATTCAGTACCACCTAACCCAGCAGGCCAAGGGCAAAGATTCAGTTGAAGATGACTGTCCTTCAACAACGAGCTATATGACTCAGAGTGCCCAATACGAAAACAGTTCAAATGGCCAAAGTGCGAAGGCTCTTTCAATGAAACATCTAGAATCATGTGAAGCTCCTGGGCCATCTAGCTGCCTAAAGGAGGCTCAACAGGAAGACTGCCAGAAGTTAGATGTGTCAAACATTGTTCTATCACTGATTCAGAAACTGCTCAGTGAGAACAACTTCAACTATGATGACCTATCTGAAAGTGAGAACAAATCTACTGAGCTCAGGGTAAACAAAGCAACTTCCATGTCCAAGAGAGGGGAAGAACAATGCCAGGAAAATCCCGAACTTGACTTCACTGGCATGAAGCAAATGAACCGGCAATTCATTGATCAACTGGTAGAATCTGTGATGAAGCTGTGCCTTATCATGGCTAAGTATAGCAACAATGGGGAAGCCCTTGCTGAGTTGGAAGAACAAGCATCCATGGCAAACAACTCTCATTACCAGGCTGGTAGCTCCAGATGTAGTCATAACAGTGCAATGCCACAGAACTATGAAGAATTTTCTGGGCCAGAAGTCATCGTCAATAATCAGTGCTCAACAAGTAGCTTGCAGAAGCAGCTCCAAGCTGTCCTGCAGTGGATTGCAGCCTCCCAATTTAATGTGCCTATGCTCTATTTCATGGGAGATGATGATGGACAACTGGATAAGGTAAGCAATGACAAAGCACAAGAAGAAAGGGTTAGAATGGAGAGGGGCATGGAGGCAACATTGTACTTAGAGTTCAAGAGCAGTTCAATTTTTTTCAAGTCTGCTCTTTACCATTTGCCTTATGAATTACTTTCACTTCATAAAGACACAAAAGTGTGAACCATTAAGTGAGGCTCTAGCACCTCAGGGTCTGCACATTTCAACCAACAGAAGAGTAAGATTAGCTTTGTTTTATCAATGATCCTTTAAACAAAGTATTTGGTAAAATATTGAGGACCAATTTTGTCTTATGTTTTGAATTTGAAGGCCCTCAAAATACTGCAGAGAGAAAAAGTATTTTTTTCATTTTGATGTATGCCATTAGAGGAGGGTCAAGGAAAAAAGAGAGAAAAGCCAGTCCTGGATCTGTGGCAGCTTTTACTCTAATCTTAGAATTGTGGGTGGAAAGGTGGTAAAGGGGTTAGTTCACTTTATCCATCTGGGTCTCTTCTCCAAAAACATCACATGACTCATGCTATCTCTGCTCATTCCACAGCTTCCTGAAGTTTCAGCTAAGGCAGCAGAGAAAGGCTACAGTGTAGGAGATCTCCTTCAAGAAGTCATGAAGTTTGCCAAGGAACGACAACTGGATGAAGCTGTGGGCAACATGGCTAGAAAACAACTGCTGGACTGGCTGCTCACTAACCTGTGAGCTAACGATGCCTTCAACATCGCTCTAGTTACTCCCCTCTCTCTGCCCAGCAGCATTCCATGCCAGCTGGGCACCCCGTCCATTAGGCTGTTGAACAACATACTTCATGATTGTATTTCCCAATACATCTGAGCAGTTGGACTGTATAAGGTCTTCAATAAGTTAGGTAACAGCATCAATAAAAAATTTTAAAAAAATACGTGATCATTTTCTTGACAGATGTATCTGAGGCAAAAGAGGAGAATGGGTCCAATTCCAAGTATTGGTGATATAGTGTTAGACTTAGGTCCAAATCTCACCTTGATTTTTTTTCTGAGAACCCAAGATATAAAGATATCTTGTTCAAGTCCCTAAGTAACCTGGTTTGTCCAAATCTGTGTTCGAAATCTAGAGGTTTGCCATCTGTAGACTCCCTGTTTCTGCTACCATTGCACATATAACTTGATAATCCCCCTTCTAATCCCAAAGATAAGGTTTTCTTGGTCTCTGTTAAGAGTTTTCAGAGGGAAAACCAAGATGGCAGCATAGGTAAACACCAGAGATTGCTGCCTCGCACAACCACTTCAAAAATACAACTAAAAGACGGAACAAACATCATCCAAAACCACAGGAAGGCTGGCTGAGGGGAAATTCTACAACTAGAAGGAAAGTGAAAAGCATACTGAGACTCAGAGGAGGCGCAGTGTTGAAGTAAAATACAAAGGTGAGTGCAGAGCGGGCTGGCATCTGAGGGTGCAGTTGTCTGTTTCAATCGGGAGGGAGTGTCAGGCTCTGGGCTCCAGTTCCAGGTGAGTCTCTGGGGACCCAGACTCAAACGGGAGAGGTGGGACTGTCTGGCATTGGTCGAAACTTGAGGGCAGCTTTCTCTCTGAGGTGCGTGCAGTGGTTGCTGGGACACTGAGAAGCAGAGCCTCTGGGGACAGGACTGAGAGCAGCCATAACTGCTCGCTAGGCCTGCCCTGTTGATCCCCTGGGACCCGCCCTGCCCCAGCCCTGCACAGAGGCATTTGCTGGTTAGCCTCAGGCAAAGGCTAGATTAGCACCTCCCTAGAGGACAGAAGTTCACCCACTGCAGACACAGCTGATTCTCACAGCCAGGTGGCCTGGAGGTCAAATCA
>NW_006286978.1:914714-947070 GCF_000327345.1 Myotis davidii | reverse complement strand
AAGAATCAAATGAATAATCTGATGAACAGAATAAACTGGTGATAATAGAATCAGGGACATAGAAAGGGAATGGACTAACTATTCTTGGGGGGGGAAGGGGTGTGGGGGATGGGGGAAGAGACTGGCCAAAAATCATGCACCTATGGATGAGAACAGTGGGTGGGGAGTGAGGGCGGAGGGTGGGGTGGGAACTGGGAGGAGGGGAGTTATGGGGGGAAAAAAGAGGAACAAATGTAATAATCTGAACAATAAAGATTTAATTAAAAAAAACGTTTTCAAATGGGCTAGCTTAGACAAAAAGCAAACTGTTGTAAGTATATTACTCATGGACATTGTGTCACCCCCCTCTCCCCACCTTGCCACCACACACTCCCTCACTATTTACTTTACATGGCTATTTAGTATTTACTATCCAGAACTACAATGGGATCAGATCCTCCCCCATGTGTGAATAAAACTTATAAGTCATCTTCACTTGATGAAATTCCTTTGTCTTCCATCATTCTGCAAGAAAATTTTTCTGAAAAGAAAGCTACAGAATGGTAGCCACCCTATGTGAAATCCAGTGTCTCCTTTTAGACTAACACTGAATTCTTAGATTTGTATGCTTCTCAGAAGTCAATCACAATGCTAGAATTCATTGCAAATCAGATTAAGACTCATTTCAACCCTGTGGTCCTCTTGTTAGCTAGTTTTTTGTGGCATATCATGGCACCTCTGAGGTGCCCGTGACTTTGTAGAACAAGTACAGGATGTGGCATCCTTCTGGATTCAAAAGCCAAAGAAAGCTTTTGCCTCTTACTAGCTGCATGGCTCTACAGTCACCTAGACTCGGAGGCTGTTTCTTCACCTGTGAAATGTAGCCCAAAATTACCCTCACTGTTTAGAGATTAAACTGGAGAATTTGATGTAATGCTTTGCACAAGGTGAATCTTGTTACAGATATAGATATATAAAAGAAGCTGTACTCTCAAAACCCATCCTAACACATTTGCAAGTGTTCTTGAGACATTTTCAAATGGAAAACAAGATTCTCTGACAATAAAACCCAAAGAGGTACTTTGAGGGGAGGTAAGAGGCACTTTAATGCTTTTAGAGGCAAACTTTGCCAACTTCTCAACAACACCTGGACCAGTCAGAAGAAAAGGCAGGCCCCTTTAAAGTAGGACCTTTAAAACTCCCCAGCCCGAATTAAAGCTAATCAAACATTTTCCAGCCACACCCAACACCATGAAAAGCTTTGGAGTTGAGCCACCACAGATCCTTCTCTCTGTCCTTGAAGAAAATCCTGAATAAACAAATCCCAGGACCAGGGCTGCATTTCTGATGACTCAATCCTTTGTGAGCACAGCTGGGGCCCATAGTAGTTTACTTCCTTGATTAACTTGGCTCTTGACTTGCTCCTGATTTTTATTATGAGGCAGCCTTGGGGATTCCTGGGAATATGGAAATACAGCACAGGAAGTTATATGTGCTGTTAAATGAAAGGGGTTGGGCAAAATGGTCTCCAAGGGCCCTTCCACTTCTGACATTTCAGGATTCTAAGAATTACTTTTCCATAATTTCTCAGGGAAACCTGTGTAGGTGAGGTAAGATCAGGGTGAGGAAACTTGATTTTTTCCAGAGCTAACTGACAGATTCCAGCAGAGAAAGGAATGCTTTGGGCCACAAAGGGCCCTGACAAAAATCTGGAACAACTCAACAGTCCTTGGGGCTTATCCCTAAAGGGTGAGACCCTGGCCTTTCACCTCTCTAAATGGAGAAGTGCTCCCAGACACCCTATTAGCAATGTGGCCTTGCTCAATGCCAGCAGTTGGAAATGGACAAGCTGAGAGCCCAACATGTCATACAAATGGGAAGACAGAAGCAGAAGGAGGAGGAACTCATGATTACCTCCTGGCAGGTGGTGTAATTGGTTTGATATCTCTGAAAGTTTGTGTCTCTGAACATCAGGCCTCCATTAAAAAAAAAGTTGTGAGCAGAACTCAACTAAGGAGCTACTTCAGGATCAGAACTAAGCTGAGGTGAGATGATTTGGCACTTTCCTCAAATTTTCAGGGGGAAACAAAAAACTTACTAATCAAGATAAAAGTTTAATGCACTATTTTTTTAAAATCAAAATTAATGCCAATTAAGAAAAGACAAGTACCATATGATTTCACTCATATGTGGAATCTAATGAATAAAATAAACTAACAAACAAAATAGAAACAGACTCATAGAGAACAGACTGACAGGTGTTCTGAGTGAAAAAGGTGAAGGGATTAACCAGCGGTTCTCAGCCTGTGGGTCGCGACCCCTTTGGTGATCGAATGACCCTTGCACAGGGGTCGCCTAAGACCATCCTGCATATCAGATATTTACATGACGATTCATCACAGTAGCAACATTACAGTTATGAAGTAGCAACGAAAATAATTTTATGGTTGGGTCACAACATGAGGAACTGTATTTAAAGGGCCAGAGTTGAGAACCACTGGAAACAAAAACAAAAACAACAAAACCTCATAGACAGACAGCATGGTGATTACCAGAGGAAAAGGCAGTGGGGGGAGGTAGATGAGAGTATAGGGGGAATAAATGGTGATGGAAGGGGACTTGACTTGAGGTGGTGAACACACAATACAATACACAGCAGATGTATTATAGAATTGTACACCTAAACCATATAATTTTATTAACCAACTAGTGCTGGTTGAGCTAAGCAGCCAGAGGAGGAGCAACAGGAGGGAGAAGGAGATGTGAGCCAGCCCTCACACCCTCCGGCCTTGTCTTTGCAAATGCAAGTGGGGGCAAGCGGCTGTCCCTGGTGGTTTCTGTGCCTTATAGCTGCTCCGGTGATGTGACTAGGGCTGCATGAGCAAGCCAGGGGCCTCTGGGAGGTGGTGTGTCCTCAGGCCCAGCGTGCCATGCCTTGCACTGGGGTGGGGACGTGCTGCAGTGGCTGTTCTCTGGACCTTCTGGGGAGAGCCGCCCCAGGTCTCAGTTTTGCTGGCACCAGGACCCCCTGGGGCTCTCCGAGGTCCCTCGCCAACTGCCTTAAAAGAACCTTTAAGAGAGGTTCAGGGAGTCCAGGTTGCGGCCTGGCCTGCGCCCCGCCCTCCACCCTTCAATTGCCATGGTGGGGGTCCGTGGTTGCCGCCTGGGCTGCGCTCCGGCCCTCCTGCCCTCCAATTGCCATGGAGATCAGGGCCGCAGGCCAGCCGGCAACCCCAGCTTTCCCATGGCGATCACCAGCTGGAGGGTGGGGAAAGGCAGCTGTTGCCCACCCCGCAACTCTTGCCTGCCGCCTGGCTTGCGGATCACCATTCTTCAGTCCTTCCCCTTTCGCCTCTCATCATTGTGAGTATGCAAATTAACCGCCATCTTTGTTGGCGGTTACCGGCCATCTTGGCTGTCAGTTAATTTGCATATCTCGCTGATTAGCCAATGGGAAGGGTAGCGGTCGTTCGCCAATTACCATGTTTCTGTTTTATTAGATAGGATGACACCTCAATAAATTCAATAAAAAATTAATGCAGCCCGGCTGGCATAGCTCAGTGGTTAAGCGTCCACCTATGAACCAGGAGGTCACAGTTTGATTCCTGGTCAGGGCACATGGCTGGGTTGCAGGCTCAATCCCCGTAGGGGGCATGCAGGAGGCAGCCAACCAATGATTCTCATCATTGATGTTTCTATGTCTCTCTCCCTCTCCCTTCCTCTCTGAAATCAACAAAAAATAGTTTTTAAAAAATTAATGCAAAAAAATTTCCATGATTGTAATACAGAGGATCAATAGCAGTGCTATGCAAAACCATAATGAAACTTGAGGCAAAAGGAAAGATTGGTAAGACATTATATATAAGAGTAACACTTTATGGAAGAGTGCCAAGGTAGAATTTAGAGAATGTCTTGTCTTGAAAGTTTATATCAGTACAAAAAAAGGAACAATGAATTAAGTCCCTGACTAAAGAATTTCGGGAACAAATCAAACAAGTTTAGGAAAGGGGAAATAAAATTTGAAGCAAGGAAGAAAAACAGCAGTTTCACTTAAACCTTACAAATATCAGGGCTAAGAAGAGGGTTATTGCAGTGTTTTTTCTCTTGTTTAACATAGAGTACATCATTCCAACAAAGGTCGTATTAGATTAATTCTGTATAAAAACAGGAAAAACACAAGATTTCCCCTGCTAAAATTCTACTTTAAAGTAGTTCTAATATTGAAAAAAAGACAGAAATAAAAATGCTACTTTTGCAAATAATATATTTGTACATTATGAAAATCAAATCTCCAAATTCCAGAGGTAATAAATGAATTTTGCAAAGGTATAGGATAGAAGATACTAGTGAGATGTAAGAATTTGCCTTCAACTAAAACAATTCCAGTTTTCTCCCCAGTGACTCAGAAACATGCAAAAAGTTCAGCAGTACCCTTCCACTAATGTCTTGTGGTGTCAGAATATGAAAAACATCGAAAATATATTGAGTTTCTATATCCTACAGCCACCTAGCCAGAAAGAGGAGAGTCTAATTACCATAGTGACAATATTAAACACTTGGGTATTAGGAAGGCATGAAATGACATTTAGAGAGCACTTACTGAGTGCCAGACACTAGTAAGTGCTTTAATTCTTTCAAAAACCTCATGGTATGGTTTGTTATTAGCTATTTTAACAGATGAGAAACTAGAGGCTCAAGTTTAAAGGCCTTTTTCAAGGTTATACGACCAGTATGTGGGAGATTTGGGATTCAAATCTAAATAAAACAAAATAGCATTCTATGAAATACCTGATCAGAATGACTGCAAAGAGTTACAAGGGAAACATCAACTATGTACCTTGATAATAGGGGAGGTATGTTTAACACAGGTTTATGTATACATTTCACAAGACTTACCAAACTATACACTTAAAATTAGTGAATTAGTCTATATTCAAGTTATTCTATCTAAATTATATCTCAATAAAGTTTCTTTTTAAACATAAACTTAATA
The DNA here is from genome assembly GCF_000327345.1 of Myotis davidii. Classification (NCBI taxonomy): domain Eukaryota; kingdom Metazoa; phylum Chordata; class Mammalia; order Chiroptera; family Vespertilionidae; genus Myotis; species Myotis davidii. The sequence continues at coordinate 942,098 of NW_006286978.1, read as the reverse complement.
AATGCCTGTTTAAAAATCCCTGTCCTCTATTTACAAGTTTCTTTGCTCTTCTGCCTCTCCAGAAAATCTCCACTCTGACATTGGGCCCTGAGCCACCCTTAACTTGCAGCCCACCATCCTACTCCTTCCACTTTTCTGTGTGGATCAGATCTTGGAAGATTGTCTTTATGATAACTTCTCTCCCAGATCCTAGCCACAAAGCCAAGATGAGAAGGTTTCCAGATCAAATCTTCTTGTCATGAAAGCCATTTCCTCAAAAAAGCCTCCCTTCACCACCCAATCTCCCATAGTTAATCTTTATTATATCACCCTGTTTTATTTTCATCACACTAATTGATATGTCCTTTATATTATTATTTACTTGGCATTGACTGTCTTCTCACACTAGAATGGTAACTGCAGAATCACAGGGACCTGTCTGTCTTGTTCACTACTGTATCTTCGGTGCCTAGCACAATATCTGGTACATGACAGCCATTCCATAAATGTTTACTGAATGAATAATGAGTCACCTATTTCAGTGTCCCGTGGTGGGGAAAATAACATTAAATAGGGAATCATAAATGTTGCCATTCACCACAGCCACTTAATATTACTTAATCCCTTAATATAGCTATGTCAGTTTCTTCCCCTCAAAAATTGGGATGCTAACCAATACCTTTGAAAATATATCGAATGTGCCCATTAAAGCTTCAATGTAAAATAATAACTAATATTGACTGAGCTTTTACTGTGTCAGATATTCTAAGTGTTTTTCACTATTATGCCCTTTACTGGTAATTCTCCCCAAAACCCTATGAGGTAGGTATTAATATTATCTGATTTTGTAGGTGAGGCAACTGAGGCCCAGAGAAGCTGAGTAGCCTGCTTAAGGTCACAGAGTTAGGAAATGGTAGAGTTGGGATTCAAACACAGATAGCTCTGGCTCCAAAGCTCTCACTCTGTACTCCATAGAATACCAGGACATGTCCATACTGTCATATGTCAGGATAAGCCCTGGCATAGTGCAGATAATACTGAAAGAATGGAGTCGGTGCACTTAGGAGGCAAAAGGAACCTCTCAGGTGGGGTGGCTGGGTGGCTGGAAGGAATCCAAGCTGGTAGATAGGCACAGGTTTCCAAAGAGTATTTGAGGCATAGCCATGGCCCAAAAGAAGGTCAAAAGCTATCCCAAGGCAGAAGGCCTTTCAACAAGCAAACAGACACAGCTCTTGGGACTCATGGAACAAGCAATGTCCCAAGGTGCAAGCCAAGGTGATGCTCTAGGAGGCAGGAACTGTGATTGTCCCTGTTTTGATGGGTGAGGAAACAAGAACTGAGGGTTGATAACTTGTTCAGGGTCAGCTAGTAAATAGGTTACCAGAATTTGAATCCAGACAGTTCTGGCTAAGGAGAATTCTTTTTTTATTTCATTTTTAAAAATTATTATTCAATAAAATAAACGTTAAATGGGTCTTTCTTACATATTCACCAACCGTTAGTCAGTTGGGTCCCCCAGAAGGACAGACCGTTTAGTTAAGTTCTCAGTCTTCATTAGGCTAATTAGGATCAGTTTAACATACACAGACATCCGAGTTCATAAACAACTTTACGGAACCGCTTTCCTAAACTCCTTACTTTGGGGTTATCTTTTTAGTAATTACTGGTTCTTTGGGCTCCCATTTTGGGTTCTCTGGGCAAGAAATAATCCAGGTCTGGGATTGAGGTAGGATTGGGGCTGGGGAGGGACAAATCGGGTGGGGAAACAGAAAGAGAAAGCATGTGTTTAGGCCCCTCCCTCTTAGAGCTGCAGGCCCATTATGCAGACAAGAATGCTATCTCCTTTAGAACTTTGACTTCTGACAGTCCGCATTCCTGGTTTCTCTGCCACTGTAGCCACCCCCACCATGGGACTACCTGGTGACTAGGACTCGAGGGAACAGAAAAAAGAGGAGAAAAAAAGGCACCTGGAGCCGAAACCGGTTTGGCTCAGTGGATAGAGCGTCGGCCTGCAGACTGAAGGGTCCCAGGTTTGATTCCGGTCAAGAGCATGTACCTGGGCTGCGGGCACATCCCCAGTGGGGGGTGTGCAGGAGGCAGCTGGTCGATGTTTCTCTCTCATCGATGTTTCCAACTCTCTCTCTCCCTTCCTCTCTGTAAAAAATCAATAAAATATATTTTTAAAAAAAGGCACCTGGATATTTTTTTCACTCTGGGCTTTAAAATTTTCTTTTGCTGCTCATCCATCCAGAGCTAGAGGTTCTCTCCTGGATCTCCCTTTGCACTACTATGCTCACTTCCAGCTTTCAGAATGTATTGAGCTCATGCTAGGAGATGCTAGAGGAACAAAAATGATAAACTCAACCAATTTGGTAGTACTTTTATTTCTAGTGCTCTTCTCTGATCTGCCTGCTGATATTTACTTCTCAGAGTTCTCATTTCGCTCATGCATTCTGTACAAGTTTTGTAGTCAAGGTCAGTGGACACAAATTATAGGCTATGGTTTTAGTTACATTGCTGTACTTTAGTAAAGAAGGATTTAAATTTGTGACTTAAGGGAGTCACAGATTCTGGTTCACTTCTACTTGTTCCCCAGAGCCATCATTTCCTCTCATCTTCCCCAGAGAGGTTGCAGGTGAAAATATAGTTATTGAGCAGTTACATGGCCTGAGGCATGTCCACAGGGGCAGAACTCCTTTGGACTTGGAGCCAGGATCTGAAGCAGACTGGAGCTGGCTTGGTATAGGCTGTAGAACAGGAAGTTGGAAACCCACGAGAGAAATCGTTCTGGAGGAAAGACACCTGTGAAAAGCAATCTGCTCTAATAAATATTAAAATGGAAGAGGAAAGAAATATAAGACACTATGGATCAGCATCATTCAAATTCTATTGTGTGTGTGTGTATATATATATATATATATATATATATATATATAGTCATATATAGAAAAATAATAAAAATAAATTCATTAATCAAATACCATATGGTTTCACTTATATGTGCAATCAAAAGGCAAACAAACGAACGAATGAAGTAAAAAGAGTCTTATAGAAACAGAGACCAAAGGATTGTTAACATAATGGAGAAGTAGGAGGATGAGTGAAAAGGGGAAAGGGGATGTAGTCCATTAAATTGTGATAAGTTTCCACAGTGACATGATTACCAGAATTAGTTGGGTGATCACATTGTAAGGTATCAAAATGTTGAATCACTATATTGTACACCTGAAACTAATATAACCAATAAAAGATTGTATACCAACTGTACATAAATTAAAAATTAAATTCATCAAAACCTTAGTAATATCACTGAGTGAAGGAGTTATAGGTAATTTTACTTTCTTCACTATGATTTCCCATATTTTATTTTTTACAATGATCCTATATTTAATAATAATAAAAATATTAACATTAGAGATTTTTTAGAGACCATTGTTGCTTTTCATGTGTACAAATGTCATCTGTTGAGTAGTTGGGAACTCAGAAGGAGTTCTGATCTCTGGATTCTGATTGCTTTGCCTAAGGAAGGTGTATTAGTCTGTTCAGGCCACCATAACAAAATACCATAGAGCAGGTGGCTAAAAGAATCAAAATTTATTTTTTCACAGTTCTGGAGGCTAGAAATATGAGATTGCAGCGCCAATAAAGTCGATGCCAATAACACGAATGGTTTTTCCTCAGTGAGTTTTGTTCAGAGGGAGAGAGAGGATAAGCTTTTTATTGTCTCTTCTTAAAGAGACACTAATCCTATTAGATCAGCACTCCATCTTTATAACCTCATTTAACCTTAATTACTTCCTTACTCCAATTATAGCTACACTGGGGGTTAGGGTTTCAATATATGAATTTTAGGGGGACATAAACATTCCATCCATAACATAAATAAAGAGAAGGATATACATATCTACTTTATGCCAGTTTCACACATAATCTCATGACATTCTGACAACAATCTTGTGAGATAGGTGTTATTTTTCCTATTGTATACCAATAGTAATTTTTTTTTCAAAATCTATTTTTATTGATTTGAGATAGGAAGGGAGAGGGAGAGAGAAATAGAAACATCAATGATGAGAGAGAATCATTGATTGGCTGCCTCCTGCCTGGCCCCACTGGGGATCAAGCCCACAACCTGGGCATGTGCCCTGACCAGGAATCAAACCATTACCTCCTGGTTCATAGGTTGATGCTCAATCACTGAACCATGCTGGTTGGGCTCAATAGTAAAATTTATTAAGCATTTACCATGCAGCAGACACAAGATTATAGTAGGCCCTTGTTAAGTAGTGGAAGAAACCTTCTTGAAATTTTTGCATGAAGTTATGTGGAAAGTACAGCATGTAAATGATGAACTTGCTTATTTAATTAAAAAGACTTCTAAGCAAAGTGTTAAAGGTATGGCCTGGTTTTTTTCTTGCTGCTTATAGTAAAACTAGTGTCCTGTGCATGAAAATTCATGCACTGGAGGGGAGGTCCCTCAGCCCAGCCTGCCCCCTCTCAGGGGCGGGAGGTGACTCGGTGATCAGGGGAAGGTGACGCCCCATCACACCTCTGCTGCTGCCACTGCCGGCAGTGCAAGCCTCGGCCAGCCCTGGTTACCTGAGCCTCGGGTGGCCCTGGGCAGCTGGGCAGCAGCCATCTAAGGCTTGCCTATGCCTCGGGTGGCCCTGGGTGACTGGGGGACTGAGGGGACTTGGGGACTCCAGAGGCAGGTGCACGTAGTGTCCAGGCCTACCTGGGGGCAGGCCGAGCCTTGCTGCACACCTGCCACCCCAGGGGGGCTGAGGGGACTGGATGCCACCATCTTGTGGCTGTGGGCGCCGCCATCTTTGAAGGCATGGCAGTCAATTAGCATACTCCCTCCTTATTGGCTGTGGGCACTGACATCTTTGAGGGTGTAGCAGTCAATTAGCATAGTCCCTCCTTATTGGATGTGGGTGCTGCCATCTTTGTGATGGCATGAGGGTCAATTAGCATATTCCCTCTTTATTAGATAGGATGTGAGAGTAGAGAGATAAAATAAGGGAGGAACTGTTAAAAAAGAAAGAAATTTGTACTTTATGATTCTCAGCCTTTCCAGATGGCAAAAGATGATAAAATTAAGAAATAGCTTCAGAGCACTGTTAAGAAAGCATGATGTAGAGAAAAGGCTGAGAGAGTGACTGTACAACCTTTTGCAAAAATCTCAGAAAGATCAAAGGATCAGAGTGGTATTCAATCACACAAAGAGCCCTTTCAAGAGATTAAGGGGGTGCCTAATGGAAACTCTCAAACAATAGGGCCTCTAGGAATCTTAAGAGTTGCGAACCTAGCCAACTCAGGAGTTCAAGGTAAAGAAGGGCTTATCTAAAACAGAGATGTTTGTGTGTCTTTTTTTCTAATGGAGAGAACCCCAGTTAAATCCACTGAAGACTCATTATGATTTTGAGAAAGTTATTTAGGCAGAAACAATGCCTGCTTGGACTGAACAATGTTAGCTGGACAGAGAATACAAAATTAAAGAAGGCTTTCAGATCCCCCTAATTCAGTGAACAGGAAGCTGGCTGATAAAAGTTTTCAGCTGCAAACATGTGCTACCTTTCATGAAAAAGGAACTATGATTCAGAGGGCAGAACCAAGGGACCAGAAAGGCTTTATGACAAATCCTTATAACTAATCAAGGAGTATTAACATTTGCCCAGCTGGATTTCAGAATAGCTATGGACTCTTTGATGCCTCCCATGCACACCATCCTCTCCCATTCTCTTTTCAAATGGAAATATCTATGTCAGCTTTCCTATGCCTCCTCACTATTTTATGTTGGTTGTATGAGGGATAGAATACTTGTTGCTTTAGTTTTACAGATCAGTAGATTGAGAGGTATAGCTAAAGGACTATATCCACACATGGAACTGATTTAAATGATGAGACTCCAGGCTTTGAGCAGATAATGTAATGGAATGAAACTTCTGAGAATTTTGGGAGTGGGTGAATGCATTTTGAATGTGGGAAGGATGTGAATCATAGAAGTCAAAGGGTAGACAGCAGCAGGATGACTTTAACATGGCCCCCAGGATCTCTACCTCTTAGAATCCATGCTGTTGTGTGATCTTCATCCCCTTGTGTGGACAGGACTGGTGACTTTTTATTAAGTAACAGAATATGGCAATAGTGGCAGGATAGCACTTCTGTGATTATGTTACATAATCTTGCAAGGGATCTCCTGCTAGGGGACTCTCTTCCTTGCTGGCTTTGAAGAAGCAGATGGTCATGTTGGATACGCCCACATTTACCAGTGTAATAGTTAATTTTATGTTTCAACTTGGCCAGGCCACAATGCCCAGGTATTTGGCCAAACATTATTATGGATATTCCTATAAGGGTAGTTTTGTATGAGATTAACATTTAAATTGAAGGACTTTGAGTAAAGCAAAGTGATCTCTATAATGTGGGTGGATTTCATCCAATCATTTGAAGTCCTGAATAGAACAAAAGACTGACCTTCCCCAAATAAGAGGGAATTCTGCCAGAAGACGGCAACATTTGCATCATGAGGGTGCTGGAAGGAGAAGAGAGAGAGCAAGAAATTAAAAACCTATTTGAAAAAATAATGAAAACTTCCCTTACCTGGTGAAAGAAATAGACATACAAGTCCAGGAAGATCAGAGTCCCAAACAAGATGAACCGAAAGAGGCCCACACCAAGACACATTATAATTAAAATTACAAAGAGAGAATCTTAAAAGCAGCAAGAGAAAGGCAGTTAGTTACCTACAAAGGTGCACTCATATGACTGTTAGCTGATTTCTCAACAGAAACTTTGCAGGCCAGAAGGGAGTGGCAAGAAATATTCGAAGTGGTCCTAGCCAGTTTGGCTCACTGGTTAGAGCATTGGACCTTGGACTGAAGGATAGCAGGTTGAATTCCAGTCAAGGGCACATACCTCAGTTGCAGGCTCAATTCCAAGCTCCTGTTGTGGGGGGGTGCCAGAGGCAATCAATTGATGTGTCTCTCTCTTTCTCTTCCCTTCCACCCTCTCTAAAAAAAAAAAAAATGGAAAAAATATTGTCTCGTGAGGATTAACAACAACAAAAAAAGAAAGAAAGATTCAAAGTGAGAAAAGCAAGGACCTACAAGCTGGATTACTCTCCCCAGCAAAGGTATCATTTAGAATTGAAGGTCCGATAAAGAGCTTCACAGACAAGAAAATGGTAGTAAATACATATCTATAAACAATTGAATCTAAATATTAAAATAAATAAACAATGAATCCAATAAACAAAATAAACTGATGAATAAAATACAACCAGAGACATGAAAACATGTAACAGACTGATGAAACTCAGAGGTGGGGGAGAGGCAGGAAGAAATTAACCAGAGAAATTATATGAATATAGGCATAATCCCTGGATGCAGAGAACAGGGTGGTGAAGGCCTAGACAGGGTTTGGGTGGAAAGAGCAATGGGTGGAAAGGGAGGAACATTTGTAACACTCTCAACAATAGAGGTGTGTGTGTGTGTGTGTGTGTGTGTGTTTTATAATAAGATGTAGCAAAAGTGATGTTGCATTACTTCAAAGGCTGGTTCAGGAAACAAGGAACTTCCCAATGGTTCCCTGGGCATGCTAGTGCTGGGGTAATTCAGCTGCCATGTTAGAGATGTAACAACCCTGAGACTTCCATGTTTGAGATGACAGATGCTCTGGTGCAGAGGTCGGCAAACTGCGGCTTGCGAGCCACATGCGGCTCTTTGGCCCCTTGAGTGTGGCTGTTTCACAAAATACCAAGTGCGGGCACGCACGTACAGTGCAATTGAAACTTCGTGACCCATGTGCAGAAGTCGGTGTTTTGTGGAAGAGCCACACTCAAGGGGCCAAAGAGCCGCATGTGGCTCGCAAGCCGCAGTTTGCCGACCACTGCTCTGGTGGAATCCCCAGCTGAGCTCTCAGTCTGTAGCCAACATCACCTGCCAGCCATGTGAAGGAGCCAGATTGGATGCCCAGCTCATGGAGTTTTCAGAATATTGTAACCTCAAGTAGAGATCTAATAGCAACCACACAAAATTTGCAGAAGACTGCCCAACCAAGTCCTCCTCAAATTCCTGATGTGACTCCAATATCACAATGAAAATAAAATGGTTAATTTAAGTAAAAAATAAAATGAAACATCTAGTGCAAAGATCTGAGGCAGAAATAAACTGGGTGTGTGAGGAACTGAAAAAAAAAAAAAAGAAAATAGTGTGATGAAAGCATTGAAAGAAGGGAGTGCTGAGATAAGATGTATTAGTTAGCTTTTGAGGGCTGCCATAACAAAGTACCACAAACCAGGTGGCTTAAACAACAGAAATTTAGCCAAAACCAGTTTGGCTCAGTGGATGGAGCGTCGGCCTGCGGACTGAGGGGTCCCGGGTTCGATTCCGGTCAAGGGCATGTACCTGGGTTGCGGGCACATCCCCAGTGGGGAATGTGCGGGAGGTGGCTGATCGATGTTTCTCTCTCATCGATGTTTCTAGCTCTCTGTCTCTCTCCCTTCCTCTCTGTAAAAAAATCAATAAAATATATTTTTTAAAAAAACAAAAAAAACAGAAATTTATTGTCTCAGTTCTGAAGGCTAGAAGTCCAAGATCAAGATATCAGCATGGTTGGCTCATTCTAAGGTCTGTGAAGGGGAATCTATTTTTGCCTTTCTTCTAAAGTCTAATGGTTTTCTGGCATTTCTTGGCTTGTAGAAGCATTACAGTGATCTACACCTTCATCTTCACATGGTGTTCTCCCTGTGCATGTGCTTGTTTCCAAATTTTTCCATCTTATAAGGACATCAGTCATATTGAATTAGGGCCCACCCTACTCTAGTACGCCCTCATCCTAAGTTAACTGATCTCATCTGCAATGACCCTATTTCCAAATAAGGTCTCATTCTGAGGTACTGAAGGTTATAATTTTAACATATGAACTTTAGGTGGACACAATTGAACACATAATCTAAGGCAGTGGTTCTCAACCTTCTGGCCCTTTAAATACAATTCCTCATGTTGTGACCCAACCATAAAATTATTTTCATTGCTACTTCATAACTGTAATGCTGCTACTATTATGAATTGTCATGTAAATATCTGATATGCAGGATGGTCTTCGGCGACCCCTGTGAAAGGGTCGTTCGACCGCCAAAGGGGTTGCGGCCCACAGGTTGAGAACCGCTGGTCTAAGGTTAGCAAGATACACCAGATGAAGCTCATTAAAGGCCTCAGAGATAAGGATAAGAGGTTTGATTTTACTTTAGATGTAATGGGAAATCACCAAAGGGCTTTAAATCAGACAAGTGATGTGATCTGATTTGTGTTTAAAAAGGTTATTCTGGCTGCTGTGTTAGATTATGAGAGAAAACAGTCCTATGCCCACATGAGTCATAAGACTCCCCTCTTAGAGATGGGAATTCTCATCATAACAACCACTTAGATCTGAGACCTTAGTTTTCATTGTTTACCATTAGTTTGCAGGGGAAAAAAAACATTAGCTTCCAATTAATGAGATGAACACATCCTTATAACCATATATAAAAATACTGTTTTCTTTCCTGGGTGTTTATTGCTCTAAAAAATTATAAAAACAGACACAAGCTCCTGGTAGAAACTTCAAATAATACCAAGGGAAGTAAATTAGTAAATACAGGACCCCAGATACTACTCCCCGACCCCAATTTATTGCCACTTCTCACTTTTCTACACACCCACATTTATTTAAAAGCTTCTTTGGAGATCTCCTTTCTAGAAATATTTCTGATCACCTCTACACATCTCTATACAGATTCATACCCACAATATACTTTTAACACTAAGCCAACTGCCCAACCAGGCAAGGCACTTATTACCCTCTTCCCATAAACTGGCCTGGAAATTTTCAGGATGAACAGGAGATGTTAGTCCCAAGATTAATAGTAGAAAGCTCACTGGACTTGTCAAAACCACAAAGGTACAGTTTCTGTTATAACACATTCTGCTAAGTCTCCATCTTAATCTTAGTTTCCTCATATTTTGCCTACTCACAGGGTTGTTGGGATAGTGAAGAGTATTTGTGTAATAAAGCATTCCTTGCATATTGCTGTGAGTGTAGACAACCCTCCTCTCCACTGTCCATATATACACAGACATATCTGTTAGTATTCATCCACATACAAGAAAGTTTTGGTTTTGTAACTGGAGTTAGAAAGAGGAGTATGCTGGAGGACAGGCAAAGAGGGAAGGGGTACAATTGGTTTTGTCAGGTTGCTTCATATCTGGGGTAAGGAAGGGTTCTCTGAGTGGCTTGACAGGCTTCAGATGTGGCCAGGTGGGAGTTGAAGCTGGAGGGAAGAAAGTGGGTGCATCCCTCTTGAAAACCATAGCTTGACAGTTTGGTTTGAATGTGCCTAGGATGCCCTGATTTAGTGGTATACTTCAGAGCTTTGATGGCACAATAATCAGAAAACATTTTATTTCCTACACTCTGGAATATTAGCAGAATCAGGAGAGGAAAATAATTCTTCCACTAGAATAGACCTTTCGTTCATGCCATTCTGAATTGACTGTTTTGGATTGTCATCTAGGGAATGGGTCTGTGTTTTCCTTTCATTGAATCCTTACTGCCTACTGGTATGCAATAAATATTGGTTGGGTGAATTGACTATTCTCATACATTATCTACTTTATCCCTCAAAGACCAATTGAATAAGAGGTCAATGGGGAAAGGTGACATATGTAATACTTTCAATAATAATTTTTTTAAAAAAGAACGGTAGCAATCCCTTTACACTAAGCCTCGAGTCCAGATCCTCTGACTCCAAATCCTATACTTTTCTCCTTCTGTCTTTTGTTCTATCTGTAGCCTCCTGAATCAAGATCCTAAAATGCCTATTTAGAGACATTAGCAGTGAACAATATATAAGAAGTGAATCTCCTCAACCATCCAGTGTATGCTAATCTGTTATAGCAGCTTGAATTCATTAAGACACCGAAAATAGTCCCAGTTTTGTGCCTGTTGTCCCTGGGTAATTATTAATATCACCATCCCACTGTCAAAAGAGACATAATCATACAAAAAATTATGTGGCCATCCTAGTGAGGAACTGTAGTTCTTCTTTTCTCTGGGACACTGCTTTGAAAAAGAAGCTACAACTTTCAGAATCAGGACAATAAGCTCCTTAAAGGCAATGAATGTTAAGTGATTGCCTTTTTTAAATTTAAAAAAGCATGAATTTTATTATATACATTAAAAATAGAATGCCGGTAAACTAAGAATAACTTTCAATGGAATTTTGTATGCCCAGCATCTAGCTGTATATATGAATTAATGCTTCTTGCCTTGCCTACCCTCACAGTTCTTTTCTGATCAAACCTTAGCTACATTAGTATCTCAATGATTGCACTGACATCTTGTGGTCATTTCTAGGTTTTCCTCTGGGCAGCTCCTGTATTAGAGGATGAATTAGTGTGTACTTCATACTCCATCAAAGCCACTTTTATCTGAGCCCTATAGTGACTAGACATGAAACTCTAATTTGTAGCAAGTCGTTGATAGCTAGTAACAACTAGATATATTGTTTTTTCTCAAAAGGTAGAGGCCGGATGGTGATAGTGTGGAAGGAGTCCAGTAAAATTACAAATAACATCAAAAACTGAAATTTATTTGTGGCATTTTAGGCTTATGAGTGAGTTATTTTTACATAGAGGTGTCCTTATTTAAATGCTACCATGTAAACTAAAGGCATTAAAGTTCTTGGTAACAACAAGATATCAAGTCAACACCAGTAAAGATGTGATCGAATGTCAACCAAAGGAATTCTTAAATGAAAACTTGCACACATAGCAAACTGCCTGAGTCGGGGAAACAAATCAGATGCAGAGAAAATAGAGTGAGAAAGTAGGAAAGCCATACTTCAAAGTATAGAAAGTCCTCACTTAACGTCGTTGATAGGTTCTGTGACTTCAAGTAAAATGACATATAACAAAACCAATTTTACCTCAGGCTAATTTACAAAAATGAGAGTTAAGCATTTCATCAATGTTATAACCAAAAGATGTTGAACAAAACAGTTATTTGAGGACTTGTTGTATAGCTTCCCTTTGCTTTCTAGAGAGGTGTATAAAGGAAATGTTTGTATATTCGACTATCTCCCTGGAAAGTTTGCTCCTTGGTCACTTCAGGGGTTTCCAACATACTAACCCTACTGTTCATTGAGGAACATTTCAATCACTCACCCTACTCCTTGTAAAAAGTGACAGTACATAGGTAAGAGCCTTATCAAAGTCCATAATCTTACATCATTAAAAGCTCAAAAAGAAAGAAAACTACAGCTCCCAGTTAATTCTCATCTCATCAGGAAAATATCACCAATGTATGAGGCAAGAACATTTAAGTAGCCATAATGAGTGAGGTATCAGGAATTTTTTCAGAAAATTGTGTAAGCTGCCCCTCATTTGTCTCTTTATGTTAAAAAGTATTACTGAATCTCACCCAGCTGGCATGGCCCAGTGGTTGAGCATCGATCTATGAACTAGGAGGTAATGGTTCGATTCCAGGTTGGGGCACATGCCTGGGTTGTGGGCTTGATCCTCAGTAGGGGGCATGCAGGAGATAGCTGATCGATGATTCTCTCTCATCATTGATGTTTCTCTCTCTCCCTCTCCCTTCCTCTCTGAAATCAATAAAAGTATATTTTTTAAAAAGTATTACTGAATCTGTAAATGTAAAAATAATTAAGTAGTTAATAAATCTTTTTTAGAAGTGAGCTTGCTAGTAGGAATTTGCAGTTGCCTTTTATACTATCCTCCCCCAACCCTGATATGCTGCTTCCCTGATTTTATGATTAGAAATCAATAGGTACAAAATTGAAAGTCATCAAAAACACACAAGACACCAGGTTGGATAAGGCTGTGCTTTATTACATGCATAATTACAAATCTGTGCTAAGTGGAAATGTATAAAGCAATGGCAACCTGGGTTTAAGCCACACAGAGAAAGGACTAGACAATCCCATTAACCCTTCTGCCAATGTCCATTCCATTGCCTTTAACATGATTATTTCCATTTCATACAATTTGCATAGCACTTACTAGTCAAAGTACTTTCCATTCATTGTCTCAATTTATCCTCACAACAACCCTGTGAGGTAGGTAGGGCAATTAACACTATCCCCATTTTACAGATGGGAACACTGAGGCACAGAACGGTTAAGATCTCGAGGCTAGTTAGTAGAAGCATAGGGAATAAATAACTCCCCAGCCCATGTCTTCCTTTTTAGACTGTTGCTATGCATGATCAAGGAGCAGAATGAAGTGAGCAGTGACTCACAGCTTTGGTACAGGCTGTACCTATGAACAGGGACCAACATCTCTAAAAGTTAGAATAAAGCTAAGAAAGCGTAACTATAAGGGTTGGCAACATTCAGATAAATAAACACTCTGAACAGCTCAGCTTCCTGTGGAAACTCAGGCTACATTAGCTTTGGTTGCCTAGTTGATGTCTATACATTAGCTTCAGTTAAACTTTTACCAACTCTTATAAACTAAAATGTTTAGTCAGATTTTCTTTGGCTACCATAGCTGGAGCCGGTCCTATGAATGAGCTTATTACAGAGATATTCCTATAGTGGCCCATGGGCTAGAACCCTCTGATCCTCCTGGCCTCATTGGCTCACCCAAAGGGTGGTATTTCTCCCATAGCCAGAGATGAATGGACAGAGGTAAGAGCATGATGTTGGCCTTGGTCAAATGAAGAAGACTGATATCAATGTCATCATGACATCAATGTCATCCTTAAGTAATATGACCTGGGTGCTGTCTATCAGGCTCAACTCCTTTCTGGCCTGTACCTGGTTAGCAGCATAGCTTCAAAAGACAGTTTAAAAGAACAAAATATTAAGCACATCATTTTTTATCTAGAATGAAATATATTCTTAATCATTACATAGTCCCAAAGGACCAAATATATAATAAAAAAGTAAATACTTAATAAAAAGCTAGTACTAAAAAGGCAGGACAATGGGAGAGAAAAGAGGGATAAGGGATAAAGTAAAATGGAGGAGGGGAAAGGAACACTCTTGAATGTCAATATATTTTGAGGTACACTCAGTATGATAATGAGGCTGAAGATTCCTGCCTTGATAAAACCGACTCAGGCCACTCCCTTGTCCCCATTTTGCCAGGTGGCATTTCACTTACCAAATCCTAGACTGTCTCTGACTTTCAATAGATTTGGACTAGTACATAATAGTAAGGTTTATCAATGAATACTTCATATATCTGCCTTCAGGATGCTAAAGCTCTTGACACTCCCAATAAATACCACTAGCTTTTGCCCCTGCAGTGGAACAAAGGGCCATTGGCCCCATCAAGTCAAAATTATCTTCTTTCTGTTTTCAGAATGATCCTCTCCTTTCTCCAAGGTCCACATTTGAAACAATATGCTTGTAACAATTGAGAAAATTTTGAACTTAAGGGAGGAAGGAGAGAAAGAGAGAGAGAGGCAGAGGGCAAGAGGGGGAGAGGGTAGGATAAAAGGAAGAGAGAGAGGCAAAGATCACTTTTTTAAAATCCTCATAATTTTATAGTCTCACATGCCTTCTTTAAGCAAGGCATTCATTCAATGAGTGTGCAAAGAGAGGCTGAAGACCCTTTGGCAGGAACTTAGAGGTAGGAATTTATGACTGCAGGGTTGGGCTGAGTGACCCAATAAGCTCCATGCAAGAAACGCAAACTCTGCACATCAAATACTTTCTTTCTTTCTTAGGTCATCTGGCAAAAATCAGATTACACAGTGGAAAAACCAATTTTGTTCCCTACATCACTTGAAAACTTTACCCAGGACCAGATATTATGAAATGAGATCTTGGCCAGCAAATGTTTGGGGAATAACCTGAATTTGCTAACACCTGCTATTCTAAGAACTCTCCTCGGAGCAAACAACTGAAATTGAACCAGAGAAAAAGTCCTGTGGTCACCGCAGGTATATTACACTGATTTCCTATCAAATTTACACAGCTCCCTGAGCTCTGATCTGAGAAACCCTCACATTTTTCTTTCTAATATAAATAAATATATACTGGGGAGGCTAAAGTATAGATTTAAAAATATTTTGTTATCAAAATTCAAGGAAATCTCCCTAAAGCTTATCATTTAGGCAATGGCAGTAGTGGCTCCCCACGTTTAACAGCAGATGTTTTGTCTTATGTCAGCCCTTACCATAAAAGTAGACTCACTCTAGCTAAATACTTTTGCTTGGAAGGCCTGGTCTTTGGAAAACTATTTGACTTTTTTTTCCCTTGGGGCACATGATCAAGCAGTTTATAAATGCCAAGATGTGTGGCTGGCCTTCCTTCCACCATCTTACATAAACTCATTTTTTTTTTCTTACTAGGGCTTTTCCACTGCCATAACTCTCCAGTCCCTCTCCAAAGGGAATCCAAGCAATCTCAGAGATGGTTTTTAAAAAGTCAAGGTTTTAGGATATTCAGAGCACATATATAGACATCTGTTTTTTAAAGGACTCAATAGTCAACCTCCCCTTTACTTTCTAAATTCCTAATTTTTCTCAGGGTTTTCAAGAGCTCAATACTCTGTGCACTGCCGTAGAAGATGCTCTCCTGCTTTCTCCGAACTGATGGATTGCATGTATTTGGCTCTGATCCAATGCAGGTAAGTCAATAATTCACAGTATAATGTGGTCAGTCATCAGTAAGTACTTTGGCAATATAAAACACACCGGTTGTTTCAAATTCTCTATATTGTCTTCACAATCATTAAAAACTCAGCTTCAAAAATTGCACTCCTTATGATTTTAAAAAGATACTGCAGGGTAACAAGTACACTTTTCTTCTTATCACCAAACAAAACAAACCAAGACCAAGACTCAAATGGGATAGATGATTTAAATACTTAAAACATAGAGCAACAATTATGTCCCATGATGGACTCTATTATATGGTAAGTTTTTAAAAACATATTTGCTTCCCCCACACCTGAACAGGTTCATAATGTGATTGAGAATTATTTCGCAGTCTTAGACCACACTAAGTCTCCATTACTTTATCATCCTCATGTTTAAACACAATTGAAGGCTGTCTAGAGAAATTTATACTGTGCTCTGTTCTTTCTGGAAAGCATTCGGATTCAGCCCTTGGTACCCAAAACCATTGAAGTGCTTTGTAGTTAAATCAGCAAATTAATAATTTATTCTGCCAGCTGGCAAATCCAAAGTATTATCAGTGTCAGATTATACACCAGAGGATATCTGTTCTATGGACTATACCACCTCTGCTCCACAGCTGGGCTGAGCCAGAAGGAGGCCAGAGCCAGAAAAGAGCAAAGTATCTGAACAAACTTCTAAATACAAATGATCTTGAGAATGGCCAGTATTTTGCATTTTCAGTCCCCTAATTCTTCCCTCTAATGGTATAACTAATCATCCATTAAGTGCTTGAGGTTCATTAATTTTTTTATATTAAAGATCTGAAGATACAAAATATAGCAGACTTTTACAAATCTATAGATTTTCATTCCTTTCATGACTGGATATTATTCCTCAGAAAATCCTGAAGTGCTTATTGGCAATTTTTTGTAAATCCTTCTCTTGTGTCGGGCAATTTCCTTTTGTTAATACCAAACTAGACTAGTTTAAATTCATATTCATTTTTAAATCACAGATTATCTTGTCTTTTGCCATTGAGGCCTGTGGACATCTGACAGACCTCCCTAATTCAGCTTTGTTTGCTGGCTAAGTGTGTCCAACTGCTGAATTAGCAATGTCAGAAAGAACATTTTCCTTTGCCTCAAGACAAGAAACTCTTGAGTGGTGAAGTGCTGAGTTAGCAGTCTAGCAGGGAGCTCTAGCTGCAATTAGCCAACCTTTGAGCCAAACCATAGGATTTGACATATAATGCATACCATACATTATAGCTACTTCTAGCATATGAGTTACATGGATTCCTGAGAAGCTGAGGTTAATGGATGAAACTTATCAGGAGTGAGGTATCAAAGGGATATTATTCTCTGGAGGGCCAATCGGTTCTTAGCATCTAGAAAGTTTACCTTGGCACAGTGTTATCTGATTTCTTGAATTTAGTCTCTGAAGTAGCACCTTAACACTGGCTCATCTGTCTAAAATTATAAACGGAGCCTAGAAGAAACACAAAGGCAAACTTAGAAGTCCCTCCATATTGCTGCTGCACTACGAAATACAACCAAATCTTTCATTGTCACCAAATACCAGAAAAACTGACATTTCCTGTTTTGCAAACTTTAGTTGGATAGCTAATAAGATAGGTAATGATCTATAAATTTACAGATAAGAACTTTGATTTCTACACAATGTACAGGGGTGGTCAGGGAAAATAGCCACATCTCATGCAAGTGAATCAGTAATATGGAAGGGACAAAAGATGTAAAGTTGCTGAGTTATGACTATCATAAAATATATCCTAGAGTTTTCTCATTTTCATTAAAATGCTAGAGCGATATACTTAAAATAAGAAACTCTGGGCTGCTTTGATATTTTAAAGAAAAAAGTAAAAATAAGCCTTGACTACCTAGTTCTGGATAATAACATAATTTCATATTTGGGAAAGATAAGAACTAAGGGTTAAAAAAAGCTTAGACTCTGGGATCAGCAGCTTTAAAATGAGGTATGAAGTGTTTGGGGAAGGGAGGTGGAGGGCTGGGAAGGACATGCTGAGTGACTGCTGATTCCAGGCTAGAAGGATGGAGAGAAGCGCTGGGAACAGACTTGAAAATGGGAAAGGCTGAACTTTCACCCCTGGCAGTTAAGTCTCACTGCTGTGGGCATTGGTGTGGAAATTGAGGCATGGTAACAGTGACTGGGTTATAGAACAGAGCCAACGGCTGTGTGTTACCTCTGGTCCACGTGCCAAAAGATTACTGAGGCTTGGTTTATAATTTAACTAGCCCTGGGAATTATTTTTTGTAATAGGAATGATTAACTCGGGACTGAGGAGTGGGAAGGGGCAAAGAATTGAGGGGGAACAACTACACGTGGGTAATACTGTAGAAAATGAAACCGTGATCGGAATGATGGTGGTGGCTCTGTAATTCCACCAGGTGTCCCTAGACTGTGATGTTTTCTACTGCAGTTAAAGTGGTAGGAAATTCAGACAGGCACATTTTCAATTGGATGCGAGCACCTTTGGTGTTACCAGGCCTTATCCACACTCTTGGGTCTTAGGATGGTTCTGCATTTCATTCAGAATTCTAAGGAGCTGCAAGGGAGTCACAACTGCCTATTCTGTTTCAATGCTTTGAATATATTTGAAAGTACCCAGAGCCCAAATTCATGTTCACAGGAACAATACTGGCCTGTTCTACGTGCTTTACACTAGGAGGAGGCATGGGTGTCCAGTTATTTTAGTACTGGTGGTCTTTATGAAGGAATGCATGAGAATGCAGATACAGCTCTGAATCTTCCCTAGTTTACCAGTATGCAGAATATTCTTACATATTCCAGAAGCCTAAAGCACCATCACTCATGGAGGTGGCATCTGGGTAAGAGAATGAGTTGGAACCTCACAAAATTTAAAGTTCCTAGTCATTGACTTTACTTAGAACTTCACTAATCATTCATCTGGAGAAATCATTCCTTGCTACTAATAAATGCATGGCAAAGTCCTTGTCTACTAGCAAACAAATACCATCTGGAAAATTACCCTTCTTAGAGCAGACAAGGAGAAAGTTCTATAACTTATCTTTGTGCACTTCAAAAGAGTACCAGGAACAAGCAAGCCGTAAAATCAACCTCTCTAAATTCATTTAGAGATTAACCAAAGCAGCATTGTCTTATAATCAGATATTAAAATTAACATACACATATACACACAAACTAATAATGCTAAATATTGTAACAGGAGCAAGATAACATTTGAACTGAATTTTCACAGTCTGGAAAATGCCATTACTATTTTCCTTCTGGCTTTCTTTTCTGTGGTTGGAAAAGCAAAGCCCCTTAGTTTACACTTCATCTTCCACCAATGATAGTTAGAGTCCCAAAAAAGTGACTTTTTCATGAGTTTCCTGCAGGCTATCAGTTAGGACGGTCAACATTTTTCTTGCATAGTTTTCAGTGATTGCATATTGGCTAACAATCGTTTTAAATTTTTAAAAAATCTTTAAAAAAAGAAAAAGAATTAAACCATAGCAATCTTATTTACTCTTTCATGAAATCTTTGTAATGCAACATCACAGAAGTCTAACTGCATTTTCTCCTAAAGAGATTAACTTCCAGAAATTATTATGTAGTGCAACTGGTTAACTTGTAGGAAAGAAACAACACACTAATATAACTTCACCATCCAGATATGGGAAATGTGTTTTGGGTACCCAGTTAATAAACTATATCCACGGTCTGCAATGTCCTTCCTGTTTTGTATCCAGCACAATCCTTTCATTCTAGTTGAAGAGAATGGAATCAGGATCTTGGTTCGCCATCTGTGCTATATGCTTTAACACATCCTTCTTGGTAATGATTCCAAGCAGTCGCCTAAAAGACAAAACAAGACAATAAAACAAAAAAATCTGTAGTTAAAATAACATTCTCAAAGAGGATACTTTTCCTCTTCAGTCATATTAGCCAATGCTATCTCTGATAAGAATTTAATCTCCAAATGTCACATGGAACTCATACAACAAAAGAGAGATAAACAATCTAATAAAAAAAATGGGGAAAGGACCTAAATCAGTGATGGCAAACCTTTTGAGCTCGGCATGTCAGCATTTTGAAAAACCCTAACTTAACTCTGGTGCCGTGTCAGGCCAAGAGACATATGAAAATATGCTCAAAGTCAATCATTCCAGAGATGCAAATCAAAGCAGCAATGAGGTACCATCTCACACCTGTCAGAATGGCTATCATCAACAAATCAACAAACAACAAATGCTGGCAAGGATGTGGAGAAAAAGGAACCCTTATGCACTGCTGGTGGGAATACTGGTGCAGGCACTGTGGAAAACAGTATAGAGTTTCCTCAGAAAGTTAAACATGGAACTCCCATTCAACCCAGTAATCCCACTTCTAGGAATATATCCCAAGAAATCAGAAATATCAACAGAAAATATATATGTACCCCTATGTTCAAAGCAGCACAATTTATGATAGCTAAGATTTGGAAACAGCCTAAGTGCCCATCAGCAGATGAGTGGATTAAAAAAAGTGGTACATCTACACAATGGAATACTATGCTGCTGTAAAAAAAGAAGGAACTTTTACCATTTGCAACGGCATGGATGGACCTGGAGAGCATTATGCTAAGTGAAATAAGCCAGTCAGAGAAAGATAAATATCACATGATCTCACTCATTTGTGGAATATAATGAACAACATTAACTGATGAACAAAAATAGATCCAGAGACAAAGAAACACTGAACAGGCCATCCAACCTCAGAGGGAAGGCAGGGGTGGGTAGGGGAGGGGGTAAGGTAAGAGAGCAACTAAAGAAGTTGTATGCATACATTTTAGCATAATTAATGGACATGGACACTGGAGCGGAAGGGGGCTTGTCCTCGGGGGTGGGAGTGGTCGGGGAGAGGTTGATTGGGGAAAAAGGAGACATATGTAATACTTTAAACAAAAAAGGGAGAAAAAAGAAATATCCCAGAAAGAAAGAACTTTGGCCTTAGGAGTCAGAAGATTGATGTTTAAAGCCTACCTGTACTATATATTAACTGGGAGTGCTAGTATAAATCTTCCAACGTCACTGAAACTTGGTTTTCTCATCCTCATATAAGAATAACAAAAGTAGCCCTAGTCAGTTTAGCTCAGTGGATAGAGCGTCAGCCTAAGGACTAAAGGGTCCCAGGTTCAATTCAGGCCAAGGGCACATGCCCAGGTTGCGGGCTCGATCCCCAGTGGGGGGGCGTGCAGGAGGCAGCGATTGGTGATTCTCTCTCATCATTGATGTTTCTATCTGTCTCTCCCTCTTTCTTTCTCTCTGAAATCAATAAATTAAAAAAAAAGAATAACAAAAGTATTGTAAGGACCAAATACTGTACATATAATACTTAATACCATTATAATTTCATAAGAACACAGCTATTTCTTTTGTGGGGAGGAATTGAGTTATATATAATATGCAACCTGCAGTTCACACCTCTCAAACCCACTTTCTTCCTCAAACTCCTTTTCTTTAAATTATGATGATAAAAGAAACACATCCATCTTCATTTCAGAGCTTCAGAAAGGCCTATAAGTGCTACTAATGTTCATGTGAATTACGTTCTTTCTTTTTCTCTACAGTCTTTCCCCCACAACCCAATTCGCCTTCACCAAAGAGCTCTTACCCATTGTGTGTAACCAGGCACTGCCGCAGTCCCAGCTTGCGGAAGATATCCACAACGATCTCCATAGGGGTAAGGTCAGTCACAGTGAATGGGCTGAGATCCAGGATGTTCCGAAGCTTTAGAGTGGGTGGAGTGTATGGTGGCATTGGAGGAGAATGCTCAGTGAAATAAATGATGGACGTGCTCACAACTCCATCCTGTTTTTTACGAGCATTTTCTATTTGAAAAATAGGGAGAAAATGTTGAAAATTAAACTGCTATTTCTGGCTCCTAACTAGTGCCCTCTTCCCTCCATCTTCCCCCATTTTAAGAATATTTTTTGATTTCCACAGTGAATTCTATTATCCCTTTTCTGGAATCCTTACCAATTGAAATAATGAGATCTCTTCGGAGGACAAAACCCACAAGCCTTTGGGACTCCCGGGACACCACTACTGGGAAGCCACTGTAAGTGGTCTCACTGATTACGGTCTCTACATCTTCCACAGTCATACTGTCCTGAGTAAGGACAGTCAACAAAGGATCATTTCTCCGGGGTTTCATCACATCCATTGCCAAGGTCTTATGAGCAAACTCTTCTTTAGCTTCAAGAAAGGGGTATCCATTGAGACGGATGTGGGCATCATAGATGCCTTCCCGCCCAAGAGCATCTGCCACCCATTTGCTTGTCATTGCTGCAGCCATCAGGGGCACAATGTATTCCAAGCCACCAGTTAGTTCAAACATTATGACAACCAGAGAAACAGTCATCCGAGTCACTCCACCTGCAAAGAAACAGGCACAGGCTATTGAAGGTGGGAAGAGTATAGGATTCATTACAATTATTTACCTGCTACAGGCCTTACTCAGGTAAAGCTTACTTAACAGAAACATTGCTAAAAGGAGGTCTCACTCACAACTGTCAACCCCAGCAATGCATTAAAGGAAGTTTACAATGGAAATGAATCAGAGTTCTCAAAACAACATCTGCAAAAGTATGAGATGCCTTCCTGATTCTTCTTTTTGTTTTGTCTATTGTGCTCCCCCCATTATAAAAGTAGCTGCAGAAGATATCCATAATCTGTGTAACACTACAGAGGCCAGAGGTTCTCTGCAATGTGCAGGCCCATTGTGTAAAATTCAGAAAATAAAAAACAAGTATATCATTATCTATAAGTTCACTGCCCAGAAATAAGTAGAGTAAAATAACTTGAATGAATTTTTCAAGTTGTTTACTATGCCAAAAAATGTTTTTCATGAGTAAGCTCATACTACATGTTTAATTCCCCACATGTTCTCACCTCCCCCACTTTATGCTGGGAACATTTTGTATATTATTACAAATTTATTTAACACTATTTAAATATGTTAAATATTAACATCACATTCAATGGTTGCATAGTATAACATTACATAGATGCACCATATTTTATTTAACCAGTCCCTTACTGTGTATTTTATGTTGATTCCAACTTTTTGCTATTATAAGTAACATCATGATGAACATTCTCGTGCAGATATATTTGCATACATTTCTGATACAAATTTGTATACATTTCTGATCATTTCCTCCATATGCTGGAATTTGAGAGTAGAATTACTCTTAAAAGGGAGGAATGTAGATATATAGCAAAGAATGTTTTCTTTTTAAAGTATTTAACAATTATTTAATAAAAGAGTACGCTATCATAGACAATTTGTAATAATATACACATGTTCCCAACATAAAGTGCGGGAGGAAGAGCATGTGAGGAATTACATGTAATGTGAGCAGTCAGAGAACTACTCACTGGGGAAAAACTTTTAACATGAAATCTGAAGGCTGAAAGGAACCAACTATGCTATAGCTGAGGGAGGAGCATTCCTAGAAGGGGCAGCAAGTACAAAGATCAGGATGAAGGAATAGGCTTGACATATCTGAAAAAACTCAGAGCGGTATGGGAAAATAAATACCTGTACTTTGGACAATCAAGAATGCTTTCTTAAAGCACTTAAAAAATGGCAAACCCAACAGAAAATGGTCACTTAAAAAAATCTGCAGTCAATTGTATTTAATATCACTCTTCTTAGTATGTCACCTGGGTAGCAACTTTGAAATCAATGCAAACACTACTCACCTAAGCAGGCTGCAGCCCCAACCATCGCATAAAGGCCAGGAGTGATACAATCAGCTCCTTGGCTACACCAGCTATTGAAGATGGCCCAGTCATGGTGGTAATAAGCCATTTGTTCCATTCCTACTCCTAAAAGTCGACCTGCTATAGCACCAACAGCCATGCTAGGGATAAAGAGACCAGAAGGGATCTGCAAAGAGAAAGTAATAGATGGTTAGTAAGAAATGTCATTGCCTGGTATATGTAAGGGCTAGAGGATTGACCCTCTGTGAAGCAAACAGGCCAATGACAATGTAACTATATACTATGCTAGTAAGTGGCTATAAAGATATGTGTAACTACAGGGACTAGGGGTTCTCTGGAATGTGCAGGCAAATATGACCGCAAAGAATCTTACCCTGATTCGGGGTCCATCAGGCTAGAGCCTGAACTCTCCAGACCAACAAAAAACTGGAGGCAGAAATTAAGCCTTTCCCAAAGAAAAAGGAAAATAGATGGAGTTTCTCATATACGAAGACATTTTCCCCAATTTTTAATTCTTATCAACAACAATTATCTTTTATTGACTATCTACTATGTTCTATTCTGGATGCTCTAAAGATAAGATTTCAGGATGTAGGTACTCTTATTCTCAAATCACAAAGGACCTAAGATTCAGAGAAATTAAGTAATTTACCCAAGGCCAAGATTTAGTAGATAAATACTGATGATGGAGTTTAAATGCAATGCTCACACCCACTCTTATGTACTGAATCTTAACCCACTGCTCACACAAAAAGAATGGCACATGAGGTTTCAGTTTATTTTGTGACAATACAAAGAAAGATTAAATGATTAATTATTTTAAACCAGGTAGTGATTATGGTTGCATGACTATCCAGAAAAGGAACCCTCATCTGTCTCTCCACTCTTTTTTTTTTTTTAACTCCTAGGATA
Organism: Myotis davidii; assembly: GCF_000327345.1. Lineage (NCBI taxonomy): Eukaryota > Metazoa > Chordata > Mammalia > Chiroptera > Vespertilionidae > Myotis > Myotis davidii. Next base: position 917,799 of record NW_006286978.1, on the reverse strand, counting down.
CTACAGTGAATTCTCAATTTTCTGAGCTAAGAGAGGGACATGATGACAAAGATAATCAAAACAGCAGATTATTTTTAAATAGCTTGTGTTTGATTTTTTGGAATATATTTGAATCCAGGAAGGTCTGGTGGTCTGGGAAAATGACTTTAAATAAAAGAATGAAGCCAGAGGTGAAAATTACTTGAGAAGCACTGCAAAACTTTTCAGGGTGTTGAGGAGGATGGAAGATTGATCTCAGAGATTTCAGTACTGTCTAAACTGCATTGCTTTCTCTAATTCCCTGGTTTGAATCTCCACTTCCCTAGAGAATGAAGGCAATAACTTGGTAGTGGGGTGCTAAAGAAAAGGCACAAATTAAAACCAGGAATAATGGGTACTAAAAGTAAAACTTGCTGTCTCATTTTGACAGATTAAATATTAATTGAGGATCAACTGTGAATTCCTTGATAATTGGACATTGATATCAAATGTATAAAATGCATTTACAGAGCCCAGCCAGTGTGGCTTAATAGTTGGATGTCAACCTATGAACCAGGAGGTCACGGTTTGAATCCTGGTCAGTTAGGGCACATGCCTGGGCTGTGGGCTCAACACCCAGTGTGGGGCGTGCAGGAGGCAGCCGATCAATGATTCTCCCTTATCACTGATGTTTCCATCTCCCTCTCCCTTCCTCTCTGAAATCAATAAAAATGTATCTTAAAAAATACATTTACATATATATTGGGCTAAACTATATGAAGTTGCTATTTTAGTGGTCAAAATGGTTGAATATTGGCAACTTTATTTGGTTCAACCTAATATTTTGCTTTATCAGTAAACTCTAAAGCCACCCTGTAAGGACCAATACTATATTGGATAGATATTATTTTAATACACAATGCATAGAAATAAATACCTCACTATCCTTTTTGAGAGGCAAAATATTTTTTAACTAAAAAGAAGACAACATTTCTACTTAAAATCTCAACACTGAGGTTTGCATTTGGTCTAAAACTAGGCTTGGATCATTTTAGATAGAGGTACAATTGTCCAAGAAGTTATGAGGGCATATGGAGGTAAAAAGGGCTTTGGGGGTTGAATAATAACGTTGGATGAAGTTGGAAGCGCCACATGAGCTATGAGGATTGTGTGATATCTTGGCTCTGCCCTCCAAACCCACAGCCACACATATACCCACTGAGTACCAAAAGAATCTCCTCACCTTCATGCCAAAGGTGAATATAGTAATGACAATTTTCATTATGAGTGCCAAGGCCAGCTGCCACATGGCACTGTAGACTCCCGCACCAGCAGGTCTGTCAGGCAGGTCACCACCCTTGCTTGAGTTGAAATAGTTCTCATAATCACAGAGCTTAGAGGAGTCCAGAAGGCCACAGTCATTAAATAGTTCAGAAATGAGCTCACTTGTGCTCATTCGGGTGTATTCATTGGGGAAAGCCAGGATGGCAGTGATGGCTGTCACAACAAGTACCTCTATGACAGGATACTTGCCCAATTGGGTGGTCTTACGCTTCCGACACCAGGCAATGTTTGTGCGGATAAATAAAGCTCCCCACAGACCACCAAATATGCCCAGCAGAATGAATGGCACAAGCTCAAAGAGATGCCACGGGGTGTGAAACTCCACGTAAAATAGAACCAGACGGCTGTTCCCAAATGGATTGATGGAGCGTAGGGTAAATGCTGCCACCAAGGCAGCAAAGAATGAACGCCACAGTGTTTTGAGGGGGAAATAGTAGCTGACCTATAAGAGAGAAGGGGGAAAGGCAAACTCAGTCAATATGCAGAAACTGTTCAGGTAAAAAGTTGGTGCTGTAGGAATTAAAAACTGAGAATGAAAACTGCCCAGAGATCTCTGGTCACATGATAAAGTACTGAGTTATGCAAAGCACTTTGGGACTACCATGTACATAGACACTAGCCATGATTCCCAACACAAAAGCATGCACATGTGCTACAAATAGTTAAAAGTATTACCTCTTCAAGGCTGAATAATACTCCGCCAATAGGTGCCCCAAAGGCGACAGATACACCAGCTGCTGCTGCAGCCGACAAGACCTACAACCCAAAACTCAAAATTAACAATAGAATGATGCCACTTTCATACCATCAATCACAGTTTTAAAAGGAGTGCTAGTGGCTACTAAACATTTTTTAAAAAAATCTTTACATGCTCCATATGCAGTTTATAAAAAAATGAAGTTCAATTTATACTTTGAGAGCAAACATTGTATTTGGATTTTGAACACATATTTCACATGCTGGAATAAATAAATGGTCTTTCATTTGTAATCAATCTAGGTATGCTTTATTCCAAATTATGCCCCCATCTTCAATACACACAATTCCATAACTGAATTTGAGTCTGTATTCATCACCTAAATGAAGTACTTTCAATGATGTGTTTACATAGCACTTTCTTTGTAAAGAAACACTTTTTAAATTAAATTTTAAGGAAGGTTCTAATGACACAAAACTAAAGTTACAATTAGTTCACAGCTATTCAGGAGCTGCAAACATTCATATAATAGATATTTAAGTTTTCCTATACTATGTGTCCTACTCCATGTCTAGTGACCTACGGAAAAAGAAATAGGAGGTAACTAGAAGCAAGTTTGGGAATATATTTTGAAGGGAAGAGAAGATCTATGTATGTTTAGGTATGGAAAGATAAAGGGCTAAGAGGGAAAGGGAAAGCATGACAAACACAAGAAGTAATGGAAAGATAAAGTCCTGTCATCAGATTCTGGTTGCTGTGGAGTGATAATATGATTTGGGGTAGTAAGGAAGTATTTGAAAGAAAAAGTAGACAAAAATTGAGAGGTTTTTTGTGGATGTGTTACCATTTCTTTTTTTTATTGTTGACAGTATTACAGATGTCACCCATTTTCCTCCTTTGCCCCCCTTCCACCCAGCCCCCACCCCACCCCAGGCCTTCATCACATTATTATCATCTGTGTCCATGGGTTACGCATATATGTTCTTTGGATAATCTCTTTCCATCCCCCTGACTCCCACCTCCCCTGAGTTTCTTAAGAATAAAATGGTTCTTGGCAAAATAAGTAAACAGATTTCTCTGGGAGTA
>NW_006286978.1:905596-914647 GCF_000327345.1 Myotis davidii | reverse complement strand
TCTTTGATGCTAGCTGGGGAGGACTGAGAAATTTATGGCTATAATGGTTTTCATCTGAGAAGAATGACAGTCAACATGGAACTTGAGAAAGGGGATTTTAGTGACTGTTTAGGATGAATTACGGGAGAAAAATCGAGGTGGCTTGTTTGCTATAATTTTAAGTTGTAGAGTGAAGTTTATGCCCTTACTTTTCAAATCTTTATTTTATTCAACCATCTGCCCACTTTGACCAGGCCCTGGGACACAAAAGGGTTGCTGCCAATCAACAGGAAAAAATAACTGGAAAGTCTAAATAAGCAATAGGAAGTCAACTAAAAACTTCAAATATTCATGAGTCTAGTTAGAGAAATATATTACATCTATTCAGAGAAATAGCCAAATCAAGCTCCCCTCTCATTTTATAAGAAATTATTTGAACAAAAAATTTTAATTTTATGGAATGAAAGTAATTAGCAATCTACAGTTCCAAAGTCACCTCTACCCCTGCAAAACCAGCAACAATAAACATTTCACTCTTGTCAAAGCTGAAAAAACAGTTTTGCCATATAACATTATTGCCATATAACAACTTCACCAACTTAATACTACCTTTATATTCCTCTACCATTCAGATATATATGTCTCTCTCTAACCTTCCTCTCTTGCCAGGAACTTCCTCCCCCCCACCCCCCTTGAACTATCAAAATGTATTCCAGCTTTTTCCGCCATCAGTCCGTGCCTCCATAATGGTGCGCATGAATGTCCTGGCTGATGCTCTGAAGAGTATCAACAATGCCGAAAAGAGAGGCAAACGCCAGGTTCTCATCAGGCCATGCTCCAAAGTCATCGTCCGGTTTCTGACTGTGATTATGAAGCATGGTTACATTGGCGAATTTGAAACTATTGATGACCACAGAGCTGGGAAAATTGTTGTGAACCTCACAGGCAGGTTGAACAAGTGTGGAGTAATCAGCCCCAGATTTGATGTGCAACTCAAAGATCTAGAAAAATGGCAGAACAACTTGCTTCCATCCCGTCAGTTTGGTTTCATTGTACTGACAACCACAGTGGGCATCATGAACATGAAGAAGCAAGACGAAAACACACAGGAGGGAAAATCCTGGGGTTCTTTTTCTAGGGATGTAATACATACATGCAAATAAAATGCCTCAAAGGACAAAAAAAATGTATTTCATATTTAAAATTTCAACACCTTTGAGTTTCCTTCTAGGTCTTAATTTTTTTCCTTTGTTTTCAAAATAAACCACTAGGTTCCAATTTTATGAGAAACTCTTTATAATAGAATGGCCTTGGTATTGACCCATTCCATATGTGATTTCTTTGTAATTCAAGGAAAATAGAGCAAGAACCATTATTTTCTTAAGTCTCTAATTATAGCAGGACAAAAGTAAACAATGACCTGGAACGTTTTTCTAAAATGCTCTTCCTTTTCAAAATCCTCAACATGAGAACTCCTACAGAGACGCTTTGGTGGAACTAATTTAGCGTGGTTGAGACTGAAGGCAAAAGGAGATCCAAGACACAGAGCTGAATGCCATTTGGTGTTAGGTAGAAATAAAACATGAAGAGTCTGGCATCTGAAACAAATGCTGAGTGTGTATTCTTTCATAGGAATAGCCTTCTTTTTTAAAATCTTCTATTGTTTAACTTAATTTATAATAGAAACTACACACAATTGTATAGAATTATATATAATAAAAAGTTTAAGTCCTTACTTCACCTTTACTGTCACCTCACTTCCCATTCACCAGAAGTAGACATTTTTTTTTAACAGTTTGGGGTAAAACCACTTTCCAGACATTTTCTTTCTAGGTGGACATACACACACCTAGTAAAAACATTAATTAGCCCAGCCAGTGTTGCTCAGTGGTTAAGCATCAACCTGTGAACCAGGAGGTCTCAGTTTGATTCCCAGTCTGGGCACATGCCTGGGTTGTGGGCTTGATCCCCAGTGTGGGACATGCAGGAGGCGGCTGATCAATGATTCTCTCTCACCATTGATGTTTTTATCTCTCTCTGCCTCTCCCTTCTTCTCTAAAATCAATAAAAATATTGTTAAAATAATAAAAAAAATAAAAACACTAATTAAATTATACTAGATACATTATTCTGAAATTGTTTGTTTTTTAAAAAACCTAACAGTGTTCTCTGGTCAGTATATAAAGGGCTATCTCAGTCTTTTTAAAAGTTGCATAGTTTTCTATAGTATGGGTGTAAGATTGTTCAGTCAGGCCCTTGTTGTGCACATTGTGATAATTTCAGATTTCACTATGTTGATAAATAATGCGCTGACTATCCCCATACATCTTTGAGCATACACATGCTAGCATGTCTGTAGGATAAATTCCTAGAAGTGGAACTTCTAGGTCAAAGGGCATTTGAATTAACATTGGTAGAATCCCCAAATTTTCATCCCTAAGAATTACCATTTATGTTTTCACCTAAAACAAATAAACAGAGAGAGAGAGAGAGAGACTGTTAAGGCCGTTTGTTATTACCTCTCTGCGTTTGGCTTCATTCTTCCTGTATTTGTTGAAGCAGTGGCAGAGGATGTTCCCACAACAGCAAGCCACGTGCACTAGAGGGCCCTCTTTGCCCAGGCTCAAGCCAGAAGACACTGCCAGCACCAACGTGATGGTTTTGATAATCAGGGTCCACTTACCCAAGTAGCCCCTAATAATAAAACCACTCAAGATAGTTTTTATCTGCAGGTCAAACACAAAAACACTGGATATAGACTAAGTAAGTAAACCAAACTAAGAAGCAATAATCTGGACCTCATTATAGAAACTATACCTTTTGAACATACAAATGCTAGACCTACAATGATCCTAGTTTGGGAGGGAGGCCAGGAACCCAAGAAAGTGAGAACTGTTCTTTAAGTTTTCATGTTTCTTGTTTCTTTTTTGGCCATGTGATAGCTGGGCAAGGGAGTATTGTAAGTATGAGAGTGTGTATATGGAGAAGGGGAGGTGGAAAGGGGAGGTATTTGCCCTACAGACTAATATAGCCTTGATTCCCTGCCAGAAAAATCTGTAACTGTGACTTCGTCAGGAAACAGAGAGGGGCAAGGTCATCTGGGTAACCTTAAATCTCAGTGGTTTCAATCAATGTCAAGCAATCTAAATCAAAAATAATTAGAAACAGGGTTTTAATCACCCTTTTTTTCTAGCCCAAATCAGATTGTAGAAAATACAGCCAAATAGTTTTATTTATTCTGCTATAACAAAGTTGACAATACCACTACATTTTCAGGCCAGAATCTTGAGATATACCCTGGGAAGCTTCTTGAGTAGGGAGTGGTAGAGGTCTTCAAGGGCCTAGTTCTCCAGTAACCCACAGGAGGCTAGGAAACAACTCCTTTTAATATCTAGGTGGCTCAGGCGGGGAGGAAACTTAGGGAACACCTAGAGAGGCCCTAGATTGCTTCAAGATCTAACCTTGTTTAATATTCATATTGTGGTATACATATTAAAGGGTTTTAACCAAAAAAGATTCATTATTGTTACCATTTATAAGCCATTTTAGAGACTTACCTCAGGGATTCCAGAGCCACACGCATAAGGTGCAAACACCTTGACAAGAGACACGGCAAGGAAGGCAAACAGTAGAGCCCAGAGGACATACATGAAATAATTGACTATGTAGGCAAAGGCTCCCTAAAGCAGGGAAAAAAGAAAAGAAGTTTTGTTAGCTCAGACAGCCTCAGTAAGGCATGCAGCTCTTCTGAGTAATAGATTTTCAGGAGAGGAAGTCAGAGAGAAAAAAACCTAATATTAAATTGCTTAAGATGTTTCTTTCCCGATTATCAGCAAAGCTTCTACTAAAAACACTGTCAATCCATTTGCCTCTGAAAATGAAGGGCTTGCTACACCCAAAAGAAACTGACAATGGCTTCTAAGGATAAACAAGAACCAGGGCAAACAAATTCCTGAAGCAAATTCACTTTCTATATGAGTGGTTTGATAGGTTTTGTAGCCAACGGTACAGTTGACCCTTAAACAGATACTGACCCCTAAGCAGCTGAAAATCCCCATATAACTTTTTTTTTAATTTTTCAATTACAGTTTACATCAGTATTACTTTGTATTAGTTTCAGGTGTATAGCAGAGCAGATAGACAACCATATACTTTACAAAGTGATCCCCCAATATTTCAATTACCCACCTGGCCCTATACATAGTTATTAGAATATTATTGACTATATTCTCTATCTGTAATTTCCATCCCTGCAACTATTCTGAAATTATCCATTTGTACTTCTTTTTTTAAAATATATTTTATTGATTTTTTTACAGAGAGGAAGGGAGAAGGATAGAGAGTTAGAAACATCGATGAGAGAGAAACATTGATCAGCTGCCTCCTGCACACCTACCACTGGGGATGTGCTCACAACCAAGGCACATGCCCTTGACCGGAATCTAACCTTGGGACCCTTCAGTCCACAGACCGACGCTCTATCCACTGAGCTAAACCGGTTAGGACTCCATTTGTACTTCTTAATCCCTTCGTCTTTTTCACCCAGTGCCCAACCCCTCTGGCAACTACCACTCTGTTCTCTGTATCTATGAGTCTGTTTCTATTTTGTTCATTTATTTTGTTCTTTAGATTCCCCATATAACTTTTGACTCCCCCCAAACTTAACTACAGTTGGCCCTTCACATCCATGGATTAAACCAACTGAAAATAAAAAACTATCTTTGATATGCAGTTGGAAAACCACAGATGGTAATATGAAAATACTGTGTTCCATCTGTGGTTGGTTGAATCCCTGGAGGTTTGAATCCATGAAGGAGAACACAAAGGGCTGATTATATTTAGTAGTATTGAAAAAATTCTGCATATAAGTGGACCTGCACAGTGCACAGTTCAAAACTGTATTGTTCAAGAGTCAACTGTAGCCTGGCCAGCCTGGCTCAGTGGTTGAGCGTCGACCTATGAACCAGGAGCTCAGGGTTCAATTCCTGGTCAGGGCATGTGCCCAGGTTGCGGGTTCAATCCCCAGGAGGGGGTATGCAGAAGGCAGCCAAATAATGATTCTCTCTCATCATTGAGGTTTCTCTCTCCCTCTCCTTTCCTCTCTAAAATCAATAAAAATATTTTTTAAGTCAACTTTATTAAGATTAACAGGCCTTCTATTCAAATGGCGGGACCTTGGCTACACATTTGAAGTTTGGGTTGGCTCTAAAGTTTCATTAAATTCACCTTTGGCAACCTACCTCGGTGTCAAATTCACATAGAAGGTATAGTGTCTAAAATTCATGGGTGTTTTTCTTAAAATACACAATTATGTTCTGTAGAGAATGATCACATCTTTGAGAGAATTTTGCTACTACAGATTCAGCAACAAGTTTATGTAGTAGGAAGTTTCAGACTCTGACCATAAAACAAAACCAGTAAAATGCCAGATATCCCAAAGAATAAAATGGCAATAGCTATTTTTTAAATGGAGAAAATAGAATCAAGATAATATACTTTTGAAACTACCCTATGATAACAAAGTCTGTGAGAAAATAAATCTAATTTTAACCACCAATAAGAAATCACCAACATTAAAGGGCTTGCAAATAGTTATGTCCTATAAAAAAAACTATTTTGAACATAAGGAGATTATGCATGCTGATATACACATTAGAAGTTGAAATTCAATCAAATTACACAAAACTCAATGAACTTTTGACTTTTTAAAACATTATACTATTTAAAAAATTGCTGACCTAGACAAGGAGAACCAAAATGGACAGGTTTTTTCTGAATTATAATTTTGACACAGGTTTTCCATTATCTTACTCCCTCAGAGAAACATATATTTGCTCTCTCTTTGCCTTTGGAATGTAGCTAGGGAAGAGGACTCCAGAAATTGGAAACTAAGAGGAAAGGAAACATAGCTGAAATTGGCTAGAGGCAGAGACCCGGAGGCCAAGTTCTTGGCAGGAGAACTCTTAAAACCCAGAAGACTTTTTCCCCAAGCAAGGATTTTGTTCATAAAAAGGAGAGCCAGATAAATTTTTCACTTGAAAAATCTCAAGCTCCAGTTTGAAAGTTATGGTTGGAACACTTAAACATATTCCCAGCTATAAAGGGTTAGCAGGGATGGGCCCTGTGGTGATGCAACAATAGTTCCATATCTCAACTGTGGTGGTGGTTACATAAATCTATACATGTAATAAAATTGCAGGAGTCTACACACACACACACACACACACACACACACACACACACACACACATTGATGCATGTAAAACAGAAGAAATAAGGTCGGTGGATTGTACCATTATCAATTTCCCTGTTTTGCTATTATACTATACTTGATAAGATGTTAGCATTGGGAAAAGGGAGGCTGGGTGAAAGATAGAGGAGACCTCCCTATATACTGTTTTGCAACTTCCTGTGAATCTATACTTCAAAAATAAGCTTTCTAAAGCAAGGGAATCATACACACATAAGATACACACACACACACACACACACACACACACACACACACACACACTCACCCTAAATTCCAGTGCTTCTCAAATTTTTCTACCAAAGTACTGCTAATCTAGGAAAGTAAATAGAGATATCAGGGCAGGGGATGGGGGCACCCAGGAGCAGAGCTGAAATAGAAATTATGTTTTATCTTAACAAACATGGGAATTTTGCATTTCTTTTTAATGACTGTTTACATTTAATTTTTGAGAAAAAAATCTGCCAAATATGTAGGAAAGACTGATATTCTGGGAAGACACATAGCATTTATCCTGTGGTTTCACCTATTCTCTGGCATGCTGACCCCATTTGAGAAGCTTAGATTTAAACCCTCTCATACATACAGTATATATTTACCACTGTTATTGAACTCTGTTCCCCAAACCAAAATATGCACAGCCATATATACACATAAACACTGTTATTCCTGACTTTATTATTCTCCTACCCTTTTTTCCCTTGACTGTGTGTGTGTGTGTGTGTGTGTGTGCGCGCACGCGCGTGTGCGGGCACACACGCACGCCCCATTTCAAATGTGGACCAAAGTAGGTGGGGAGAAAGTATATGTAATACTTTCAACAATAAAGATTTAAAATAAAAAATAAATAAAATTTACATGAATCTTAAAAAATACAAACAGCCCGGCCAGTGTGGCTCAGTGGTGGAGCATCGACCTATGAACCAGGAGGTCATGGTTCCATTCTCGGTCAGGGCACATGCCTGGGTTGTGGGTTCAATCCCCAGTAGGGGGCGTGCAGGAAGCAGCTGATGGATGATTCTCATTATCGATGTTTCTCTCTCTCTCTCTCCCTCTCCCTTCCTCTCTGAAGTCAACAAAAATATACTAAAAATAAATAAATAAAATAAAAGTACAAATATATGTCCTAGTGTTATCCCCCTCACTTCACCAACAGAGTGGATGAGTAGTGAGCCAAGATAGTACCTGTTTTAATTAGTAGAAGTCAGAGTGAAATTGGGAATTGACAGTTGCTTTGTTCAGTTTTATTTTCTGTTTTTGTTTTTAGTAGGAAAGATCTAACTTACAACCAAGTGGTAACAAAAGGCAAAAAACTGCAAAACAAAGTTAATACTTCTTTGAAAAATATAGGATAGCAGAGAAGGACAAATGAAAATACTGACAATCTCAAAATGGGACTGGGGTAAGTTTATTCCTGGGTTTCTGTTGTTTTGATATAGATTTTTTCATATTCAGAACATAAGTTTTTACTTATACTAAGGGTGTCATTAGAGCATTTTGAGCAAAGTATACATACCATAGGTTTTTTTAATGTTGTAATTTAATGCTCAGGGGAAAATTACTTTTGGAATCTACACAATAAACATTTATAACCCAGTTCATCCTTTGTTAGAAATTGTAGCTTTCCTGTTGGTTGGCTCTAACTTTTCTACTGAAATTATTAGAGAAAGATAGATTCAGTCACACTGTGTACTAAAACCAAGAAGAAACAATAAGCTTGTTTAAAACAAGCAAAAATGTTAAGTAATTGTGTAAGCATCAAACACTTCCACATGCCAGAAGAGATGGAAATAGGACTGAACTTAAAACCACAGAAAAAGGAAGCTGGCACTGGTTCCCGTTTTCGTGAAAAGGAAAACAAGGGGAGAGTCCACAGTTGCCATGAGTACAGTATAAGAAAAGAAGGAAATGTAAGAACAAAAGTCAGTGGTTCCAAAATCTTCACTACACGTTACCTCTTCTGTGCTGATGAGAAGCTGAGACCAGCTATTCCACTTTGGGCATTTGTCTTTGTTTTCAAAAGTGACCTGATCAGAGTCCCAGCAACAGTGCTCATGGTTAAACCACAATCCTTTTGTGCATATACCTTCTTTTAAGTCTGTCATCCAATGAGCAGAGATGTCTATCAAGCCAGCTAGGGAACCTGATTTGAAGGGAGAGAAGGAAGGGCCAAAAATTTTAGAACAAATGACAGAAAAGGGATAAAAATAATAGACAAACATATACTTTTCCCCATTCCATCTGCAACTTCTTTCTGCTTGTCTGTCTGCTTGATTTTCACCTACTGTCTCTAATAGATTTCACTTATTATTAAACTAGGGGCCCAGTGCATGAAATTCGTGCACTGGGGTGGGGGAGTGTCCCTCACCCCAGCCTGCCCCCTCTCACATACTGGGAGCCCTCAGGCGTTGACCCCCATCACCCTCCAATTGCAGGATCAGCCCCTTGCCCAGGCCTGATGCCTCTGGCACAGGCATCAGGCCTGGGCAGGGGATCCTCATTTCCCCCCATCACTGGCTCTGCCCCCCACCCAGGCCTGATGCCTCTGGCCCAGGCGTCAGGGCTGGGCAGGGGACCCCCAGCCCCCTCCGATCGCTGGCTCTGCCCCTTGCCCAGGCCTGATGCCTCCGCCAGAGGCGTTGACCCCATCACCCTCCAATCGCAGGATCAGCCCCCTGCCCAGGCCTGACGCCTCTGACAGAGGGGACCCTCATTTCCCCCCATCACTGGTTCTGCCCCCAGCCCAGGCCTGATGCCTCTGGCCCAGGCATCAGGCCTGGGCAGGGGACCCCCAGACCCCTCCGATTGCTGGCTCTGCCCCT
>NW_006286978.1:892356-905053 GCF_000327345.1 Myotis davidii | reverse complement strand
AGGGGGCTTCTTCCTGCTTTCCCTTTCGCCTCCCTGCATTGTGCCTACATATGCAAATTAACCGCCATCTTGTTGGCAGTTAACTGCCAATCTTAGTTGGCAGTTAATTTGCATATAGCCCTGATTAGCCAATGAAAAGGGTAGCGTCGTACGCCAATTGCCATTTTTCTCTTTTATTAGTGTAGATGCCTGCTCAAGAGGGAAAAACAAAACACTATCTACATTAAACACTGTGTCAATAGAATTTCTATATAGGGGAAACTTAAGGGAGAGCAAAGAGGTTGGGTGGGAACAAGGAGCAAATAGATTTGACCTTCCGCTGATTTACATGGATTCTGCTTTGGCCCTAGCCAGTTTGGTTCAGTGGATAGAGCATTGGCCTGCAGACTGAAGGGTCCCAGGTTCGATTCTGGTCAAGGGCACATGCCTGGGTTGCAGGCTCGATCTCCAGTTGGGGGCATGCAGGACGCAGCCTGTCAATGACTCTCTCATCATTCTCTCTCACTCTCCCCTCCTCTCTGAAATCAATAAAAATATTTTTTAAAAGAATTATAATTTTTAAAAAAGAAAGATTCTGCTTTGACTTAGAGTTAATGAATACTGATCCATAAAGACAGTCAAGTTTATTAAAGATTATTTTATTCTCACATATACGTTAAGATTGAGAAAACTTGAATTGACCATATTAAAGAATATGATATGATATCTTATTTAAGATGGCGTGGGGAGGGTAACCGATGAAGGCTATGGGTGAAGGACTCAGTCTTGATAGTGATTTTGTCCCATGGACAAGGGAATTTGAGCAATGGGCAGGAAGGCATTCTAGGCTAAGGGAACTGAATTTATAAAAGCACCCACATAGACGGTTACATGAAGCTGTAGACGTATTGAAGCCTCCTGAGCCTAGGACAGTGATGGCGAACCTTTTGAGCTTGGCGTGTCAGCATTTTGAAAAACCCTAACTTAACTCTGGTGCCGTGTCACATATAGAAATTTTTTGATATTTGCAACCATAGTAAAACAATGACTTATATTTTTTATATTTATTTTATATACTTAAATGCCATTTAACAAAGAAAAATCAACCAAAAAAATGAGTTCGCATGTCACCTCTGACACGCGTGTCATAGGTTCGCCATCACTGGCCTAGGACATAAACACTCTGAAGTTTTCTTAGTGAGAGGAGCAAACAATATTATATACATAACATTCATCAAAGAAAAATGTGAGAAAGTAATAGTGAATGGGAACTTAGGCACTATGGCTAATAGACTGATAGGGTTAAGATAGTTATAGTACTTTCAATTTTGGCCTTCTCATCATTTCTGTCACCCAAATGAAGAAATTATGGCATACAAAAATTAAATGGTCTAGAATATAACTTTAGGGAAATAATAAAGACATCATAAAATTCACAGCCCCTGAATCCCCAGACTGTTCCTGCATTCAGACACACTGCTTCTATTTTAGTTCCCTAATGCTTAAAAACAAAATACCCTGTGTGTATGAGGGAAAGAAAAATAGTCACCTAGTGACAAGAAATACATAAAAAAGTTGAGGATATTACGTTTACATTCCAACAGGCCGGAGCCATGTCATGTGTATGTTTTGGTAGGTGCTAAAAGTGTTAACACAGGTTATTTATGTACACAGTTTGATACCTATTCTTGGCCACTCCAGCTCCCACCTTCTCTTCCTTCTAACTCTTATTGCACTTGTTGCCTGGATTCCGAAAATTAACATGATGTTATAGAGTTTGGCTTGTTCTCTAGTAGTTTCATGCATGCATGTCTTATCCTAACTAACATGGGTACCCTCAATGCTGTCTTCCCTTCTACTTCTACCTCTCCTTCTTTTCCCAACCAGCTCCTTCTTCCCTGGTTACAAATTTCATAAAATGCTTTCCCTTGTCCTTCTTACCACTTCAAGCTTTTGTCCCTTCTCTACTTCCAATGAACACCAAATATCTCCAAAACTTTCATATTGCTTGCCTCCCCCTGAACTCTTGCCCCTAATATTTGCCCGAGATGGTTTTTTGAGGTCATTGGTATTCTCTTAACTGCTAAACTATATAACCTTTTCTCAGTCCTCTTCTTTTTCTTCGGCATCTCTGCAACACTTGGGGCTACAGATCACTTAATCTATTATTAGCTAGCTCTAAACTGGCCAGACCATGTTCTCTCTCCTGTGCAAGGCAGAAGGGGCACCATTAACACCCTAGACCACAGGGTGGCAAATTATGGTCTGAGAGTCAAATCTGCCTCTGTGTTTGTAAATAAAGTTTTTCTTGGTCACAGCCCCACTCATTTGTTTACCTAATGTCTATGGCTGTTGTCATGCTACAGAAACCATTTGGCCCATAAATCCTAAAATATTTACTATCTGATCCTTTAGAGAAAATGTTTGCTCACCACTGCCCTAGATCATCTTTGAAAATCCAGCTATGGCTGAGACATTCCTCATTGCAGCAATCATCGTATACTCCATGGCTTATGAATTATCTCTAGGTAACAGCAGCAGAGGTACCATTAATAAGTGGGCTCTGTGCTGAGTGCTATGTGCGTTCTATCTCATTTAATCTCTGCACAAATGAGTAATAATAGATACTCATTATCCCCACTTTATAGATCAGTAAACTGAAGTTTTCAAGGGTTCAGAAACTTGCCAAAAGTCCCAAAACTAGCAAGTGGTGAGACTTGGATTCAAATCTAGGCAGCCACAAACTAGAGCCTGTGCTGTTAATTCCTATCTCATCTCATCCAACTCCAGGTTTCCCACTTAACATTCATTTTAACTCAATATTCCAGATCTTCCTGCACCCATCTTTTAATGCCATAAGGTAACATCTCTTAGCATCTCTGTCAGGTATTCTTGGCTTTCTGCTTCCTCCAGAGGAGGGGAAACCTGCTTGGGAACTTGCTTTAAAGCTGTGTTTGCATAGCAAGTGTAATATTCCAAGTTAGATCGTATATTACTTGCATTGGCTTGGGAGGTTGATGGAGATGATAGGGAAAGGTGGTAGCAACCCACTTCTCAGCCACCATGAAAGAATGAGATGGTAAGCTCCTTCAGGATATGAGCCATGTATTACATGCTTTTCTTTATCCCTAATTGAGAGAGTAGATGTTTAAGAAATAGCTACAAAAATGTCTCAGGAAGTCCTCTTCTACATCTTCTCTCCTAAACCCCATGTACTATGTATTTTTTTTTAAAAAAAACTCTTTTCAATAGAAGGGCTCTTCCTCAAGACAAGCACTGAAACGCCATGCTAACAGCACCTTAAAATGAATACATTATTTTATGGTGTACAAATGCATTTAAATGTAATTCCTCATTTAACATCATTTATTTACAGGAGATGCAGGTACAGTGGGGTCTTGACTTACGAGTGTCCTGACTAACTAGTTTTTCGAGATACGAGCTGTCTCTCAGCTGATTTTTGCTTTGAGTTGCGAGCTAAAATTCGGGTTACGAGCCAGCTTCAGATACCCCACCACTAGTTGGTGCAGCGAACATCACAGTGAACGCCACAACATCATCCCAGCATCATGTGTCTAACTCATTCACTGTTGATTTGACATACAAGTAATTTGAGTTATGAGCTCCGTCACGGAACGAATTAAACTCGTAAGTCAAGGCCCCACTGTATTAGTATCCCTTTACCACAGAGACATGAGCTTCCAAAAGATCCATCAGCAATTTATTTCATGTAGGAGAATTGTAAAGCACAGCACTCAACTCAAGCCATGACTTAGGGTAGAGGCATACCAAAATTTTGTGAGATTTATTTAGAAAACTAACAGAGTTTACCATACCTGATAAAAGCCCAATAAGTAGCATCAACAACCAGCCAGAAAAAGCATCACTCACACTGTGAATTAAGGCCCATGTTGATTCTTTGCTTTTATTGGTAATCTAAGGAGAAATGAGAAAACATTGGTACATTCTACACACACGGTTGCTTTTTCACCTCCAAATGTGCAACAGAGTAAAGAAATGCAAAGACAAATATACTTATTGGGAATAGAAACCAATTTGGAGTTACTTCTCAAATAACCTTTGGCTGACCCAACATAACCAAGAACTTAGAGGTTTATTGAACCTTGATTACTGATCCCCACCAACATCATCTACAATATCAAAATGCCTGCGAGTATCTTAATCAGGCCTTCCCCATCCAGTTGCTGATTTCTTAAAACATCAATCTATTTTGCTTACTAAAGTGGTCTCTTTCCACCCTAGACATCAGATATTTCAAGGATGGTCTCCTGACTCACAACAAATAGTTTGATTGTTTTTCAAAGAATAAATAAACATAAGTTTATTTGAGTGCTGAAAGTACAATCTGAGGTGTACTATCCAGAGTTGTGCTTCAGGTCAGGCAAATTGTAAGACTTGATCCCCCAAGCACCTAACAATAGGTTGATCATAGATACTACATGATATTAGAAATGCGTCTCTTTACTTTCAAAAACTTGCTGGGAATATCTGAGGCTATCAAGAGGTATGGAAAGTTTTACCTTTAAGGTCCTAGCCTTGTCAATTTAACCCTTCAGTGCCCACATTCAAAACCAAGCATTGTGACAGCTTTGTCATTGGTAGTTCCCTCTTCTCTGTACTTCTATTTTTTAGCTTTGAAATTATGACTTAGCCATTCATCTTTATCTACAGCAACATCACCAATAATTATAATAAATTATCATTTTTAAAACTTAAAGTAGTTAAAATTTTCATTTTGATCTATAACTTCAAGTTTCCAGTTCAGTGGTGAAAGTAGGTGAGGTGACATTTTTCCCTGTGACAGTGTTTCCATTTGAACATTTCATAAACAAATTTTAATTTATTTTGAATTATTGGCATAATTTGTCTTAGATGCAACCATTTTAATATAATGGGAAATATGCTCTTGTCATATCACAGATTACTTTTGCAATGTGAATAATGTTGAATATGCAACTGTTGATAAATTAAACTCTGAATTACAGAGAGCCGAAATTCAAAAGCCATACAATTCCAAATTTTAAAGCCTACCTGATGAATTGATAAAATAAATAGAATACATATGTGCTCCTAAATATCAGAAAGCTTTTTTAAAAATTTATCTTCATTGTTGAAAGTATTACAGATGTCTCCTTTTTTCCTCCATTGACCCTTTCTAGCTTGCACCTGCCCTCCACCCCAGGTCTCTACCATACTATAGTCTGTGTCCATGGGTTATGCATATATACATATATATTCTTTGGTTTATGGAAATCACTCCTTTAAGTTAGGATAAGAAAATTCCTATGGGAGTTTTCAGTGGGATAATCAGTGAGATTATCACAACTCCAAGGATTACAAAGGAATTTCTCAAAACCTGTACTTGGGACAACCTGACTCCTGGGTTCCAGTGGTCATGAGAACACCAGTCAGGAGCTGGGAAAGGTTTAAGAATTAAAAGTGGCCCGGCCGGTGTGGCTCAGTGGTTGAGCGTCGACTTATGAACCAGGAGGTCATAGTTCGATTCCCAGTCAGGGCACATGCCCAGGTTGCAGGCTCAATCCCCAGTAGGGAGTGTGCAGGAGATAGCCAATCCAGGATTCCATTTCATCATTGATGTTTCTCCCTCTCTTCTTCTCCCTTCCTCTCTGAAATCAATTTTTAAAAAATAATGAAAAGTGATCTGCTTCAGAGATTTACTGAGAAAGAAATCATGAACTCTGGGCAGAATGGGGTAATTTTAAAAATCAAAAATTAAATTCAGAGTCAAAGCAGAAATAATAAGAAGGAAAAAATAATAATACCCACCGTTGGTTGAAGAAATGTCTCCCGAGAGGATCACTTACTGAATCAGGGTCACTGGGGCTGGGGCTCTACCTTATTAATAAGCTCTCCATGTGCTCCTGACACAAACTAGAAATTATGATCCCCTCACTTAAATGATACACAGCAACAAGTTAAAGGCAAAAGACCTTGCTAAACTGTTCTGAAAAGTTTTCATCATACTTTGAAAAGTGGAGAAATTCTCTTGTCATATTCACAAGAATCTGTCATCGCCATAAGTACAATCCATCTATTACCTATCAAGTTAAATCAATGCCCTTAATTTGAATTTGATTGGTCTTGTGGTTTTGTTTGAGCCCAATACATAAATTTACTTTGGTTTTATGGTTGTACAAGAGCTACGAGCACAAAAAGTCTATCTTGTATGCTTCAGTAATACTAAAGCTCTGAGGTTTTTTTTTTCTTTTATTCCTTTAAAAGGAACCCATTTACTTTTCTTAGTTCTAAAAATCCTGCTTTAAGGGAAAACCATAAAAGGGAGATGAAATGAGAAAGGAGGACCTTTGAAATTTATTTTGGTCACTCCCACCAAGTTTGGTTTCACTTGTCTGCATAGGTATTTATACCCATTTCAGGCTGCAAAGATCCTTCTCAACCACTTACTCTAGAAAGAAAAATCATCATTAAATATAAATTCTTTTCAAAATCATATAAAGACACATTACAAATAAAACTCTACATTGCCAATAGAAACCAGATTCAGCCACATCCAGGGCTGAAGGAATGACATATAAAGTATATCTTCAACTTCTTACCCTGGTGTTTCCTAACACTCATGTGCCATTTTTCACCTTACCTCTCGATGCCTATCCCGGTCTCGAGATTTCTCTCTCACCCAATCAATTGTATTGAAATCATCATAGGTCCCCACACCAGGGATTGGCTCCTCCAAGAAATCCATCATCCTAGTTGAAGAACCTATTCCTCCACCATTGTATGACTTGTCCTCTATATTGAACAGGAAACAAGACGTTAGTACTTCAGACATTCATCATTTTTAATATCTCTTTTCTGGGCACCAATGGGTGAGCCCTTAAACTATCAGAAGACTACTGTTAGGGTGTGCTGACAAAGCAATTAAATCAATCACCTGGTGAGAACATTCATCACATTCAGAGGTTTCAATGGTCGAGGCACAAAATGAGTGTCTTCAGGCAGTGTAAATGGAAGGGGACAGATGAGAGTAGAAGTATAAAGGGAGAACTGCCAGGAGTTGAAGTGCAGTGGGAAAGGATTTATAAACAAAAGATGGGAGCTTGGAGCAGCTGAAGTATTTCAGTTTCTGTTATAGAAGGGAGACAAAGGGGTCAAAGACCTTTGTATACATATCACAGCAGAAAGCATTTTACATTTATGAGGCAATAATTCAATCGTGGGAGGTGGCTTTTGCCTGAATAGGGACTCCAAAGAAAGCTTGTCAGCCTCTTCAAGCGTTAAGCTGGCTGGAATGTACATATTTTCTTTCAAGAGGTAGAAGACTTTGATCCCTGATGTAACAGCCTTGTAGAAACTTTTACTAAGTATATCAGAACAATCTAAGATTTATAAGTAGAGATTTAAAGAGCAGTGTAGGGCTCCACAATGATGTCCCTCCTTGATCCTTCAATCGGAAGAAACAAATCTATTTTTCCAACAATCACAGCCCTTTATCTGCTCTGCCTTTAGCATTTCTATTACAATTAGTATGTAAATACTTTATCTTCTTTTCTGGACTAGAAACTTTTCAAAGGCAGCCCTAGATCTGACTCGTCATTGCCTTCTCCGGCATATAGCATCTGCCCAAGGCTCAATAAATATCAGCTAAACCAAACTTTGTTTGATAAACAGTGGTGATAAGGGAGAAGTAGTCAAACACAGAAGTTGTACTCATACGAGGTTACTTAGTACGGCTTAACAAACTTACTCAAAATTATTTCTACAATTCCCTTTTGAAACAATATTTAGCTATTAAACACAAAATGTAAAACAGTACTCAGGTATTTATGTAAACGAACTCTGAGGAAAAATGCAGAGTAATGCCATAATTGAACTCAGACAGCCAGAGCTCACATTCGCAGCATCAACGTTGGCAGATCCAAAGCTTTATCTAGACTATTTGGTGATGAATTCCTCTGCAGAGAAAGTCAAAGTGGGCCTGAACTAACCCCCCACTCCTCCTATCTGCATCCCCATTTTGACTCTAAACTTCTAACAGACAACTTCAGCACTCTGATGGGGTCAATTGGAATTAACACTCAAGCTATATCTGGTTTACAAATTTGAGTCTTCCAAATACCTAATTCAGCATATCTTTCACAAGCAACACACATATTTGAAAGAAAAAACTCCGCAGAATCTAAATCATATTGAAGGTAAGGCTGGGGGTGGTGCTGGACTGGAGGAGGTGAACAAGTTAATCTTAAAACCCCTAATCAAAGTCCTTTCTCTATCTTCCAGCCTACCTGGCTGTAAAATGGTTGGCTGCTGAATCACCAGTCCAGCATTTCCTATCATGTTAGTGGCATACTGATAAAGATCAGTGTTGGTGTGCTGTCTGAGAGCTTAGAGGGAAATAGCCAGCTAGGAAATGAGGGCAGAAAGAGAATAAACTATGTGGCGGGCGGGCGGGGGGAGACAAGCTGTTTCAATTCTCAAGATAAACGCTTACATGAACACAGGACATCAAAAAATCAAAAATTTACTTTTTAAAGCAGGTTAATGCTTCAATAGAATTTGCTCTGGTTTAAGAGTGTCCCTTTCAGGAGAAATTAAGTAAGGATTTTGTGAAACTGATTTTTAAAAGCAACAGCTATCTAATGTTAAACTATTATCAAATGAAGCCCCCCAGCTCAAAGGATATTAAGACAAAATGAAAATCTGCAACAGCTTCCTAAGAGAAATGAAAGAATCCTCTTACATCACTAGGTAACATGAGCACTGCATCATCCTTCTTTGTAGATAGTCTCCTGTTATAAATGCAAATTGTCAGGCAGCTCTAAAAGAGCAGGCAGTCATTACAATCTGACAACAGACTGCTTGTGATTCTCCAGATTCCCTTCTCCCTGGGGTCACGCTTCTGTCCCTGGCCAGGCTCAAGTCAGCTTACCTTCAATTACGGCTTTCTTTTTTTCTGCCTCAAGGAAGAAATAACCTTGGCAGCCCGCATTTGGTCATTTAGGTTGAGAAGCTTTTACAGAAGGAGCCCCGGTATAAACTGCTTTAGAGGGGCACTTGCTGCTTTCTCTGCCTTTCACAGGAACAAACACCACCTAAAGAACCACCAGTGTTCCCCAGCAGTCAGAGTGTGATGTCACTGTTGGAATCACGTGACCAGACCCTTGGACCAGCCTTGGAGAAAGGAAGATTTTTAACCAAGCACAGAAGCCTTAAAGATGTAGGCTCATAAAACAAATGCCATCAGAGTGGGGGCAGTCAGGGTAGTTCAGAAAACTAGGGTCCATTTCCATCTGATTTATTTCACTTAGTGAAATACCCTCAAGGAAAGACAAAAATCACATGATATTACTTATGTGTAGAATATAAAATAAAACAAAAGAAACAAATAAGTGAACAAACAAAACAAAAACAAACTCATAGATGCAGAGAACAGACTGCTGGTTACCAGAGGGGAGGAAGTGGGGAAGGCAAAAATGGGTCAAGAGGGTCAAATATATGGTGATGGATGGAAATTAGGTTTTTAGTGGTGAGCACGCAGAAGGGTATACAGTTATCGAATTATAATGTTGTACACCTGAAACTTTTATAATGTTATAAACCATGTTACCTCAATAAAAAAAAATTTAAATGAAAACTGGGGTCCAGACAAGTTTTAGTCTTCAGACCACATTTAGCAGAAAATCCAAGAAGGCAAAGTAGAAATCTCCAAAAGCATTTAGAGTTACAGGGATCCTAAGTAAAAAAGGGAGAGAGGCAAATACAGAAAAGGCTTTTTAAAAATGCACTGCATAGCAATAACCCAGATAAAATCTCACAAATATTAACACTGACTGAAAGATCCCAGACCGAAGAGAGTATATAGCATGATTCTTTTCATACAAGCAAAACCAGGCAAACCTAAATTATATAAGTGACTACATTACAAAGAGAAGCAAGAAAATGATGAAAGTAAAAACAGTGGCTACCCAAAGAAAGACAGGGGGTTGTCATCTGGATGGAGCACTTGGTAAGGCTGGAGCTTCTGACATGCTTGTAAATTTTTCTTTTCTTTTTTTAAAGTTGACAACATTTATTGAGTGACTTCTATCATGTATTATGTTAGCAGTTACATATAGCAGTTATTTAACATACTCTCTTCATCCATTTAATCAACAAACATTATGTAACTTATAGCCAGTTTGTGGCCAAACTGAAATTTTTTTATGTTGGCTATTATCATTTCTAAAAATTTATCTTTATTGTTGAAAGTATTGCAGATGTTCCCCTTCCCCCCATTGACCTCCCTTCTCCCCACTCGAATCCCCTCCCCAGGCCTTCATCCCACTATTTTCTTTGTCCATGGGTTATACATATATGCATATTAGTTCTTTGGTTGATCTCTTCTCTCTCCACTTCCCTCTGAGGATCCTCAGTCTGTTGCATGCTTCCATGTCTCTGGATCTATTTTGTTTGTCAGTTTATTTTGTTCAATAGATTTCACATATGAGTGCGATCCTGTGATACTTGTCTTTCTCTGACTGGCTTATTTCACTCAGCATAATACTCTCCAGGTCCCTCGATGCTGTCTCAAAGGGTAAGAGATCCCTCTTTTATATAGCTGCATAGTATTCCATTGATCTGATCAGTGATTACCTGAGTGCTGACATTACAATTATTCTTTAAACTGTACACATATGTTTTATGCCTTTCTATGTAAACGTTCTAATTAGAGAAAAATTAAAAAATAAAAAACAAACTGCTTCTAGGGCAAGGACTTTTTGTTGCATGTAAATTCACTTCCTTTGAAAACTAGAAGGCTGGTAGCTATGATGCAGTCCTCATTCTAAAATGGAGTTTAATTACAATTCAGATAGCGTGGCCAGCATGGCTCAGTGGTTGTCAACTTATGAACCAGGAGGTTACGGTTCAATCCCCGGTCAGGGCACATGCACAGGTTGTGAGCTCAATCCCTAGTGTGGGGCATGCAGGAGGCAGCTGTTATAATTCTTTCTCATCATTGATGTTTCTATCTCTCTCTCCTTTCTTCTTTGAAATCAATAAAATATATTTAAAAAACACACAAAACAATTCAGATAACTGAAGAACTTGTATAAATATATTAGGGCCTGGTGCACAAAATTCGTGCCCTGGGGGGGGTCCCTCAGCCCAACCTGCCCCCTCTCACATACTGGGAGCCCTCAGGGGATGTCCTACTGACAGCTTAGGCCCGCTCCCTGCTCCCCTTGGGGATAGGGCCTAAGCCGCAGTCTGGCCTCCCTTTGTGGGAGTTGACCAGGCTGATCAGGGGAAGGCACCAGCCCCATCACCCCGCTGCTACAGCCACTGCCAGTCACTGCAGCCAGCAAGATTTTTTCATCAACACAGACTCCAGTCCCTTCACCATGAAAAAATGACAACTTTCTTTAGGCATTTTCAAGATGTGTCTTTCATAGGATATGACATTTCTTTATTATTTTTTTTATCCTCACCTGAGGGTATGTTTCCATTGATTTTTAGAGAATGTGGAAGAGAAAGGGAAAGACAGAGAGAAACATCAAAGTGAGAGGAACACTTTGATTGGTTGCCTCCTACATGAGTCCTGACATGGGCCCTGGCCAGGAAGGAGCCTGCAACCTAGGTACATGTCCTTGGTCAGAATTGAACTCAGACCCTGTGGTCAGGAGGCCGAGGCATTATCCACTGAGCCAAACGAGCTAGGGCAGAATGACATTTCTTAGCCCTCCAGCAGTGGACCTTCGTTTTTTTCACCAGGAGTGTGGTGAAAAACCCTAGATCACCTTTTTGGATTCTTATTACCCAAGTTACTATGAATATTACCAGTGGCATACAGGGAGCTTAGCAAATGAGTGGTCAGAAAAGGTGTTTCCTCTATAGTTCACACCAATTGCTGGCCTAGCCCCCAGCCCCCAGGCCTAAAGCCTCAGCCAGAGGCGTTGACCCCCATCACCCTCCGATTGCAAGATAGGCCCCTCACCCAGGCCTGACACCTCTGTGTGAGGTGTCTGTCCTAGGCAGGGGACTCCCATCTCCCTCCGATCCCCGGATCGGCCCCTCGCCCAGCCTGGCACCTCTGGCCAAGGCATCTGTCCTGAGCAGGGGACCCTCATCTCCCTCCAATTGCCAGGTTCACTCCCCGCCCAGGCCTGACACCTCTAGCCCAGGCTTCAGCCCTGGGCAGGGGACCCCATCTCCCCCCGATTGCCAGCCCACCCTTGCCCAGGAGACCCCTGGCTCAGGCCCTTCCTACACTGCCCAAGGCCCACACAGGGCCTACCTCAGAGTGACTTGGGTGCCAATGATGTTCCCGGGACCCAGGCTGCTGGGCACCTATGTATGCAAATTAACTGCCATCTTTGTTGGGTTAATTTGCATACTCATCTGATTGGCTGGTGTGCATAGTGGAATGACACCAATTTGCATGTTTCTCTTTTATTAGTGTAGAGATGCCCTATCTAATAATAGAGAAACATGATAATTAACCATAACTTCGCTACCCTTCCCATTGGCTAATCAGCGGGATATGCAAATTAACTGCCAGCCAAAATGGCAGCCGGCAGCCAGGCAGCTGAAGCATACATGAACATGAGGCTTGCTTACTCCAGTGATGGAGGAAGTCAACGTTCCCCGCCTGCCGCAGCTCAGCTCTGAGCTCCGGATGAAATAATGTTGCAATTATAGAACCGAAACAAACCCCAGAAACCTGCTTTCAACCAGCATG
>NW_006286978.1:889523-891882 GCF_000327345.1 Myotis davidii | reverse complement strand
AATCAGAAGAATGGAATAGACTTTTGAACCTCAGAGGGAAGGCAGGGGAGGATGGGTAAGCGGGAGAGGGGCGTGGGTGGGTGGGAGGAGATCAACCAATAAACATGTATGCATATATGCATAACCAATGGACACAGACAATAGGGTGGTAAAGGCCTGGGGTGGGGAGCAGCTGTGGGCTAGAAGGGGCCAACGGATAAAAGGGAGACATCTGTAATACTTTCAACAATAAAGATAAAATTAAAAAAAGAAATGAGGTGCTGATATTCAAAGTTTAATATTATATTTATTTTACTCTTTCCTATCTCACCCCCAATTCAGTCTCTGCCACACTTGTGATCTCTAGTATATGTTCATTATACAGACTGCCAGATGTAGGTCAATTGAAATTACTGTGAAAATAAAAAAAGAAATGCTTACCAATTATTAATGCATCCTATGCTAGAAAAACAATAATATAGTTAATATTTGAGGACAAGCAGAGTTATCTTTCTGAAACACAGATCTGATCCGATCATTTCCTGATTTCCCAAATGTGAGTGACTCTGACAGCAATCTTTCATTTTATTTGTGTGTGTGTATGTGTGTGTGTGTGTGTGTGTGTGAGAGAGAGAGAGAGAGAGAGAGAGAGAGAGAGAGAGAGAGAGAGAAAGAGATTTGTTGTCCCACTTATGTATGCATTCATTAGTTGCTTCTTGTTTGTGACCTGACCGGGGATAGAACCTGAAACATTGGCATATCAGGATGATACTCTAACCAACTGAGCTACCCAGACAGGGCCTCCTACAGCAATCTTTTAAAACTTTCAGCATATAGGGGGAGGGGTAAAAAAAAAACTTTCAGCATATAGCCCTAGACAGTTTAGCTCAGTGGATAGAGCATCGGACTGCAGACTAAAGGGTCCCAGGTTCAATCAGTCAAGGGCACATACCTGTGGACTCAATTCCCAATAGGGGGCTGAATAGCAGGCAGCCAATCAATAATCCTCTTTCATCATTGTTTCTATCTCCCTCTCCCTTCCTCTCTGAAATCACTAAAAAATATATATTTTAATTTAAAAAAATAAATTTTCAGCATATGAAGACCACTTAATGGGCACTTGACACAAGTGTGGACCAGGATTTTTAAAATATCTATCATAATGTTTAGAATGGGAAAAATAAAATATTTTAAAATGTACAATGATAATGATGACAATGATATTACTACTATTTTAAGTTTCATCAATGAGAGGGATTAAATTATTGGCATTCGTTCATGGAGGTATCTATAATATCTGTCTTGATGACAAAATAGCTTTAGCTGTGGATCATAGTCTACACATTCCGTTGTTTTCCTTTTTTTAGAATTTTCATATTTAGTAAAAAGAAAGGGTAAATTCATAAGACTTAGTTGTCAAGAATGGTAGCAGAAATTACCTACCCATTCAGAACCAACTACTAAAGTAGAAAGAAAGTAATGCAATGCAAAAGCCTTTTCAAGAAATGGTGTATTGCCCAGCCAGCATGGCTCAGTGGTTGAGCATTGACCTATGAACCAGGAGGCCACTGTTTGATTCCTGGTCAGGGCACATGCCTGGGTTGCAGGCTTGATCCCCAGTGTGGGGCATGCAGGAGGCAGCTGATCAATGATTCTCTCTCATCGTTGATGTTTCTCTCTCTCCCTTCCTTTCTGAAATCAGTAAAAGTATATTTAAAAGAAAGAAAAGAAAGGAAAGGAAAGGAAAGGAAAGGAAAGGAAAGGAAAGGAAAGGAAAGGAAAGGAGAAGAGAAGAAAGGAGAAGAAAAGAGAAGGAAAGAAAAGAGAAGAAAAGAAAAGAAAAAAAAGAAAAGAAAAGAAAAAGTATATTAAGAGTTAAGCTTCTGCCCTGGCTGGTGTGGTTTAGTTGGTTGAGCATTGTTCCATGCAAAAAGGTTGCATTGGTCCGATTCCGGGTCAGGACACATGCCCAAGTTGCAGGCTTGATCCCCAGGATGGGGTGGGCAGGAGACAGCCAATCAATGATGTTTCTCTCTCACTGCTCTCTCTTTCTAAAAAATAAATAGAAACATATTTTTTAAAAGAGTCAAACTTCTGGTGTATAAAAATACTCTGCCAAGGAAGGTAGAGAAAAATTACGCAACAAACCTAAAGGTCAAATTTAGGTAATTAGATAAGTCTAGATTTTTGTCTCTATACCAAAAAAAGTAAAATTTAACTCAAGTTTTGAAGGCATAGTGTGCCCTAAATTTACATAAAATAATCCACTGCTCTAACAGAAAAATGATTCAAGTACAATCAGATGTCAACTTGACTAAAAGAAGAAAAGTCCTCAAAAGATTAATTTGCATTACTTGAGTCCTTAGTGGGAGTAGGAGTA
>NW_006286978.1:865606-889479 GCF_000327345.1 Myotis davidii | reverse complement strand
GGGGGGGGGGGGAAGAAACATTGAAACAGCTTTCCCAGTAGGGTAGTCTCTTAGGTCTAAAAACTTAACAATGGATCTTTAGAAACACACTGCTTGAATGAGGAGGCATATAAATGAATGCATTTAGCTCCTTTCCCTTCATGGAAACCACTTTCTAATTTTTTCCTAAAAATCACATGATGCTTAAAACTAGAAAACCCCTTCAGATACAAGAAAGTAAATTGCTACTTTGAGAATAATGTTTCTTTTAATCCCTAACCAATATGCCATTAGAAATTTACCTGGGGGCTGAACAGTAACTGATTAAATGAACTAGTTAAACTCTAACAAAAACACAAGGGGAAAGAGGATAGAAAGAAACCTCATGCACCAACCCTGAAGCCCTGCTTTAGTAATAGCAAAGTTGCATGAGGGTGCACTTATTAGCAGCAGCCTAAAGAAAGAAATAAGTTTTCAAAGAAATGGGCAGGGCTAGTGCTATGTATCATACAACTTTAAATAGTTTAATTTTTAATGTATTTCAGTTTTTACAGGGGTATATTGTATTTTTGCAAGATTGGAACCACATCTACACCAACCCCCGCCCCCCCCGCAAAAAAAAATCAACACTCTACCTAGCACACATCAGCAGATATTCATCCTGGGGTAATTTAAATTTTACCTTTATTCTATAGCAAGTATTCAAGTACTAAGAGCCTACTGTATGCCATTTTTTATTTTCATACCTGCTCTCCCTTCCCTTATTTATTGATTCATGCATTCTAGATCTCCCCATAAGTCACAAACCCTTTCACATTCCATTCACCTCTATATTTAAGAATATATAATAGCTCAAGTCCCAATAATTAATCAACATTTTTGGGATCTTTCTATCAATGTGTACCTCCATTTTGCTTTCCCACTTACCCAAACCCAGTGTCTGAAAGACAAATGTTGGTGGAGTAGCCCTCCCAACTGAGCACTGGATAGTATCATAAGACCATGTTATACTTTACTATACTACCTTAGTTTGGTCCCTGGAACACTTATTCAGGGCAACTATTCCATTGGTACACATCTGTACAGCCATGCTGGTTATTAAATATTGAAATACCTCTGTAGCTATAGATAAATAACCACTCTTCCCCGAGGACTCTCCTACCCTCCAACTGTTCCCTAGTTGGCTCCTGAATGTTCTCATGATGCAGCAGTTGGAACACCAAGAGGATTCAGGATACTGCTCAGCCCTATGTCTTACATCCAAGTCTACGTTGTTTTGAGTTTCCCCAAGCATTCATTTCATGTAGGGACTGACTGTTGTGGTTCCTGCTCACAGCAGGTTAAAACTTAAAGTCTAAGAGGCAGGAAGGACAACGAAGAGGAAAAGCTCTATCCTAACTCTGCTGAAAGCGAGACAATAAAAAGGGTGATGACAGATGTGAATAACAGAACTGCAGAAACTACAACCAAATTTCTGATGTTTACTATTGAGATGAAATTTGAGAGCTATAGAAGTATAAAAGAAGGAGGTGAATGGCAGAAAGAGATGGAGAATAGACTTTAAAGACAAGCATGAGTCTAGATTCTAACACCACCTTCTGACTCTTTGTTTCCTGTTGGATACAGCTCTGTCCCCACTTGGTTGTAGTCATTTGCTTGGTGTGTATCTGCTATGTTTCCTACTCCCAGTATCTGCTCTAATCTGGAAGTTCCTGACCCAATCCATTTTCATTACCAGTCGAGCCAGGGTGCTAACTGCCAGAATTACCATACTTAGAAAAACTGCATGAGAGTTATGGCTTGGTATCTGCAGGTTCCCACTGGACTACAATGCCACAAAAATCTATAGAGAACTGGAAGTAAAGGGACTGGGTTTGACAGAGCTGCTGAACAGGTTGTCCATGTAAAGAAAATAGCCGCTTGATCCCCAGTGGGGGGCATATAGGAGGCAGCCGATCAATGATTCTCTCCCATCATTGATGTTTCTATCTCTCCCTCTCCCTTTCTCTGAAATCAATAAAAATATATCTTAAAAAAGAAAAGAAAATAGCCCTCTGCTCTATTACTTTCTCTTCATTCCTTCCTTATCAAATTTACATGTTTATGGGATTGAAAACAGGATTAAGGAGTGTAAGGGGTAGGAAGACACTCCCTTAAAATGTACATTACATTCCACAGTGTTGGGAAACCCTTTGCTTAGCATGATTTTGTTTAATTACTTGTAATTATTGTTTTAGATGCAGCAATTCTCCAGTTCTTTCATACTAAGTCTCCACTGGTTTCTTTCTATTAATCTCAAAAAAAGTTGGGGACAAGAGATTAGCCATTATTCTTTGGTGGGGAAAAAAACTTTAAGAGAAGTACCAATTAAGAGATTCTTATTGAATTCATGGGAATAGTGTGCTGTCATGGACAGAAAATGAGTTAAAAACATATTCATATGAAATCTAGGAACTGCTCTGAAAGAAACACTTATACCTATGCACACCAATGCATGCATGTTATTCATTGAAGCACTGTTAGTAGTAGCAAAAACCTGGAAATAATGAAAGAGTCCAGTGATGGGGGAATAAAGCAAGGAAAGAAGTAGACTGATGAGTACTGAAATAGGAAAATCCTGCAAACATATGTGAAGAAAAACAAGTTACAAAATAATAAGTAGGATATGTTTTAAAAATAAATACCTGTGTGTTTACTGGATAGAAAATGAATTGAAAGAGGCATATTGAATTATTTTGAGCAGTTATCTCTGGAGAGGGTTAAATTTTATATAAATGTGTATTATTTTAGTCTTTCTAGTAAGGTGTATTTATGTGTTATATAAGTGGTTTTAAAAAGGAAAAAACAATGATAACACAGCTAGAAGAGTAGAAATGGGACAATGCAAAGGGCAGACTTCCATTCTGAGTAGACTAAATACTTAGGTATTTAGAAACAAAACAGATGACAGTCTCTGGAAAACACCAAGAGGAAGATGGCTTACTGAATTTTTCAATGAAAGTCAATGGGAAGAAAGTGTTCCTAATCAGACCTATTGTCCAGCAGTGAGAAGATAAGAATTTTAACCCTAGCTATACAACTCACTACAAGTGTCATGTTAGGCAACTGACTAAATTTCTGTGAATTTCAAGTTCCTCGTCTGTAAAATAAGGGGGTGATTAGCATGTATGATTTTTCAAGTCTTTTCCAACTCTTATTTTAGCAATGATTTTTTGGTCATTCATACATTGTGCTGAATAATTTGAGTAGATCTTAACTTTGAGGAATTCCAAATGGTATTTTGATTTCATAGTTATCTGAAAACACTCCTGGCAAGATCATAAAATGCACTCCCAATCTTTAAAAAAGAAAAGTAAGGCTCAGCTCATCAATAAAGTACAGGACAACCTGGGACCCAATGCTTCTGACATACTGTCAACTAGAGCTATGCCAATATAGATACAGTATCCTTGGAGTATTTGCTAGCCATGTACCCCAGAAACATCCAACCAACACACACTCCATAACATTATAGCAACCCTTTCCTCTAACCCAGGGATGGGGAACCTTTCTTCTGCCAAGGACCATTTGGATATTTATAGCATTATTCGTGGGCCACACAAAATTATCACCTTAAAAATTAGCCTGCTACATTTGTCAAACATTTTTTTTTATTTTTTATTTTTGTCAAACATTTAATTAACTTACCCGTAATGCCTTGGCAGGGCCAGACCAAAGTATTTCACAGGCCTTACAGGGCCCGGGGGCTGAACATTCCCCGCCTCTGCTAAACCCGGTGCTACAAATTGGAACAAGGTGAGTTTAAAAATAATCCACTCAGGATTTATATTACTGCCAAAGGGCTTCTAAAATATATAATTTTTTGTTTCAAGAAGAGACCAAAGTGACTTCCTTAATTGAAAAAGAAATGGAGAGCTTCCAGATTCAGCTCTGACTAATAAAAATCTTAGAAGTTTCACTCCCATCCTTACA
Organism: Myotis davidii; assembly: GCF_000327345.1. Lineage (NCBI taxonomy): Eukaryota > Metazoa > Chordata > Mammalia > Chiroptera > Vespertilionidae > Myotis > Myotis davidii. The sequence continues at coordinate 885,528 of NW_006286978.1, read as the reverse complement.
ACGAACTGAACTGGACAAATAGAAAAATGAGTAACTTTTCTTGGGCCCTCCAGAAAGTTGAGGTTTAAGGGGAAACTGCAACCCCCAAATCTGAAGATACAGCCTTATCCAAAGAGGCACAGCTGAGATCTGCTTACCTAGAGTAGAAAACACTGGAACCACAATCTCGCAGGGACACTTAAATGGCAACTTTGACGAATTGCTGAAGGCTGAGTGTGGCCTTGCGTGGGAGTGAGAAACTCTTGTGGCCTACACTTTTGTGGGATCTACCTCCAGGTACTGCACCAAATTCTCAGTGAAGATTCAAGAAAGATCCTCTCCTGGCTCTGAGGAGGTAAAGAGTAATTACTGAAATATCCCAGAGCTCTCTATAACATAGAACTATGCTCCGGGGGAAAATTCTTTGGCTGAGCCTTATCCTAGTTGGGGGAAGGGCATTCCTCCCACTCCAGTACCCTCCCTTCTCAGCCTTCTTGTCTCATCTAAGAGGGGGGAAAAAACAGAGTCAACAAGGTCCTGTGCTTCCAGGAAATAGGTTGAGAAATCTGAGGTCAGGAATAGGAGTAGTGGGGGCAGGGAGAACAAAAGCATATACCACTGGACTAAAAGTTGTGACAGTCAAAGCCACAAAACACAGGCCCAACAGACACTGAAATTTAATCAGACGCTTATAAAATGACCTCCTCCCCTGTACCTTACCACCACACCAACAGGGTTTTATTATAATAATAGTGAATTATAGCTGAAAGAGCTGCAAGACACAGAATCTCTATCAAGGAGATCGACTGAAGGAAACTCAAAAGGGGAGAGAAAAACCAGGACACTACAGGAATTTAATCCTTTGGTACTGATAGTTACACCAAACATTAAACACTGCTCAACTCTCCTGGCAGAGTAGTTTAGTTGGTTAGAACATCATCCCAATACTCCAAGGTGGTGGGTTTGATCCCTGGTTGATCATACAAGAAGCAACCAATGAATACACAACTAAGTGAAACAAATCAATGTTTCTCTCTCTGTCTCTCCCTTCCCCCCTCTCTCAAATCAATAAATAAAAATTTTTTAAAATATTAAACACAGCCCACCTCCTAGCCAATTTACTACAAATCCTAACACAATGGAATTAAGCTAGAAACCAATCACACACAAAAACGGCTGGAAAATACCCCACATACCTGGCAATTAAACAACACACTTCCAAATAACCCATGGATCAAAAAAAAATCTCAAGAAAAATTTAAAAATATTTTGATATGAATGAAAATGAAAATACATGTCAAAATTTGTGGGATGCAGCAAAAGCAGTGCTTACAGAGAAATTTATAGCATTAAATGCAAATATTAGAAAAGAAAAATCTAAAAAGATCTGAACTTCAGCAAAGAAGATATGCAGATGACAAATACCAATAAAAAGATTTTCAACATCACTTGTCATTAGAGAAATACAAATTAAAATGAATAAATATCACTACATACCTATTAAAATGGCTAAAATCTGAAACACTGACAATACCAATTGCTCACAAGGATACAGAGTAACAAGAACTCTCATTATCAGGTGAGAATGCAAAATGGCACACCCCTTTGGAAGATAGTTTGACAATTTCTTACAAAACGAAACATAGTCTTGCCTGGCCAGTGGTACTCAGTGGGTAGAGCATTGGTCTGTGCACCAGAAGGTTTTGGGGTTCGATTCCTGGTCAAAGGCACATACCTAGGTTCAATTCCCCACCCAGGTAGGAGTGCATGTGGGAAGCAACCAGTCAATGTCTCTTCCACATCGATGTCTCTCTTCCCTCCTTCCTTCCTTTCTTTCTCTCTCTCTCTCTTTCTCTCTCTCTCCCTCTACCCCATCCTTTCCACTTTCTAAAAATCAATTTTTTAAATTCCCAGGATAGAATGTAGTATGTGACAAAAGAATCTATTTTTTTAATGGATTTCTTTGAGACTTTAATGGAATCTTTTTTTTTCTTTTTTTTTATTGCTTAAAGTATTACAAAGGGTATTACATATGTGTCCATTTTGCCCCCCCGCCCTAGACAGTCCCCTAGCCTATGTGAAACAGCCTTACTGAAGGGAATAAGGAAAAAGGTGCTGACCTAAGTAACTAGAAATTAGCAGAGTCTGTAAGATCAAAGTAAAAAAAAGAAATTATGTATAAACACTGTACTCTAGTTGATAGTATATATTAACAATTTGAAATCACCATATGCTAGAAGTGAACAATTAACTAATGGATGATGGATGGTGGGAGCAAAGTTTCTCACAACCTGGAGTGGGAGATTACAGACAAGCAGGAGGAGGAGGCTAGAATGATCCGTGTGATAATGGAGGAGAAATAGAGACATCAGCATGATCTCAGGTTTAGCTTAATGTAGATTCAGATGGCTACATGTAGATAATATATCTATTTATAGATATGAATATATACATAGGTCAGTATACAGACATATAGTTCTTTACTGAGAGTCTGAGAGGGCCTAGAGGGAGCAACAGCCCAGTAGATAGGAGTGCTAGTGTCTAGATCTTGGTTTCTAATACCTTTCTCCACTAAAAGAAACCAGGGCTCCTTGGAGAAATGGCTGATTCTAGGACTGAGGAAGGAAATATATTCCAGTAACATAGGTCTAGCATATTGTAGTGCCAGGAAGTAAGTGAGTCTCAAGAAAACCCAACAGTGACAGGGGTATGTCAGAGAGAGAACCATTTGAAAGAGATCCATCCTGGCCAGTGCAGATTAGTGGTTGAGAGTTGACCTATGAACCAGCAAGTTGATTCCCGGTCAGGGCACAAAACCGGTTTGTGGACTTGATCACTGATTCTCTCTCATCATTGATGTTTCTATCTCTCTCTCCCTCTCCCTTTCTCTCTGAAATCAATAAAATTTTTTTTAACAAAAGAGCTCCAAATGGCCAAAGCTGGAAAAGTTTGAACAAAATAAAAGGTAGTAATGTGCGGGGGCTGACAGATTACTCCGACACAGTTTCACTGTGGGGGCAAGGGCTAAGGGGCTTGCCCAGCTAAAGAAGCCAGGCCACCTCAATTGCCTGCCTTGTTAGGCCTTTATTAGAATTTTTATCTTTAGATATAATCAGTAGGGTGAGTAATCTTGGGAGGACACGTGTTTACATTGTCCTCTAGGCAAGGGCACCCAGGAATTAAGCATAAGGATTCCAGTAAACACCCTGGGGTCTGCATATGCACAGGCTTGTTTGGAAAGATCAAGGAATAATTAAGGGTGCCACCTTCAACACTCCCCTAAATCAGAATTCCAATAAACAGGCAGGTGGCCTTCCACACATTTCTCTTTTATCAGAATGTCCTCCTTACAAACTTTACAACCAAGTCTCATGCTTCCCAACAGTAATGTATTATAACCTAAAGTATAAAACAAATAGGAGACCCTGCTGATATAAATAAGTGATTTAATAAATAAATGGGAGACAAGAGACAAATCCTCCATGCAGAACAATTACAATTAATTTCTATAGATAACTCTCAAGGAGGTAGGGTACAGTTCCCTAGTTCTTAAGTGTGGCCTATGCAGTGACATCCTTCCAAAGAGTACATCATGGAAAGGATGAAGAAAGAGTACCTTTACAGTAGAGAAAACTCACAAACAGTAGCTCAGTTAGGTGATCAAGAGCAACATCAGCAGTGACTAGTTGAGTGGCACTTTACCTCTAGTCTTATTCTAAGAAACCCATAACCCCAGCCTAATCATGAAAAAAAATCAGACAAATCCCAATTGAGAAACATTCTACAAAATGCCTGGTCAGTTCTCTTCAAACTGTCAAATCCATTAAAAACAAAGTCTAGTAAACCATCGGAGCCAATAGGAACCTGAGGACACATGATGACTAAATGTAGTGTGGTATCCTGGATGGGACATTAGGTAAAAACTAAATAAATCTGAATAATGCATGTATTGACAAAAATATAAATAAATGAATAAATAAATGGGAGAGATTAGGGATCATAACCTATAAAATCTGACCAGATATTTTCCCATTAAGTAATTTAAATGAAGCGTTTGAAGCCTGTGTACATCATCACAGGCCTGATTATAAAGGTTCAGCATATAAACCTGGTGTGTGGTTTGTGGTCCCAGAAAACTTCTGATACAAGCTACTTATAATCTAAAGCTCTAAAAGTCATTGCTTTTTATATTCTTCTGCAAGTTATATAATTTATAAATCCTACCTATTTTGAGAATAAAAGATTCTTTTGAAGTGGGATTATATATTTTTTATTTTTTAAAAGTATATTTTTATTGATTTCAGAGAGAGAAAGGGAGGGGGAGAGAGGGCTAGAAACATAAATGATGAGAGAGAATCATTGATGGGCTGCCTCCTGCACGCCCCACACTGGGGATCTAGCCTGCAACCTGGGGATGTGCCCTGACTGGGAATCAAACTGTGACCTCCTGGTTCATGGATGGAGTGTTTGTGTGGACTAATATAAATTCAAAGTAAACATCATCACTGAGCCAAACTAGCCAAGTGGGATTACATATTTTTAATTTTTTTGTTTCCATAGCATTTATCATACAGATAGATAGATGATAGATATTCAATAAAATATTATTGGTCTAATGGGGGGGGCGGGGGAAGCAGCAGCTACAATTGCCATTCTCCCAGACTAAGTGTTTAGAAAAGTGTATTATGAAGGTGATGGATTCTGAATTCCCTTTCCTTATCCTCCCTGCCCCATCCACATAATTGCTTAAGTCAGATAGTTTGGGAGAGGCTAACTGAGGTGATGATGGTAGGTTTTTCCATGAGCTGGAGCCCAAGATGTTTTCCATTGCTCTCAGGAGATATAGTATGATCCTTTTTGATAGCGTGGCAGAACAAACAGAACTATTTCACAATCTAACTTGGTGGATTTCATGTACCCGCATGGTTTTCATTTCAAAACTGTTTTTCCTTCCCTGGGACATTGAAGGTTGTTGAAGCTCATGGGTGATCTAAGCACACTGTCACATGTAGGGGGCCATGACTTGTTCTCATATTCCACCTGGGCTTTGAAGTCACTCATGACTCTCTTCTAGTTTATTCCCCATATCTAATTGATCCTATCAAGTCCTCCTCTGAAATTTCTCCAGAACTTAATCTTTCCTCTTCATTCCAGTTGTCTTAATTCAGGCCTTTTGATCTTTCATCTAGATTGTTTAAAAATATCAGTTTAACTGGTCTTCCAGTCTCCAACCTACTCTTTTCCCAATCCATCCTAAACACTGCCATAAATTTTCTAAAACACAAATCCAATCATATAATTCCTCTGTTTTTAAATAATTTGATGGCTTCTTGCTTACAAGATAAAGCCCAAAAGCATACACTATCTCAGGGGTGGGCAAACTTTTTGACTCGAGGGCCACAATGGATTCTTAAACTGGACTCGAGGGCAGGAACAAAAGCATGGATGGAGTGTTTGTGTGAACTAATATAAATTCAAAGTAAACATCATTACATAAAAGGGTACGGTCTTTTTTTTTTTTTTTTTAGTTTTATTCATTTCAAACGGGCCGGATCCGGCCTGCGGGCCGTAGTTTGCCCATGGCTGCACTATCTGGACCCCATCTAGATTTCTAACTAGATCTCCCACCCTACCCCTTGCTTTCCTCCCTCCAGCTCCAACTGCCACCATCCCAACCCTGGGAGGTTTAGACTTCTGATTCGCAGACTCTGGTTCCTTGAATAGAAAAGACTATCTCATGGTGCTGTGCCTTTACCTCTGTTGCTCTCTGCCAGGAATGTCTCCTCATTCAACAGAAAGTAGTAGCAAGGCACACTAGGTAGAAAGACAAGGAAGTGAGGTAAAGAAGGGAATCGAGGAGCATTACTAAAACAACACAGTGCTGGGTTCCCCATAAATATTAAATGAATGAATGGATAAAGGAATGAATGAATTCTTGACCTCGAGGTCTAGGCTGCTGAGGCAGGCAAGTGAGAACAGATGAAATATGAGAATAGCCCTGAGTTTTTTCTTGTTACTCAAACTCTTTTTCTATTTTCCTTTCTCTCCCCTTCTTTCAGATCTCCATGTTTATGTTTCTTCTAATTTATAGACTACTATAACACTACCTCAGATGCATTTAACCATGTCATGCATAATTCATTTATTCATTCCTCATAAATCAATCCCTCTAGTCATCTGGAAAAGAAGAACCACTTCTACTGCCTTTCAAGCTCCTTTTAACTTATCTTTTTAGTACATGCTATTGTGCTTGGTACAAAATGTAGTATTCTATGTGCAGTTTCACCACCAAATAGCAAAAACTTTATGAGCTTTTTTGTTGTTGTTTTTACTAGGAAATCCCTCGTGTAAACATCAAATAAAGTCAGAACAATTAAAAAGAAAAACAAGAAAGCTATATCACAGCAGAGTGACTGTGCTGGTTTTCATGGCTCATGGAAAACAGCATAATTCTTTTATGGTCAGATATTGTAAACCACAAGCAGTCATTCTCCTTATAAAGACTAGTGAAAAGTGGTGAAGGGCTACTCCCATAAAAACACACTCTGCAATCACAAGCAATGCCAAAATTTTGTCTGCCTCAATTTCCTAGTCTATTATATGGGAACAAAGGGGTACATACTTCCCCCAATCACCTACTGAGAGCAAAGTAAACACACAAAAAGTAGTTTGATGATCCAAATGCTATATGAAATCCTCGTGAGGATTAACGCCCCCCCCCCAAAAAAAGAAGTAATGCTGATATAACTAAGCTAAACTACTCTGATTTAGCCAGAAGGCTTAAGGAGAGGTAGCCAGTATAAGTTTATGGAAAACCTAACCTACCACTTTACTAGAGACAGTAATTGTTATAACTGACTCACTGTGGTTATAACTATACATAAGTGGAAGTGGTACACAAACATTTGTCCCTTTTGATGATTTTTCATCAAATACCAAATCATGAGTACCTTTCTTTTATGAATTTTCAATTCAGGGGTTCTCTTCTGTAGCTTTCCTGAGATATCTTTACTAGGCAAATTTCTTATTATTCTTTTGAATCTGCAGGGTTTTTTGTTTTTTCCTATTTTTATTTTTATTGAATTTATTGGGATTACGTGGTTAATAAAATTATATAGGTTTCAGGTATACAATTCTAAAATACATCATCAGTATATTGTATTGTGTGTTCAACACCCCAAGTCTCCTTCCATCACCATTTTTCCCCCTTTACCCACCTCTACCTCCCCCCATCCCCTTTCCCTCTAGCAATCACCATACTGTTCTATGAATTTGTCTATTTTTGCTTAATCCTTTCACTTTTTTCACCCAACCCTCAATTCCCCTCCCCTTTGACCGCTATCAGTCTGTTCTCTGTATCTATGAGTCTGTTTCTATGTTATTTCTTACTTTGTTTTGTCATTAGTGAAACCTAACTGGCTTGCAGTTTTCATACCTTTCTAACTAGTGTTATCTTCTATTGTCATTCTGCTTATTTTCATTCTAGTACTACTTATCACAATGGGTAATTAACTAGCTAATCTGTTTGTTTACTGATTTATCCAACTAAATCTAAATTCCAGGTCATCTTGGATTTTATCTAAATTAATTCCACCACTGTATCCCCGGTGCCTACAATAGTGCCTGGTTCATATAGGTGCTCAAAAACATATTTGTTGAATGAATGGGTGAAGGAGTTTGTCCTCACAATGACAGTGAAGTTAATTCAAACTTCTTAGCATGACATTCAAGGCCCCAACTTATTTGTTTGGCCTTATATTCTGCCCTTTTTATATCTCTGTATATTATAGCTGTTGATATTCCTGTAAAATCTTGCTTTCTGCCTGGAATGCTCTTCTTCCTACCATATAACTAATCTTTCAATTCCCTTTTCAAATACATGAACTATTTTTAAATCTTCCACAGAAAAAAACACACACACACACACACAAAACAGAATGCTTCTTCTACTAAGTTTTTATAAGGGTTATAACACTTAGAGGGTTATAATAGAAATTTAAAAAATAATAAGAGTAATAACTAACATTTTATTTTACATTAACTCAATGCCAGGCACAGTTATAAGCATTGTATATGTTATTATCTCATTTAAGCCTGTAAAGCTACTCTAAGAGGTAGGCACTATCATAAGTCCTTAGGGGTCTGTTTAGCTAGCTAGAATTAAGGCAGGGATGGTTTCTTAAAGCCTTGCTAATTGCCAGACCTCGCAAAGAGTCTACAATAAGATAGTACAAATTTGCTAAATAATGAATTCTGACAGTAGTCTCTGGTTCCCTTTGAGAATGGCAATTCCGATCAGTTAAAAAAAGAGAGTAGTTCTAAGTAATTATACAAATTTAATCTTAAAGTAATTCAAGTCCTTTCTAATTACAACAAGGAACTCAGAGGTGACCAAAGAAATGGCGAGGGCCTGCAGTGGGGTAGGAACTGGGTGGAGGGGAGTTCCGATGGGGAAAAAGAGGAACACTTGTAATAATCTGAAAAATAAAGATTTTTTTAAAAGGGTGATATACCTAGCTATATAAAATTTTAAAATATTTGTAGGTTCTTTTGTTCATGGTAAGTAGATTATTTTACTTTATTTTTAGATACTTTTTTATTTTTCAATTACAGTTGATATACAATATAATATTAGTTTTAGGTGTATAACCCAGTGATTGGAAATGATACAACTTAGAAAGTGCCCCCCCATATGTCCAGTACCCACCAGGCACCATTTATAGTTATTACAATATTATTGACTATATTCCCAATGCTATACTTTACATCCCTGAAACTATTCGTCTGTTTCTGTTTAGTTTGTTCATTTATTTTGTTCTTTAGATTCCACATGTAAGTGAAATCATATGGTATTTGTCTTTCTTTTGGCTGACTTATTTCACTGAGCATAATGCTCCCCAGGTCCATCCATGCTGTCACAAAGTGTAAAATTTCATTCTTTTTTATGAGTGGGCCATATTCCATTACAAATATGTGGATTTTTTATCCACTCATCTACTGATGGACATCTGGGTTGCTTCCATAGGTCGACTATTGTAAATAATGCTTCAATGAACATAGGTATGCATATATTATTTTGAATTAGTGCTTTGGATTCCTTCGGATATACACCTAGAATTGGCATTGCTGGGTCATAATGCAGTCCCATTTTTAATTTTTTGAAGAACCTCCATACTGTTTTCCATAGTGGCTGCACCAACAGTGCATGAGGGTTTCCTTTTCTCCACATCCTCACCAACACATCATTTGTGGATTTATTTACTTATGATAGCCATTCTGACTGGTATGAGGTGATACCTCATTGGGGTTTTAATTTGCATTTCTCTGACAATTAATGACATTGAGCATCTTTTCATATGTCTATTGACCTTCTCTATGTCCTCTTTGGAGAATTGTCTATTCAGATCCTCTGCCCATTTTTTAATTGAACTGTTTGGTGCTTGTTTTTTTGGTGTTGAGTAGTGTGAGTTCTTTATAAATTTTGGATGTTAACCCCTTATCAGATGTATTATTGGCAAATATGTTCTCCCATTTAGTAGGCTGTTTGTTTGTTTGTTTATTTATTTATTTATTTATTTATTTATTTTGCTGTGCAAAAACTTTTTAGTTTGATGTAGTCCCCTTGGTATATTTTTTCTTTTGTTTCCCTTGTCTGAGTATTTGTAAATTAAACAATAAAGTTAATAAAAGCAAACCAGAAATGGGAAAAAATATATTTAACCTATATTAGACAAAATATTAATAATATTATGTAAACAGAAAACTTCCAAAATAGAAATTTAAATGGTTAGTAAACATCAAAATATGCTCAACCTCATTAATTTAAAAAGGAAAACTTTAAATCAATAATGGGAAATTATTTTTTATTTATTTATTTATTTATTTATTTTACTTATCATAACATATAGGGATGAAAAAATAATTATAATATTCAGTACCAGTAAGGTTGTGGAGAAATAAGCAGTCTTATACGCTCATGATACAGACACACTTTCATATACATAGAAGATATCTGTGTGTACACACACACACAAAGTTGTTCATTACAGCACTGCTTGTAATAGCAAAACACTGGGGGAAAATACTGAAATATATATCAATAAGATCTTGGTTAAATAAACCATGATACAACTATACTATGAAATTGTGTGCAGCCATCGAAAAGAATGATATTAATGGGTAGCCAAAGTTAATACCTTAATCAATAAAGAAATTTTAAAAAATGAATTGACAAGAGCATAACAAATTAATCACAACCAAAAAAAAAATAGATGAGGGGAATTCTCATTGTATAAATGTATTCCGGATACTAAAAAACAAACCCAATGATAAAAAAAAAAAAAAAGGAGAAAGGATTTGAACACTCCATCAAAGAGGATATAAGGTTAGGAAATAAACACATAAAATGATGGTCAACATCATAAGGCATTAGGGATATTAAATTAAAGCCATGATGAGATAACACTACATATCTATTTGAATGGCTAAGATAAAAATTACAAAATATATCAAACTGTTGAAGATGTTGAACAAATAGAACTATCATACATAGCTAGTTTAGATGCAAAATGGTACAGCCACTCTGAAAAATGGTTTGGCAGTTTCTTATAAAGTTCAACATACCCAGTAATCCCAGTCCATGCTATACTACTCGGCCAGAAAAATGAATGAACAAATTGGATGGATCTCCAAAGTGTTAAGCTGAGTAAATGAGGTCAGTCTCGAAAGGTTGAACATCGACCTATGAACCAGGAGGTCATGGTTCAATTCCTGGTCAGGGCACCTGCCCGAATTGCGATCCCCAATAGGGGGAGTGCAGGAGGCAGCTGATCAATGATTCTCTCTCATCATTGATGTTTCTATCTCTTTCCTCCCTTCCTCTCTGAAACCAATAAAATATATTTTTTTTAAAAAAGAAAGGTAACATACTATGCAGCTCCATTTTTTTTTTAATCCTCATCTGGGCCCCCAGGATCAAACTGCAACACAGGTACGTGCTCTTGACCAGAACTGAACCCATGACCCTTGCTGGCTGGGTGGATGCCCTAACCATTGAGCCCACCAGCCATGGTTTATATGACATTCTTGAAAATGAAAAACCATAAGGGAAGGAAATAGATCAGTGGTTACCAGGCGTTGGGAGTAGGGAGGTCTGGCTACAAAAGGTGTGAAACTGTTCTGTATCTTGTTGATGGTGGTGGATACCAGAATCTATGCATGGGTTAAAACTCATTGGACTATGCACCAGAAAATAAATTTTATTATACGCACATTAAAAATAAGTTTAAAAAAGATAAATTGTCATCAGCAACAATGATACCTTCTATTTCTCCATCTAAGGGAGGAACATCATCTCTCAGGGAGAAATTCATAGCTGTCCCTGGTATGTCCACCAAGTCTTCATCACTGGAGCTGCTCTGGAAGCTATTGAAACACCCCTGCTGAAAGCCTCTATTATCCATGGCTCCTGTGTAGAAAGAAAAACAGGAGGCTTATTATAATGACCTCCAAGCTCCTTAACATTTATTCTTTTTTAAAACTGTGGTAAATACACATAACATAAAATTTACCATTTGACCCATTTTTAAACTCGACAATTCAGCAGCATTAGGTACACTGACAATGTTGCAAAATCATCATCACTAGCAATTTCCAGAAATTTTCATCACCCCAAACAGAAACTCTGTATCCAGTAAGTATAACTCCCCATCCTCACCCCAGCACCATATAACCTCCATTCTTCTGTTGTCTCTATGATTGGCTGACTCTGGATATGTTATACAAATGTTATCATACACTATATGACCTTCTGAGTCTGGCTTCTTCCACTTCTCATATTTTCAAGGCTTATTCATATTATAGCATGTATCAGTACTTCATTCCTTTTTAGGACTGAATAATACCCATTGTATGGCTATACCACATTTTGTTTAGCCATTCATCAGTTGATGGGCATGTGGGTAGTTTTCACCTCTTGGGTTATATTTATTCTTATGTCTTTTTTTCATACTCTTCTTTTGACAATACAGACATGCAAACTACTTAGTATCTTCAGTTACCCTCTAAATGTAATGTACCTCTACCCTTAACATGTAGCTGAAAGCAGTTATTTTTAGAACAATGCAAGCACGTACACCAAATGAGGACATATGTACAAAACTCACAGTAATTCACAAGTGATCAAGTGAAGTAAAAACTACACATCAGTATTGAGAATGTGGTGGCCATTTGGGAGTCAAGAAACATTATCTTATGCCTCTGAGTCTCCCAGAGCTCCTAACACAACATAAATGCACAGAAATACTGGGGGAAAGAGGCATATCATGCTATTCAATGTTGTTTTCTGCTCATGAATTTAATATGAAAGATGAAACATTTTTGACATCCCCAGTGCAAACCTTCAGATGCAAATTTTATTTAAAAAATCTTAGTTTATCGATTTTTAAAAACCATCATTATAGCCAACTTTACGTTATCTACCCTCTTCCCCTACATTTTGTTGTTGTTGTTAATCCTCACCAGAGGATCCTTTTTATTGACTTTTAAAGAGGGTGGAAGAGAAACAGTGATGTGAAAGAAACATATCAGTTGGTTGCCTCCTGCATGAGCCCCAACCAGGGTCTGGCCCAGGGAGGGTCCTGCAACCAAGGTATGTGCTCTTGACCGGAATTGAACCCCAGACCCCATGGTCTGCAGGCCGACGCTCTATCCACTGAGCCAAAGTGGCTAGGGCCCCTCCAATTTTTTTAAGTGAAATCTTGATTGAGAATCATAGTCAGGAAAGTTCTATTGAATTAGGCAAATAATATTCCTTTTGAGGTATTCCAACACTTTTAAAAAACTTCTTACTCTGGGTTATCAGAATCATGTGTGATGAATATGGTAAAATCTAAATAGGACAAATTAATCAATAGGCCTGAAAATTGGAATCATAACAGATAAATTCAATATTTTAAACATTGAGCATAAAGGAGAAAGAACTGACATTTACCAGGTGCTTATCAATTTTCAGGCTTATGTGCTTAAAGTGAACTCTTCCACTTAATTTTTCAAAGTCCCTATGTTATGGCATTATCACTCCTAGTGCAGATAAGGAAACTAAAGCTCAGAGAGGCTAAATAACTTGCCCATTTAGTGTTAAAAAAAAGTTAAACTCTAAATCATGTGTTCAGTTTCACAATACCTCACTGGTAATAAAGAGATCAGCCTGACTTAAGTGTGAGTGACATTTATGAACCACCTCCTGTGTACAAATCACTGTGGGATAGTGGGACAGATACAAAAATGATGCTGGTTAGGATAGATGAGATGAAGATTGGAAGACAAAGACTTGGAAGTTTTCAACATCAAGGTGATAGTTGAAACCAAGAGAACAGATACTCCAAGGGAAACCTTCCATTCACTTGCAGATAAGGATGAATATAAATCAAAGAAATACATTACCAATATGCACAAATAACTTGAACTCTGTGCAGATATGAAGTAAACAACAGGTTCCCCAGGAACATTACCATGCTGATGTGATCATAAAGGGAAGGTAGGGTCATTTACCCAAAGGTATTAATAATGTACAAAATCATTGATCATCAAACCATTTCCTCAGCTACAAAATCTCTAATTATGCTATGTGGATCAGGTGAGTCCTAGGCCACTAAGAATTCACGCTTTGTGATCTTAGTAGAGTTCCTTCGGTGTTCCCCAATCCTTTTATCCTCACTCGACTCTTCCCTCCGGCTCTATCCTGCTTCCTTCACTCCCCTTCTCCAAGCCCTCCTGCAACAATGCACAAATTCCGTCTCAGCTGAACTTCTATGGAAACAGAGGTTCCACAGGATCCTTAGCAGTTTTTCCTATTACTAACAACACAAAAGAAATCCTGAATCTCTCTGCCCACGCCCCCTTATCTCCAGGAAGAAGCGTCTTTACTCTAGTTTTAAGGGAAAAAAATCTCTTCTACTTTGCTCTGGATCTGACTGAGATAACAGCTTCTTCCTGACCTTACTCTGATTTACAAAAGCCCCACTCCTTATCTATGGGGAATATGTTCCAAGACCCCTAGTGGATTCCTGAAATCACAGATAGTACCAAACCCTCACATACTGTTTTTCCTGTAAATAAAACTTATAATAATACTTAATTTATGTTAGGTATAGTAAGAAATTAACAACAACAATAATAAAATAGAATAACTATAACAATATGCTGTAATAAAATGTATGTGATTATGTTCTCTCTCTCTCCTCTCCCTCCCCCCCAACATATAGGGCAACTGAGGTGGGTAGTGGATACAGCATGGGTATGCTGGACAAGGGATGATTCACACCCAGGGTGGGATGGAGCAGGACGGCACAATATTTCATCATGGTACTCAGAATGGTGTGCAACTTAAAACTTATGAATTATTTATTTCTGGAAGTTTCCATTTATTATTTTTGAGCCACAGTTGACCACGGATAACTGAAATGCAGAAAGTGAAACTAGATAAAGGGGGGGGGGACTACTGTACTTAATTTTACCCTTTAAGGAAATCTACTATCTCTCTAGCTCTCACCTCTACCTCAACCTCCAGTCCTTAATTCCCAAGAACTCCACTTGACACTTCTGTAGCTACTCCAAACTTAATAGAATAATAACGGGGATGTGGGGCGAGGGGAGGGAGAGTGGAAATAACATTAACTTGAGTACAAAAATTAAAATGCAAAGAAGGCATGTTCCCTGCCCTCATCCTCCACATCAACTTTCCTTTTAAAATGCAGGTGGCATTAGAGTCAATATTTGCAGCTAACATTTGTCTAACTCTGGGATTTACTACATTCAATGAACCTACAAAAAGCACTCAATGTCAGGAATATATATTCCAGGTTTCTAGAAATCTTGGCTGAAAACAAGCACCATTTTAGCTGATGAGAATAACTGAGTCTAAGGGTAGCATACCTCAGGAGGTTTTCTTTTTTTCAAATATATTTTATTGATGCTTTTACAGAGAGGAAGGGAAAGGGATAGAGAGTTAGAAACATCGATGAGAGAGAAACATCAATCAGCTGTCTCCTGCACACCCACTACTGAGGATGTGCCCGCAACCAAGGTACATGCCCTTGACCGGAATCGAACCCAGGACCCTTCAGTCCGCAGGATGACACTCTATCCACTGAGCCAAACCAATTAGGGCAGGAGGTTTTCTTTTTGTTTAATTTTATTAAATGCCCATGAATTCCATATAGTAACTAGTACTGAAAGAGAGGAAGACAATTTGAAAAATAATGCAGAATCCTTTCCCTTTTTCTCCACTGTTTACATGTCTCATTCAGGAAATTATTTAAAATACACAGTTCTAGCAACTCTACATGAGCCAGACAAATCATAGAAAGAAAACGTATGGGGAACCCAAAAATAATTTATGTTTGGTTGTGGGACATGTCCTATAGTCATATTTTCAGATGGGTATAACTATTGTTCTGGGAATTCATTAAAACAAAATAATGATGATACAAGATGAAAATTCAACAAGGGGGAAGCTGGAAAACTTACTAGTTTCCCCATAGGGAACTTACAAACTCCTTCCTGTAACCCACTGACACAGAACAATTCAGCTAAATTGAGCTGCCTCATTCCAAACATTTCCTGGCGCAGCTATCTGGTTCACTGTTTGGGTTATAAAGTGCTTCCTTAATAAGTACATAGAAATAAAGAGTCAACAAAAGAAAATTAGAAGCAAGTAAATCAAGCAAAACAGATGTTATAAATGAGAGTTCAACAAAGGAAATAAATACAATCAGTAAAACTCAAAGTGATATTTGCCCATGGATAATTCATTCTGGTACAATCTTTGAGTTTTTTAAAAATATATTCTTATTGATTTCAGAGAGGAAGAGAGAGGGAGAGAGAAAGAGAGAGAAACATCAATGATGAGCGAGAATCATCCACCAGCTGCCTCCTGCATGCCCCCCACCAGGAATCGAACCCGCAACCCTGGCATGTGCCCTTGACCGGAATCAAATCTAGGACCCTTCAGTCCCCAGGCCAATGCTCTATCCACTGAGCCAAATCAGCCAGGGCCAGTCTTTGATTTTATTTTGCAGATATTAAGAGCTTCAAGAGAAAAAGTTAAAGCATCAAAAAAATCAGGAAATCATTTAAAGTTCATTAATGCTGAGATTTGAAATCGTATCTAGTTGAACTCTAAGTCCAGTGCTCTTTCCATGACAGTTTGGGGCTTCATTATGACATGTCGTTCTAGAGAATGGCACATCTGGAATAAATCAAACCTCTAGATGGCCACAAGCCTGAGGTCAGCCAGATTTTACAGTAGGCCAAGAACAAAGTAAGAGAATTTGATTTATTATCCCAACTGGTAGATTATAAATAGGGTTTGTCATATAATGGAGGCCTGGGGAAGAAAACAGTCAGAGAAAAATGTTGTTTTGGTGGATGTGTTACATAGCTAACACTTTCAGCTTAAAGGCACTTTTTGTCACTTTCTTGCTTGAAATCATAAGCAGAGTCCCCATTGCTTGTAGGGTCAAGTTTAAATTTCTTTTCATGGCACTCAGGGCCCAATCAAATATAGATCCCATCTACCCGGATAGACTTACCTCCTACTACAAATTTGTTATACTCCTCATAAGGCCATGCATGTACTTTTATGCTTCCTTGACTTTGTTTAGGCCACATACTCTATCAGGAATTTCATCCAGGACCCCATCTTCTTTTCGGCCTCATAAAACTCCATTCAGTCCATCTAGGGCCAGTTCAAACAGGCTTTTCCTTCCACACCCCCTTTGTTCACACATCTATATTGATTGCATAATCTCTTCCACTGGGTCTTGTGATTACATACATACACCATATCCTTCTCATTTCTGTTGTTACAGCAACTTTAGTGGTCCAGAGTACAAGTTCAATAAATGCTTATTGAGGAGGATTCCAGTCAGAGAGGAAGGGTTAACAGCTGATCAACAAATTTATATGGCTGACACTCAATATAGCTATGCCTGTTACTATGAGGGTAGGGAATTGGGGATACAAAAAACATTTGTTACCTTTGTCACTACTCTCAAGGAATTTATGATCTAGTTGAGGAGAAAACTTTTATATAATGCAATTACACAACAGGTAAGTATTACGCTTTTAGAATAAATATGCAATCTACATTCAGAAAGTGGAGAGGAGATTGTAAGCTAGAGTGGGCTTCAGAGAGAAGAGAGGGTATTCTAGGCCTAAGGGAAAAAATGGCCAAAGACTTAAGATGAGAATGAGGCTGACATTTGTGCTTCACTAGAGGAGAGGGTAGGTATCTTTGAGCAAATGGATGGAGATTGATCATGAAGGACCTGGGAAACCAATGGAATCACTGTGCTTTTTGAGAAGCAACATGATAAAAACATAATTTTAAGAGGTAAGTGTGGCAGCAATGGGCTAGAAGGGAGAAAAAAGGAAAGGGCTAGAAGGCCAGTTTGCTACTTCCAGTTTCATTGTAGGTGATTTGGAAAGGAAGAAGAATATATATATTCCCAACAGTTGTACTGAAAGAGCCAGGTCAGAGGAGAATGATGCTAGTGACAGTGGCATGTGTGGATTCAAATAAATCAATACTTCCATTTCAACAAACCCATTTGGCAAAAACAAATGTATAAACCAATGGATGGGTTGATACAAAGGGCCTTTCAATGAAGAATGTAAAGTATATCCCATATTCCAATACTAGCAAGCACAATGAAGCAATAAACTTTCCTATTCCTTATTTTTGCTCCACAAAAATATCTGTTGACCTGCATATGGCATTCTGGGAAAGTAATATATGCCAGATACTGCAGATGTAGCAAAAGAAAAATGCAAGAAGAAGAAAGGCTTAAGAGAGACGTTATACAATTTATCAATGTATAAGTATTGCCATATCATCTATATAATAAAAGGCCAATGGCCGTAACGACCAAAACGACCAAACGAATGGTCACCAGGAAGTGCATGGAGCACCACTCGGTCCCTCCCCCACAGCCACAGGCTCCTATCACAGCAAGGCTGGCGCAGTGGGTGGCCACCCTGTGGATCAGGCCTGGAGATAGGCCCGGAGAGAGAGGCAGGGCCTGGTCCACAGCCACTGTGGAGGCTGCAGATCATGCTTGGAGGTAGGCCCCGAGAGAGAGATAGATGTCAGTGGAGCCATTCTGGATTTCCCAGAAGAGCCAATGGCTGCCTAGGAGGTGACTAGCATAGAAGGTGACTATGGGTGCCCAGGAGGTGACTAGCATTTTGACACTGACTGGCATAGAAACCAACCAATCAGAACCTAATCTAGGTGAACTGCGAAGACAGAACCTAAGGTGGGGGCTGAGGAGGGGTTTTAAGGGCAACAGCTGTTTGGTGTAAGTTGTAAGAAAGTGGTTCAATTTTTAAATAACGTCTGACTTCCTTCCAGACAAAGCCATAGTGGTGGGGGCCGAGGCAGAAGCAGTTAGGGGCAAGATCAGGCTGGCAGGGGAGAACAATTAGGGGCGAGATCAAGCCAGCAGGGGAGGGCAGTTGGGGGTGAACTGACCTGCAGGGGTGGGCAGCTGGGGGTGAGATCTGGCTGGCAAGGAAGGGGAGTTGGAGGCAACCAGGCCTGCAGGGGAGGGCAGTTGGGGGCATTAAGCAGGCAGGCAGGTGAGTGATTAGGAGCCAGTGGTCCTGGATTGCGAGAGGGATGTCTAGCCTAAACAGGCAGTCAGACATCCCCCGAGGGGTCCCAGATTGAAGAGGGTGCAGGCCGGGCTGAGGGACACCCCCCCCTCCCATGCACTAATTTTATGCACCAGGCCTTTAGTTAAAAATAAAACATGAAGCCCAGCCAGTGTGGCTCAGTGGTTGAGTATTGACCTATGAACCAGGAGGTCATGGTTCAATTCCCAGTTAAGGCACATGCCTGGGTTGCAGGCTTGATCCCCAGTAGGGGGCATGCAGGAGGCAGCCGATCGATGATTCTCTCTCAACATTGATGTTTCTATCTCTCTCCCTCTCTCTTTCTCTCTGAAATCAATGCAAATATTTTTAAAAAATAAAAAAAAAACATGAAGACAATCCTAAGTATAACATTGAAGATGATAAGAACTGGTACACACATAAAATCACCTTTTTCCTACCCCCTATACTTTGAACTAGTTGAGGAGAGGTGTTAAATCTGTGTTCTTAAGTGCCAATGGGATATCTCAGTAAATAATATATTTTATACTCTAATTCCAGTTTTAGATACTTTATTTAGAAAAGCAAAAATGAAATGTGAATCATCAAGTGTAACCTCTGAGATGACATAGAAGATGCTTATTTAGAAGGTTTGGACCAATCCTTAACCCAGGGTACCTTCTCTACCTGTCAGAACTGTGGATTAAAAGTCTTAGGAGGAAAAAATAGTGCCTCTTCTCAAAGCGTGGTCTTCATCTGTGAGTCATCCTCATAGATGAGTAGGGGTTATGAGAAAATACAGAAATCAAAGGAAGCATTAATAGAACAGCAGTTCCCAAACTTTTTGGTCTCAGGATCTCTTTAGTCTTCAAAATTATTGAGGAGCCTAAAGAGTTTTTATTTATATGAGTTCTACCTAAAGATATTTACTCCTTTAGTAATTAAAACCAGGGAATGTTTAAAATAAATATTTATTAATGTATTTATATATAACAATGATCAACCCACTATATGTTAATATTAACATTTTTAAAAATCCATATATTACAAAACAAAACAAATTAGCGAGAGGCATTTTTTAAACTTTTTTGATGTCTGCATTAATAGAAGACAGCTGGATTATGCTTCACATATTTCATTTATCATCAGAGAAATGGCATCATTACCTGTCACAGCCTCTACAAAACTCCACTGTATATTCATGAGAAAATGAAAGTGAATGAGGAATATAATGTCTTAATATTAATATGAAAACAGTTTAGATCTTGCAGATCCCCCAAAGGGTC
>NW_006286978.1:858433-865555 GCF_000327345.1 Myotis davidii | reverse complement strand
GAAAGAACACAGAACTGAGAAACTATACTTGGGCATTACCCATGATTGGTGAGAAGAATGAAGAGGATGAACCAGTTAGAAGAGACCATGTTGACAGCTGTCAAAGTGAAGCAAATGACAAATATTTCATGTAAGTGTTTTGCCAAAGGATTAATAGCCTTAATATATAAAGAAATAGTTCAGATCATTAAAATTGGATCCCAACAGATAAAAAGGCAAAAGACATTAGTAGATAATTTGTTTAAAAAGGGCTTCAAAATTCAGACAAACTAAAACAATAATATGTTATCTTCTCTTAGCAGATCAGCTTTTCTTTAGTTTTATCTCAGAGATTTCTCAAATATGTTCACACCCTGTTATAAAAGTTTTCAAGGGACTGACAAATGAGATGGCTAGAGAAGTGTCATGAGGTTCAAGGACAAGGGTCTGTCAGGCATAACAAAGACGACATCAAAATTTATAACTATTTTCACCAGCAGCCTAGGGAGTGCACTAACCGGGTCCTCCAAATACTGGCGACACCAGCCTGCCAAGCTTGAGTCCAGCAGAAAGGACTGTTGGCTGCACCCAACAGGGACGTTTGGTGTGCTCTTTCTCTGGAGAAACAGAGAAATACAGACAGACAGTGAATCGTGAGGCTTTGGAACAGGGGCCAGTCTTCCCCACCACCTGCAGCCTCAGACAGCACCACATCCAATGGAAGACTGTCTTGATCTCTCTTCCCAAGTCCTGGTGGCCCCATCCTACTGAGCTCAGTTCTTCAAGGGAAGGAAGGGCCGCAAAGAGCTGGAAACTTCAGAGAGGAGAATGTCACCCTCAGAGGATCTGGTCCAGGCTCCAGTGGGTGCGGCCACACAGAGAAGGGCAGGTGTTAAGCTCTCTCTCCCCTTCCATGGGCTTGGCTGGTACCTCCCCCAACATAAGATTATCTTTTTTAAAATATATTTTTATGGATTTCAGAGAGGAAGGGAGAGGGATAGAGAGAGAAGCATCAATGATGAGAGAGAATCATTGATCAGCTGCCTTCCACATACCCCACACTGGGAATCGAGCCCACAACCCAGGCACGTGCCCTGACTGGGAATTGAATCGTGACTTCCTGGTTCATAGGTTGATGCTCAACCACTGAGCCATGGCAGCCGGGCTAACATAAGATTATCGTGATCTGTTTTCCCAAATCTCAGTGGCACCATCCTGCTGATCTTGCTTCTGAAGTTGGGAAAAGCTGGCTGCACCCAACCTGAACCAGTGGTGCACTCCTCCTGGGGAGGTAGAGTTGGAGAATCTAGCAGAGAATGAGTGGTATTGCTGTAGGCAGTTAGGCAGACATGAGCAGAGCAAGAGAAAGCCCCAGGTGCCTAGCATTGGACAATCAATTGCAGGGTGGGACCTCACCCTCAGGGTGACTTTTCCTCCTCTAGTATATCGCTGGTCCTGAGGTTTGGACCCCCTGATCTTTCCTCCCTAGAGATAGCATCTAGGCCTCAGTTGTATTTCAGCTCCAGGCCCAGATATACAACAAAACCAGCCAGGGCTGGCATCAGGACCAGCTGCATGGAATAATAATGACCCCCTGCCCTGGTGCGGGCCAATCAATCAGTGGAGACCACAACCCTGAATGGACACACTTGAAAAACTTCTGAATATTCTATTAAGATATTTCCCTGGGACTTCCTTAATACCGCTGCCCTTAAAACCCTTAGGATAGAAGACCCAATGCACTCTCCCTCCCAGGAGCATGCTCCTGCCTTTCCCTTCCCTCTCTATTTCCTTTCCCTTTTCCCCCTCCCCCTCCCAGGCACATTACCATTAGATTCCTCACTCTCAAGCTCCAAGGGCCCTTCCTTTACCTCTAGAATTTGTTTGCTCAGCCCATTTATTCTAGGAATTACTTTTTCTATCTCTAATTTATCTAATAAATTACAGTTTGGGCCTGGAATTTAAATTATTTCTTAGCCAAAACCCAAGTACCAAGGTTACTGAACCCGTTGGTCAGACACCTGTTGCCATTCTCACCTACAACCATTCTCGCCTATGGTTCTGGAATAGGGGCCACATCTCCCTATTAATTGCTCAACCACTGAGCCATGGCAGCCAGGCTAACATAAGATTATGGTATGCTGCCCCTAAGAAGGGGACCCACTAGCACCATCCTCCTGACCCAGTCACCCCACCCAACTGGGCTTATGTTGAGTGAAAGGGACAGTGGGCATGCCACCTTGGGCCCACTCTACAGTCTTTCTTCAAAAGGCTCTGGAGGAAGTCCAGGCAACTTCAGGAGGTGGTGGAGCAGCCAACAGGTAGATACCAACCTCAGAGAGCCTTGGACCTTTTATTGATCTGTGCTCAGCTCAGAGCTACTGAAAGCTGACCCTTGTACACAGCTTGGCTCTTCCCACACACATCCAGGCCCAGCAGACAGTCACAATCAGTGAAGAGCACAGTGGTCCAGACAGGTAGCCCAAGGCCAGTTACACACATCTTCTGACACTGACCTGCACCAAAGCCCCATCTAAGTGGGCCCAGAACCAACACAACTAATGGTGGGCTTCAAACCTCACCAGAGCTCAACCCAACTGGCCACACTAATGACACAGCTGAAGGGGGACTCCAGCAGGCACAAGAACCTGCTGGGAACAACTCTGCCTTGAGAGGCAGTCTTTGAACAGCAACTCATATACAGTGAACTATGTCTACCATTATATTCAACTAGTCTGAAGATTAACTCCACCCATGAATGGACCAACCCTACTCAAGACTCAACTACAACAATAGGGGGCACATTAACCACACAAGAAACATTTCTGGAGCACCTAGCTCAGGTGATTTAGGTGCCTTTCTGATGTAGGTGCCTTGTGCCACGAGACCCACAAGGCACCAACATCAGAAAGCCCTCATGACAAGCCTGCAAGCCATAACAGATCTAGCTAATATACAGTCAAACAGAAAAAGGCAGACAAAATGGGGAGACAAATAAATATGCCCCAAATGAAAGAACAAGAGAAATCCCCAGAAAAGAACATAGAGTTCTGGCTGGTATGCACAGTGGTTAGAGTGTCGAATTGCACAACAAAGGGTCATGGGCACATATCTGGATTGCAGGTTTGATCTCTGGCCTGGGCTGGGGCATGTGCAGGAGGCAACTTGCAGGACTGGAAGTTGCTCTGGGTGAGTCAGTGAGTGAGTGTTGAGTCAATGTGAAGGCCTAGGACATTACTGGACACTACAGGGTCAGAAATAGGACACTGAAGCTGTCAGTGTTGCTCCATGAACAGAGATGTGGGCTGGATTGATTGGGAATATCAAGGAGAAACTGATTGGGTAAAGTATAGATCACCATAATAGTGACTGTCAGGAGGGAGTGAAAGGTGGCCTAAGGGTCAGTAGGAACGTGAAATCAAGATGGAGAAGTAAAGGAACATAGCAGATTGCCATAGCATTATGGTTTTGGACTATTGCGTGTTGGAGCAGGGGGTCAGAATAAGGAACTTTGCAATATTCATGAAAAATGAGGGTATTTAACATGAAGGATGTAGAACTGAGGACTCAATATTTTTACTCTGAAAATTTGGTTTTTGTTCTATTGACTCTATCTGTTACAAAGGGCTCTCTCTGGCATTTACCTGATAGAATAAATTCTATATTTTACAGCATTACAACCTGAAAATATTAAAAGAGTCCAGGGACAGGCTGGCTCCACCCTAACAAAGAAAGTTTTTACTTAAGTGGCAATGGCCCTTAATAGTTGTTAAAATAGATCTTGTGGACCTCTGTACATGTAGAATTAACAACAATGTACTCTAAAGAGCATTATGTTAGATTGGAAGGGCTATATATAGCACTTCTGAATAGGGTAGGCTTCTCTGTAATGAAACAGGTCAGTGACTGACTGATTGGAATATAATCTATGTACTCAAAATTGAGGTGCTGTAAATGAGAAAAGGATATATTGCCAAGTGCCACAGATATTGCTCACACCACAGAAAAAAAAATTCCTTCTGAGCCACACATCCTCCAATTCTTACAGGATATTCAGCACTATTATCATCTTATGGAACCATCATCATCTGTGGTCTGTCATTGATGAAAATGTTGTTATGTGGCACATAACTGTATTTAAAGCACTAATGACCCAGAAGCTTCTAAAATTAATAATAGATACCAAGCTACAGGTCCAGAAAGCTCAGAGAACACTTAGAAGGTTAAATATATTTTTTAAAATCTACAACTAGGCACATCATATCCAAACTGTACAAAATCAAAGAAAAAAATATTGAAAGTAGCCAAAAGAAAATAATGCCTTGCCTATAGAGGAGCAAGGATAAGAATTACATCAAATTTCTCTTCAGAAACAATGCAATCTAGAAGAGTGAAGAATAAAATATATGAAGGGTTAAAAATAACCACCAATCAAAAATTCTGAGTCCTGAGAAACAATCCCTCAAAGCAGAATGAGAAATAAAGAATTTTCTCATAAAAACAAAAATTAAGGGAATTTGCTGGCAGTATACTTGTCTGATGGAAAATGTTAAAAGAAATTCTTCAAAAGAAAAATAAAATTATACAGGTCAGAAACTCAGATCTACATAAAGAAAGTGTGCTAGAGAAGGAATATATGAAGGTAAACTATGTTGTTTATTCTTTTTTTCTCACCTGCTTTCTTAAATTGAGGTATAGTTGACATATGAAATTATGTTAGTTTGAGGTCTACAGTGCAATGATTTGATATTTGTATATGTTGTAAAATAATCACCATAACTCTAGTTAACATTTAATGATTTTTCCTATTTTTAATTGATCTAACAGATAACAGTTTGTTCAAAACAATAATAGTAATGCATTCGGTGATGATACCTTATAGATAAGTAAAATGAAAGAGTGATATTACAAAGGACAGGAGAAAGGAAGTGAGAATACTATGTTATATGGTACTTGCATTATCCATGAAGTAATACTGTGTTATTTGAAAGAAGACTTGGATTAGTTGTAAATGCATACTGCAAACACTAGGACAACCACTAAAAAAAGTTTTACAAAAAGAAATATAATTAATATGCTAAAAGAGCAGAAAAAATAGAATTATGCAAAATGCTCAATTAGCTCTAGCTGGTTTGCTCAGTGGATAGAGTGTCAGCCTGCAGACTGTAGAGATCCAGGTTTGATTCTGGTTAAAGGCGCATGCCCAGGTTGTGGGATTGATCCCCAGTAGGGGGGCATGCAGGAGCAGCTGATCGATGATTCTCTCTCATCATTGATGTTTCTGTCTCTCTCTCCCTCTCCCTTCCTCCCTGAAATCAGTAAAATTATTTTTAAATGCTCAATTAAAACCAGAGAAGGCAGAAAAAGGGAGAAGATAACATCAAAAAAAAAAACATGAACAACGAATAGGAAAAGGTAAACAATATGGCAGATAGTATGGACTCCACCACATCAGATATCACTGTAAACATCAATGGTCTAAATATAACAGTTAAAAGACTGAAACTGTCAGAGTAGGTAAAAATACAGTATTCAACTATGATCAGGGATGAAGATGAGCATTGCATAATTAAAAAGATGTCAATTCTTTAAGAAGTCATAACAATCCTTAACATATATGTGCCTAACAACAGAACATAAAAATACATTAGCATAATCAGAGAGAATGGCAAGGAGAAACAGATGAACCCAATGTTATAGTTGGAGACTTCAACATCCCTCTACTGGATATGGACAGATCCAGCAGCAGAAAATAAGTAAAGATACAGTTAAGCTAAACAGAATCATCAATCAACTGGATCTAATTGATAGCTACTTCATCCAACAACAGCATCAGAATACATAGTCTTCTCAAGCTCACATGAAACATTCACTAAGCTAAATGACATTCTGGACCATGAAATATACCTTAACAATTTTTAAAATATATGTTTATTGATTTCAGAGAGGAAGGGAGAGGGAGAGGGAAAGATAGAAACATCAATATTGAGAGAGAATCATGAATCAGCTGCCTCCTGCATGCCCCACACAGGATTGAGCCCACAACCCAGGCATATGCCCTGACTGAGAATTGAACCATGACCTCCTGGTTCAGAGGTCAATGCTCAACAACCAAGCCACACCAGCCAGGCATGCCTTAACAAATTTTTTAAAAATAGAAATCATACAAAGTCTGTTCTAAGATAATTATCAAATTAGAAATCAATAAGAGAATGATAGCTGGAAAACCCCAAAATACTTTAAGATTATACAACACAATTCTAAATAACACATGGGTTAAAGAAGAAGTTGCAAGAGAAATTAAAAAACACTTTGAACTAAATGAAAAAATAGCTTATAGAGAGAGAACCAAGATGGCAGCATAAGACATACACTTGTACATGCTGCCCCCAACAACCATACCAAAACTACAACTAAAAGACAAAACAGCTATCATCCAGAACCACAGGAAAGCTGGCTGAGTGGAAGTTCTACAACTAGAAGAAAAGAAAAAAGCACATTGAGATTGGGTAGGAAGTGCGGAGGTACCAAGAGCAGAGGTACAGAGGCGTGCGAAACGGGCTGGCAACTGGGTGTGCTGTTTTTTTCAATTGGAAGGGAGATACAAGCTCTTGACTGCTCTGAACTCCAGTTTCCGGCGAGACTCTGGCAACACAGACTCCTACAGGGAGAAACTGGACTGTCTGGCATTGGGTCAGAAAGTGAGGCCAGCTTTCTTGCAGAGCTGCTCACAGGCATCATTGTTACTGTGGGGGCACAGGACACAGAGACACAGATGCGGAGACTGGAGACCCGGAGATGGCTGACTGGCAGCCATCGCGGTTTGCTCTGCCCTGGTGATTCCCTGAGACCCTGCTCCACCCAATTTACAACCCCACCCAAGCTATGTGCAGTGGCTTTTGCATATGAATGGCCTGTCCTTTCACAGCCTAACCTAACAAACTGCAGCTGGGTCAGAGAGCTCCAAAACTTCCAAACCCCAAACAAAGAGGATAAATCTGCAGATCTCGCTGTAGCGCCTGCTGGGCAGACTCACACAGTGGTTGAATTTGAGCCTCCTTGGAGATCCAGGAGCCAGTGTACCCAGTGGTCAGATACCAGATTTCAACTCCTCACATCCATAAGGGACACACTCCAGAGGCA
>NW_006286978.1:850958-856950 GCF_000327345.1 Myotis davidii | reverse complement strand
CATCTCTTTAATAATCTGAACAATAAAGATTTACTTTAAAAAATGTAAAAAAAGATAAAGAAAACAAAAAAATAGCTTATTAAAATGTGTGGTGTACAGCAAAACCAGTGATTATAAGGAAATTTATAGCACTGAATATACAAAAAAAGCACTTGACAAAATCCAACATCCATTCATGATTAAAAAAAAAAACAAACAAACTCTCAGCACACTAGAAATGAAAGGTAACTTTCTAAACTTGATAAATAACAGCTATAAAAAACCTAGAGCTAACTTCATACTTAATGGTGAGAAATTAGACGCTTTCCTGCTAAGATCAAAAGAGCAAGGCAAGGATGTCTGCACTTATCCTATTCAGCCTCTCCCTGGAAGTCCCAACTAATGCAAAAAGACAAGAAAGGGACACAAAAGATATACAGATCAGGAAGAAAGAAATAAAACTGTTTTTGTTCACAGAAGACCTAAGTGTCTGTATAGAAAATCCCAAAGAATTAACCAAAACACTCTGAAAATAGTAATAAGCGACTTTAGCAAGGTTGCAGGATACAACATTAACATATAAAAGCCAAATTCTCTTATAAATCAGCAATAAACAGTTGTAATTTGACATTTAAAACACAATTCTATTTACATTTTAGCTAGCTCCAAAAATGAAATAAGTATAAATCTAACAAAATGTGTATAAGATCTACATGAGGAAAATTACAAAACTGTGATGAAAGAAATAAAAGATTGTGCCTGTTTTGTTCATTACTGTATCCTTAACACTCAACATAGTGTCTAACATATTGCAGAAACTCCATACAAATTTGGCAAGGCAAGAAAGAAGACATAACAGCACTCAGTCCTGCCATCTGTAGGCAAGGCTTTCACTCTTTGAAGCCTTGACTAAAGACAATACAGTGGGGCCTTGACTTATGAGTTTAATTCGTTCTGTGACGGCTCGTAACTCAAATTTCTCGTATGTCAAATCGTACTTGAGATAGTACTCATCTAAGTTGAAGAAGTTAGGGAGAGAGCAGATGGGAAAGCTCTGTTCCCTGCCCACCACCCTGTGTGTGGAGTCAGGAGAGGAATAAAGAAAAAATTCACTATCCGGCACTCTTGGCACCTGAGTACATAGACATTATTTGATAAGGACATTTCTTCTAGAATAAAGACAAGGCCACCAGAGAGCCCAAAATCTTGCTGTCTGTGCTTATCCAATACCAACCAGACACTCAAGAGAGGGAAGAGGAGAGAGGGGTAATGTATAAGCTCTGTCCTTAGTGCCATCGAGCCCACCTTCTCTCAATCCTTGCCCAGGTGTGCTGCACTGAGACAGCACTAGCACCCAAATAGCAAGGATTATAGGAGGGGGTGGGCAGAGCAGAAGACTCAGGACATGTACACCACATGCAAGTCTGTGTGAAGAGAAAAGGAGAAACTAGATTCCTGCACCCCGAGCCCATGTAGCTACAGACATTGTCATGAGGAAGTTGACTCTCCAGAAACCTACTAGACCAAGCATGTTAAACTCGTGGTTTATTTAAATGAGGCATGTGGCCTGCTAGCTGTGAGTTTGACATGCTTGCAAGGCTGACATCCCTATGGCTAGTTCACTGTGGCAATTTCAAACAGCAGGAACTCAGTAAATATGTTAAATGGATGGATGAATGGACAAAGAAATGCACACACAAAAAAGTGACTAAAAGAACAAGCAGGGGATAGTAAGGGAAGTGCTGCACAGACTCTGTCCTACACATAGACCAGGCCCAGGATCTTGTATTCTTGCATAAGACCACTGTACTGATAAACCAACACTCATGCCTACATTTCAAGGACAAGGGAGTGGGGGCAAACATCACAGTCCAGGCACCTGCAACACCACAAGTGCATTTGAGTGTGTGTGTGTGCAACAAGGAAGTTCACACTTCTGCAGACAAGTGTAAATAACAAAGTCTCTCTCCTGCCTTTCAGTTTTGTGTGGAAATGTGGCTGTGTGTGTGTGTGTGTGTGTGTGCGCGCACACGCCCATGTGCGCAAGCATGAAAAACATGGGTATGCATAAGACAATGAGAAGGCTCAATTCTTGGCACATTCTCCATGCCTATTTTCAAGACCTGGGGAAGTTCATTCACCACACATCTCCACTAGAGATAGGAAGTCCAATAGAGAGGCTTTCTCTTATTCAGCAAAATACTACCAGCACAGTGCATGGCACATAAAAAGTAATTGAACCCTGGCGGGTGTTGTTCAGTGGTTAGAGTGTCAGCCCGTTTGCCAAAGGACCACAGATTTGATTCCTGATCAAGGACACACACCTAGGTTGCAGGATCAATCCCCAGCTCTAGTCAGGGCACGTGCAGGAGGCAACCAATTGATATATCTCTCTCACACTGATATTTCGCTTTCCCTCTTTCTCACTCTGTCTCTCTTCCCTCCCTCCCTCCATTCCACTCTCTCTAAAAATCAATGGAAAAATTATCCTTAGGTGAGGATTAACCAAGAAAACCTGATCAATAAATATGTACTGATTGAATTCTTTGGCAGAAGGTTCATGATGACAAGGCTCGCCCTCCTGTAATCCATGCACACAGGAGGTGCTTTGAGAATTTACAACTCCGATATGCAATGGGTATGGGAGAAGGAGCAGTTCGTTCTTCTGCACACCAGATGCATGTGTGTGTGCGCACATGTGTGTGCAAGTATGTGTGCCTACAGCGTTAAGTGCATGCCCTGAAAAGTAATGATAAGGCTCTTCCTTGATAGAGTCGTGGTTGTGAGTTCACTTAACTTCCTATGCTATACAAGTGTGTGGTTCTGGAGGAGGTGGGGAGAATAATGAGCAGATGTAGTCTCTGCCACAGCTCGCAGGGACATAGCACTGGGAACATGCATGAGAAATAAGGATGCTCATTCCTTTCCACCCTTTATAGGCTAAG
Organism: Myotis davidii; assembly: GCF_000327345.1. Lineage (NCBI taxonomy): Eukaryota > Metazoa > Chordata > Mammalia > Chiroptera > Vespertilionidae > Myotis > Myotis davidii. Next base: position 854,026 of record NW_006286978.1, on the reverse strand, counting down.
TCCCTTGGGGGATGAGCCTTCGCTTGACTTCCTTATTACTATGTCCCCAGCAGTTAAACCAAAACAGTAATTCTCAAAGTTGAGTGAACATCAGAATCTGTGGGAAGGCTTGTTAGAACACAGACTGTTGTGGTTGAGGAATTAGTAGGTCAGAGGTGGGGTCCAAGAATTTGCATTTCTAAGAGGTTCTCAGATGATACTGACGCTGCTAGTCCAGTGAACACACATTGAGAACAAGCACCCTAAATGAACACTAAAGAAATGAAAGAATGGGAGGGTGATGTAAACACTCTCTGGTGTTTTAAACATGGATTAGATTCCCTCTCTTTGAATTTTTGTACAAGGGTAATGGACTTGGCTAGCATTTGTACCCACATACCAAAACTGAGAATAGGGACCTGAATAGAAGACTCAGGCACCTTCAGATTGTGTGTGTGAAGGTGTGTATGTGTGTGCGTGTACAAAAAAACATCACTCTTCTGCTCACAGGTGATTTGTCCATGATTGTACTAAGTGAAGTGTCCTTTCTGTGTATGCAAAAGGAGCCAATTTCATTCAAACTCTGGCTGTGGAAGGAGCATGTAGAAAGCTCCAGTGCCCTACACACTGGACATAGGTGAGACAACACTGCTAGTGACACGTATCCTATGCACACTGTGGATGCAGCTCTATGTATGAGGAACACACCTTCTGTGTTCGTATACCTGAATGCTGTGTGTGTGTGTGTGTGTGTGTGTTTACAGGGAAGGCTTATTTTTCTGCATATAGTGTGTTCACATGTGACTGTACAGAAAGGTAAAGAAAAGGATCACTGCCATACACAGCATCATGGAGAGCAACAGTAAGACCTCTCTCATTTAGTCCCTATCAATGGAAGGGTTGGGAAAGTTCACTGGTCTAAACACTGGGGTGGGAATCTCTGCATGTAGATCCATGTCGCTAGGTGTGTCTGGGGGCGTGAGGAGTGAAAATCTCTAGCAAAACCTGCATATATGTTTGTGTTTGCAGAGCAGATAGCAAGGAACATAAAAATCTACTTCATTTTTCTGAACAGTAGCCTATTAGTCCACAGCATCCACCTGTCATAGTGTGTTTATTAGTGCCCCACCTGAATGTAAAGGTAGCAACTTTGTCCATTTTGATCCCTGCTATCTCCTCTGTGACTAGCATAGTACCTGGCATCTAGTAGACACTCAAATATCTGTGGAAGGAAGGAAAAGGGGGATGGAGAGTTGCTGCACAAGTTCTGTCTCTCTACATGTAGACAAGGCTCCTTCCCTTGGAGTTCTTGAACATAGGCAGCGATTCAGTGCAGCAATGGCACTACACTGAACTAAGGAGAATGATGCACCTGGTCAGGAGCCCACTCCACGCAACATGTCTGTGCGTGTGCACACAGTGCATTTGTGTGCTGAGGTTTAGAAGATTCTCCTACACACATTTGTGTGATCTCAGGAAAGGGGTCGTGTCAAGTCCCAGTGTGTAGTCTGCCTACTCTCAAGATATGCAGGCATAATGAGTGAGGAGTCCATTCTGAAACCTGCAAGGAGGGACCAGACGTGGCTCATTTTCTTGTGAGTCAGCTGCCCAGCATGGCATCTAAAATATAGTAGGCACTCAACAGGTACTTGTAGAAAGGAGGGCAGGAAGGCATAGAGGTGCTCTGTCCTATTCGAAGATGATGCTGCCCCGCTCAGAATCCTTGCCCAGGTGCATTGCATTCAGAAAGCACTCTCACCCAGGTAGCAAGGATTAGAGAGGGGGAGCCAGAGTAGAAGATTCTGGCACCTGCACTCCCTGAGTGTATAACAAAACAGCTCACTGCCCATGCCCAGGGCATCTATGTATGATTAAACTAAAGTGAAGACATTCTCCTATATGTATCAGTGTGAGAACAGGAATGAGATGTATCACACTTGTGTGTAAGTTGGGGAGATAGGTAAGAAGTCCCCTATGTGGTCCACTCCCCATAGTAGATGCAGGAGGTGGTGGGTGATGACAAAGTTCATTTTCTTCACCAGACTGTAAGATCCAGGAAGGTAGGGACCAAGTGACCAGCACAGTGACTAATGAATATTGTTTTGGAAGAAAAGAATGAGTGACAGAGGAGAAGCAGGCATGCAGCAAGCAGCTGAGAAGAGATGTACAGATCCTCTGTCCTTCTCCACTCAGAGGAGGTTCACCCTCCAGAATACTTGTTCCAGTGCATTTGCATTCAGAAAGCACTCTCACCCAGATACAAAGGATGAGAGAAGAAGAGCAGAGCAGAAAGTTTGGGCACCCGCACCCTGTATGTGTGTTCATGTGCACAGTAACTCTCTTGGTTCCATTTCCTCAAAGCATCACTATGTGCATTTAATAACATTGATACATCTCCACCATGGTGTGCATTATGTATTCATTCCCGTGCGCAAGGTCACATGGCCATTCTCTCTCAGACAGAGCCTCTGAATATGTACTGGTTGCTGTAGAGTGGCATTTTTCTCAGATCACACATGAGAGTCTGCATGTGTTGGCTATGTGTTTGTAGGATAACAAGAAGGCTGGGACAATCTGTGTATGCAGGCAGACATGTGCATGCACATGTTGGAGGACAGTACAACACGTACTTTATTCCCTTCTATTCCTCTGCTAAATTATAAATTCATTGAAGGCAACAACCGGTGGTATCAGTCTCATCACCCAATGTATGTTTCCCCATTAGAGTATCTGATAGTAAGCTGAAATAAAGAGAAAGCTCATGCCCTGACAGAAGGGTAAGCCTGCCCAGCGGGAATGAAGTCAATCTTCCCATAGTTGTCTTCTAGAAAGTCCAGGGATGAGGACTCTGGGCCAGAGATCTTGTCTATCTATCACCATTGTATCTCTAACACCCAGTGAAGGGCTGGCATCTCATAGCAAATATTTGAAAGAAGGTGGGAAGGTGAAAGAGGTGATGCACAGGTACCCAGTCCTTCTACATGCAGACAAGGCTCGGCCTCTTTGAACCCTTGAATAGGTGTGTTGCACTGAAATAGCACTCACACCTAGGTTCCAAGGATTCAAGAGGGGGAGCAGACAAGAAGGCT
>NW_006286978.1:849930-850404 GCF_000327345.1 Myotis davidii | reverse complement strand
GGGGGGGGGGGGATCATTTATGAGTAATTGTACAGAGGCAGAGAATGTTCTCTCCTGCATATTTCTCTGTGGGATCAGAGAAGGCTCATGCTTTTGTGTATTTGGGGGTGACAGTTGCAATGAGAAATCCACTCTACGGCCTATTCACTCTTGGTACATGTAGGTATAATGGCTGATGAAGAATTCCATTCTTCTCCCTCAAGTATAAGCAACATGAGGGAAAGGCCCAGGCATGTCTTATTTATTACTGTATGCTCAATGTCTAATTTAATGTCGTGTATATAAGAGGTAATTAATAAATATTTGTGGAATAGATAGAAGGAGCATGGAAAGGTGCTCTGTCCTACATGAAGATGAAGCTCTCACTCTCGGAATCCTTGCCCAGGTGCATTGCATTCTGACAGCACTCTCACCCAGGTAGCAAGGATTAGAGAGGGGGAGCAGGGAAGAAAGGTCCTTGTGTGTTTAAAAAGA
>NW_006286978.1:840716-849895 GCF_000327345.1 Myotis davidii | reverse complement strand
ACAGACGCTGCTTACTTGTGACACTACAGAAGGAAAGAGAAGGTTCTGGAGCTTCACATTAAAGATGTATAGTTGAGCCCGGCTGGTGTTGCTCAGTGGTTAAGTGTCAACCTATGAGCCAGGTCAGGCCATATACCCGGGTTGGGGGTTTGATCCCAGTGGAGGGCATGCAGGAGGCAGCCAATCAATGATTCTCTCTCATCATTGATACTTCTATCTCTCCCTCTCCCTTCCTTTCTGAAATCAATAAAAAAATATATTTTTAAAAAGATGTCTAGTTGAACACATTTTGTCTTCTCTTGGATAACAACAAAAAAGGTATAAATCTACAAGGACAAAGAGACTGGGGGGATAGAGGTAAGTGACTAAGAGGAAGAGAGAGAGAATGAATATGAGATATCACCAAGGCTCACTATCCCCCAAATCCTTTGTGTGAATGTGACCAAAAAGCAGCATAGTTGAGTACAGTTGTTCTCAAACTTCAACATGCATCAGAATCATAAGGAGAGCTTGGTAATATACAGATTACAGGGGTTCTCATAGGCCTGGGGTGAGACCCAAGAATTTGCATTCTTACAGGTTCCCAGGTGATGCTGCTGCTTGGGATGGCACTGGTGTAGTGGAAAAACCATGGACTCTGGTATCGTCAAATCCTGGTTCAAATGCAAGCTTTATTACAAATTAGCTTAGAGAATCAACCTGATTTTCTAAAGGCGAGGTTACAAGCCTACTTCTTAATGGTGCCAAGTAAATGAAATGGAATGACAAATAAACATAAAGTGGAGCACAGCACCTGGCACACAACTATCATTATGGGTATACCTCATTTCATGGAGCTTCACTTCATTGCACTTCATAGACCTTGTGTCTTTTACAAATTAAAGGCAAGATCCTCCACCAGCAGGAGAGAACATGAGAGCACAAACTACTTTGGAATAGGGTTTGGACAGTTCATTGTTCAACAGGCAAGAATTCAATTGCAACATCAGAGGAGTCAGAGGGTCTCTGCCTTTGGACTGGGGATGCATTTGTGTATGTATTTTTTTATTTTGTTATTGATTTTAGAGAGAGAGCACGGGATAGGGAGAAAGAGACATCAATGTGAGAGAGAAACATCAATCCATTGTCTCCCATACGTGCTCTGACTGGGGATTCAACCTGCAACCTAGGCATGTGCCCTGACCAAGAATAGAACCTGCAACCTTTCAGTGCACGGAACAACACTCAACCAACTGAGCCACATTGGCTAGGGCCACTCATATATTTAGTTCTTGGGGTAGGTGAGACTTACTCTCCTGTAAACCCTATATGGTGAAGGGAGGAATGTGAAAAGGAGCAGGTGAGATGGCTTAATCTCCTGAATGTTTCGCGTGCTTGTATGTATCAGGGAGTACCCAGAGAGAGGGAATGAAGGGAGGTGATAGGTGCTCTGTTTTCTGTGCCATAGACATTCACCCTCTGTGAATCCTTGCCCAGGTGCATTGCACTTGCAAAAGCACATACATTTAGGTACTAAGATTAGAGAGAAGGGTACAGAGCAAAAGCCTCAGGCACACACACACACACACACACACACACACACACACACAGTATTGGCATAGGTGTCCAACCCATATATAAAAAGGAGGAAAGAGAAGGTTGAATCTCTGACTTCTCTTTCTCTCATACCTCATATCCAATATATCAGTAAATCCAACCAGCGCTAATTTTAAAATATATCCACATCTAATCAGTTTTCACCACTACCAGCACTGCATGTAGAATGCATTAACAACTATGGAGAGAAGAAAGTGAATGAATAAAAATGGGGGCATTTGCCCGTGTGAGTATGAAACCAAAGAAAGGCTCCCGTGTCTCCTGTCTCTGAACACTCCCCTACCTGTATATGCTGCAACAACAAAGCACTGTTTTTGTTCTGGTTATTGAAGAAGCCTGAAAAGCAATGCTTCTGTACCTAGAATATAGTCTCTAAATACCACATCCAATAAAAGGAACTAAGGCTTATTGAAAACACTAGAGGCCCAGTGCACAGAATTCGTGCACTGGGGGAGGGGGGGTGTCCCTCAGCCAGCCTCACCCTCTCCAATCTGGGACCCCTCAGGGGATGTCCAACTGCTAGTTTAGGCCCGATCCCACAGGGATCAGACATCTCTTTCACAATCCGAGACTGCTGGCTCCCAACTACTTGCCTGCCTGCCTGATTGCCCCTAACTGCTTCTGCCTGCCAGCCTGATCACCCCCTAACCACTCCCCTGCAGATCTGGTCCCCCCCACCTGCCCTCCCTTGCAGGTCCAGTCACCCCTAACTGCCTTCTGTTGCTGGCCCGATTGCCCACAACTGCCCTCCCCTGCCGGCCATCTTGTGGTGGCCATCTTGTGACCACATGGGGTGGCCATCTTTGACCACATGGGGGCGGCCATCTTGTGTGAGGGCATGATGGTCAATTTGCATATTACCTCTTTATTATATAGGATGGTAGATTCCAGATCTGGGGAAAGAGATGTCTGATATGAGCCTGGAACATTATCTCAATCCAGAAAGCAGAGAGGCTATTGAACAACTACTGGGTCCATGACCAAATAACTCAGAAACCAATTTAAAGAAGCTCCCTCTGGCTAAAGATGGGACATTTGAGCTTCACTGAGGATAAGAATTGAAATGGCTTGAAAGATCAAATGTATTTAAACCCATGAGCTTATAATATTTTTTAAACCCACTTTTGAGTAAACCAGTGACCCAACTCATTATTTTGAGTACTGAATAATAAAAAGAATCAAACATTTATTCTGCCTTTCCTATAAAAATTGCACCACTGGGTAATCAAACAATAGATAAGGGGAAGTTTTTCTTTATAGAAGTATTCCAGCTAATAAATGAAGAGAGCTTAATAAAATTAGACTACCATTATTTTGCAAACCTAATGAAATAAGGCTCTAGGAATTGAACATCAACAGTAACTAACATCACAGAAAGGGAGACAAAACCAGTCATTATATGCCTCTTGATGGAAGTACTTTTGTCCCCTTCCCCAAAGTTAAGCCTGAATCTGATCAGGCTCCTCAAAAGAACTATCAATTTACAGGAAATACAAACAAGGAAAACTATACCACAGGGATGTAATCACAAAAATTCAGCCTGTGGGAAACTGCAGGACCAATGTCTACTATATTACAACAAAGAAATTAAAAGCAGAGAAAAAATACAGATGGAGGGGGAAATTATAATCCAGAGACTACAATAACTATCAACCAAATGCAATATTATGGACTTTATTTGAATCCTAGTTTATTATATTTTTGAGACAACTGAAAATGTGAACAATATATATTTGACATTAATAAATTGTTGTTAATTATCAAGTGTGATAATTATGTTATGATTATGATTTTTTAAACAAGAGTTCTCACCATTTAGAGCTATATAATAATCATCAGCTTTCCCTTTCCTCCATCATATCTTGCTACTTCCAACCCCTCTGCTCCTGCCACTATGGCCTCTTTGTTGTTCATAAAACATAATAGGTCTTTTCTGATTGCCCTATTTGATCCTGAAACTTCACCATCTCCACTGCCCCACCTACTCCTTGTCCCCCTTTCCTGCTTTATGATTCCTCAGAGCATTTATCACCAACTGATATATTATGCATTTCACCTACTCACTTTGTTTACTGCCTGTCTCCCCCTGCTAGGGCAGGGGATTCTTGTCTTTTTATCATTGATATATTCCTGGTGTGTAGAAGAGCACCAAGCACATAGTAGATACTCAATAAGTATTTGTTGAATAAATAAATGACTCAGTGAATGAATCAGTTGCAATTCCTGGTCTTGGAAGAGAACAGAGAAAGCTCCCATGGGGAATCTCACTTCCTGCACCATGCATGCGTGAGCACGCAGATGTTCCTTAATTCCCTTACACATTGGATTTGTCAGCATTAGCTAGAAGACCCCCTTTTCCATCACACCCCATGTATGGGAGTACTGAGAAGGCTCTTTCTCTTCCCCCTAGGTGCTGGCAAGGAAGGAACAATTCCAAAAACTTACCTCCTTCTAGGTTGTCCTTGTCACTGTGAGGACCTGCACTTTGTGCAAGAAAAAGGTAAGAGAAAACTTGCTCCCTTGCAAAAACTATTTAGGAATGAGATGAGAGAAAGGACACAGGGCAGTGGGTCATTCTCCTTTCTACCACCTGCATGTTTTTATCTTTGTGAAGGTGTCTGTACATGTATGCACACATGCACAAGAGAGCAAAGAAAGCTGAGGCTCACCATCCTGCAAACCCTGCATGTGGGAGGGGTTTTCAGCAAGCGCACCCTCCACCATGCAAGGGATGTGAGAGAGGGAGCAGGACATACTCACTCTCTTGGCACAACGTGTGGTTATACTCTGGAAAGTAAGGTGGGTCAGCCTGGGGGTTGCCCACGGGAAGCAAGGGAGCCAGCCAAGGGAGGAGCACTTCTGGGTAAGCCAGGAGGGGCACACATGCAGTGAGACAGTCAGAGTGAGGTTTGGTACCAGTGGTATATTTATATGTCCCACAACAGAACACATGAGGGAGGACATATGAGGGAGGGGCTATATCAAAACCGCAACCACCTTCCATGTATATGTGTTTGTTCTCATGCTTGTACACTGGAGAGGGAGAAGAAAGCTTGCCCTCCTGCAAGCCTTGGGTGTGGGAGGGTAATTAAGATGACAACGGTCCTACACTCAAGGCATGTAAGAGAGAAAGCAAGTCAGGAGATTTGCTCTCCTGTACACTGTGTGCATATGAGTAAATGAGAATGTGTGTGTTCCCCATGGCCAGGTTTGCATGTGACTGTGCCCCAGACATGCTGAAATGAGAAGGTATGTCTTCATGCATTTTCACATATGTACCTTTAGAAATGTTCACTATATACTACCTATTTTTCCATTTTCCTTCTTTTTTTACATTCCAGACACCATTATGGTGTTTATTATTTATAGGACACTGTTCTAGGTGCTTTTCATGTGTTAGCAAATTAAATCATCATAAAATATCTACAAGGTAATCATTACTGTCACTATTTTACAGATGAAACAACACCAGATCATGCATAGAGGACACGTGATAAGAAAGCTCAGAATCTTACATGCTGGCATTTAGACAGAGGACCCAACAAAGAATGCAAGAAGGCTCAATCTTCTGGGGAGGGAGGGAGGACGGGAGAGAGAGAGGGAGGGAGAGGGAGAGAGAGAGAGAGAGAGAGAGAGAAGAAATACTACACCATGCAAGGATACAAGAGTGTCTCATTCCCCCTTGTGTTGCATGGAGAGAAGGCATAAAAAATGATCAGGTCTATGTGTGGAAAGACAGCACAAGAGTGTCAGAAGGAGGACAAGGTGTCAACTTGCTAAGTTTCACTTTGATGCCAAATCACAGGAGGGAGATGCAAAAAGTATAGCTTTCCTTAGGCATAGGATGTAAGAAAGAAAGAAAATCCAGTCATTTCCCCTTTTATTCACAGTTTTACTTTCAGCAGTTTCAGTTACCTGTGGTCAGGTGCAGTTGGAAAACATTAATGGAAACTTCCAGAAGTAAACAACACCAACATATATAGTGTGGATACACTGAACAAAGGAATGATTTATCCTGGAAAGGACGGGATGGGATGGCAAAAAGATTTTATCGGGCTACTCAAGAACGGTGTGCAATTTAAAACTTTTTAAAGTAGAACCAGAAAGAGTTGATTATGGCTTGGATTTAGAATGCGGAGAAAATATGTGTCAAGGATGAATGCAAAGACTTCAACATATTAAGAACCTACATATCTCTGGCCTGGGCAATTGGGAAATGTCATTTACTGAGTTGGAGAACACTGAGGGAGGGGAGAGGAAAGTGAGGACTTCAGTTTTGTTTGTTTTAAGGTTTGAGGTGCTTATTAGACATCCATAGACAGGTGTCAAGTACACAGTTTGGACACATGCATCCAGAATTCAGGAGGAAGGTCCAGTCTAGATATATAAATATTTAAATTATCCACAGAGGATGGTATTTAGAGCCACAGGACAAGATGAGAACAGCTGAGGACTATTGAGAAGTAGAATGAACTTGTCCAAAGACTAAATCCTCTATCTCTCTAATGTTTAAAACAAAGGAAGAGGTAGACCCATCAAAAGAGACTAAAAAGAGAAGTTTGTGAAGTAAAAGGTCAACTAAGGGAGTGGGGAGTCCCAGAAACTAGGTAGTCTTGACACGGAGGGAATTAACAACTGTGTGTGGATCTATCAGGTAAGATGATGAAACTGCCCAACACATCGGGGACCTTGAAATGAGTGGCTTTAATGGTGAGGTGAAGATTGAAGCCTTAATCAGAGGGTACTCAAGAGAATGAAAGAAGCATAAATGGGGAGAGTCAACTCCTTTAAGGAGTTTTTCTATAGAGTGGAATAGAGAAACTGGTAGAAACTGGAGTAGCATTTGGAATCAAGGAAGAAGGTAGTACTTTTTAATTTCTTAATTTAATTTTTAAAGTATATGTATTGTGGAAATTGAAACACAAAAAGCAAAAGTTGCTTATCCAGGATCAGAAAGCTAGTATGGGATAGCACCAGGATTCCACCACAGGTAATCTGATTGCTAAGACAGTGAGCCTAACAACCAAATCCCAAGCTGTGTGTACCCATGTGTGTATGAGAACCTAAGGTAATAAGGACTCACTCTCTGGCACATCTGGGGCATACATGTATTGAAGAAGGTGGGGGGGGGGGACACGGGAAATGAAGAGAGAAAGATAAGGAATGTATAAGAAGAAAGCTGAAGCTCCTGCCATAAATGTGTGTGTGTGTGCGCACAGAGAAAGAAGTAATGAGGCTGACTATGTAGCACAACCAATGTGCTCATGGGGAGGTTGTACTAACAAGGTTAAATTTACTGTAGTGTAAGTGATGCATGTAGTAGGAAGGGGGCAGCCCTAGAAGGCTTACAGTCCTGCAATGCTGGATGACATGGGACAACTCAGGCATCTCTCTTACATGCACAACATGTGTGTGTGTGTGTGTGTGTGTGTGTGTGTGCACATGAAAGAAAGGAATGCAAGATAAGGAAGGCAAGTGGGAAGGGGCATGGGAAACACACTATAATAGACAGTGCATAAGAGAAAGAGCATGTAACCTAGTTCACTTTCGTGTGTGTGTTTGTGTGTGTGTGTGTGTGTGTGTGTGTGTGTAAAGCATGTTTAAAAAAAGCATAAAGCCTTGCATGCATACTCAAAGTAGAAAAGATGGGACAGCTCAAGATGTTTGTACTCCTGCAAGACAATGGGGGCATTTGTGGGGGTAGGAGTAGAGAACAGAAGCAGAGACGGAGCAGGTATCAGAAAAATACTTACTGATGAACCCTATAAAAATGTTAAGACATCATAAATATTCACACTATTTTTATGATGTAAGTAATTATAATTTGAACAATGTTCCAACACCTTTCAAACCATTAAAAAAGACAAAGGCTTTTCATGTACAGACTAAGCAAGCAAACTTATCAGCTATCAGATAATTCTCATATTGTTTTTGCTTACATGTCATTACTTGACAACACTAATTATAGTGTAAAGAACCAAATGAGTGTTCACCTTGACACATCTTTAGTCTTCAATCTTTTGGCCAACAGATTATAGCTTAGAGGTTGCCCACCATTCTTCAAGGATAAACTCCCATGTTGCATCTTACTATTTTTCCCTAAAAGGGACAGTTTTTACTCCTCCATACACTCCACAATACAGGGCAAACACTAATAGTCAGAAGGACTCTTCTCCCTCACTGTGTGTATGTATGTGTGTGTATACAACTGAATACATACATGCCTAAGAGTCTGAGCCATTTTTCTTAAAGTCCACTATCCTACAAAGTGTGCTTGTGGGAAGGGTACTAAGAAGGCCTGCTGCCCTGGCCAGTTTGGCTCAGTGGATGGAGCGTTGGCCTGGGGACTGAAGGGTCCCAGGTTCGATTCCGGTCAAGGGCATGTACCCTGGTTGTGGGCACATCCCCAGTGTGGAGTGTGCAGGAGGCAGCTGATCGATGCTTCTCTCTCATCAATGTTTCTAACTCTCTATCCCTCTCCCTTCCTCTCTGTAAAAAAAATCAATAAAATATATTTTTTAAAAAAAGAAGGCCTGCTGCATTTAAGAGACAGCACAGCTCAGAATGCCCGCACACCTGTAACGCTTGTGTGGGGGAGGGGACCTGAGACAGCTCACACCCCAACATATGAGACCAAACAGGTCAGGAGTCATTTGCTCCTCCTCACAGACAGAGAACGTGCACAGACACATGTACCAAGAGGCCTGAGGCCATAAGGAGCCTTATACTCTTCCACCCCTGCGCACATCATCTATGTGTGTGTGCTGGGGCGGGGACGGTATCACTGTGTTAAGGTGACTCTTGTTCACCAGGACTATAAGAAAGACATCAAGAAATTTCAGTCCTACAGGCTGGGTGAAGGCTTACTCTCCTGCAAACTCCACAGGTGGGAGTGGGATTTGGAAATTTTACTCTCCTCCAGTCAAGGCACATAAAAGGATGATTGGGTCAGAAGATTCTTATCTGTCACTATGTGTGTGAGAGAGGAAGAGGAGACAAGGAAAGGCTCATTTGCCTGCAAACCTGTGGAGTGGAAAGGGGACTGAGAAAATTCATACTCTGATGTACAAGTAAGGCATAAGGCCTGTGAGGTAGCAAGCAGGTCAGAAAGTGAGTGTGCTTCTAGGTCTATGTGGCTGCTCATGAGAAGGTTCACTCAGTAGCAAGCTATCTATCTGCAGGGATATGCAAATGCCTTCACATTGGCAGGAGCAGAAGGGGTGGTAGGAGGGGAAGTAAGAAGTGTTAAGTGACTGGACACTGTAAACATATATTGCTGTGTGTGAGAGCAGGAATATTCAATGGGAGATGGGACTCTTGCTCCCACATACCTCCTGCACTGTGTTGCTTGCATTGAATGGTCTAGTCTTAGCCTTGGGATTCCTGGTTCTGCCATTAACAATTGTGTGCAACCACCCTATGCCTGCATTTCCTCATCTATGAAGTGGGGACTGTAGTAGTGGGTTGTCATAAGGGTTGACCTAGACAACATGACAAGTGCTTAGCTTAGCACCTGGTACACTGTAAATACTAATGAAAATACTGATCATCATTGTTAGTATCAGTACCAGCAAAATGAGTCT
>NW_006286978.1:835938-840670 GCF_000327345.1 Myotis davidii | reverse complement strand
AAAGTGCCTATGACCTCAACTGTTCACCTCTTCCTTTGTCTGGGGCCAGAAAGGAGCTGCTAAAAGGTGGCTAGACCTAGACTTTACTCTGCTCAAAAACTGGGACTAGGGGAGAGAGAAAGAAAGAACTAGGAGACAGATACAGAGATAGAATCCTAACAAAATGTTCATTATCATAATTTTGAAGTAAAGGAGAAGGATGTATGTGTTTAGGAGGTGGGTGAGGAGGTATTGAAGTAAGGTGTAACATGTATAGACAGGGGCATGACACATTGAAGGCTAAATAATAAAGTTGTGACTTTGATACCTCTGGTGGAAAAACTGATGATCGGCAGGATAAGCTAGATAACAAGCTCCTGACAAATCATGAGATAATGGTACAGTTAATATCATCTAGAGCGCTAGCTTGTTTGCTCAGTGGATAGAGTGTTGGCCTGCTGACCAAAGGGTCCTGGGTTCCATTCTGGCCAAGGGCACGTACCTCAGTTGCAGGCTCCTCCCCAGCCTGATCCCTTGTCGGGGCTTGTGCAGGAGACAACCAATAGATGTGTTTCTCTCACAGCGATGTTCCCTCTCTCTTCCACTCTCTCTAAAACTCAATGGAAAATATCCTCAGGTGAGGGTTAAAATAATAATAATAACAACAACAACAACATCCAGAGTCAAGAAAACTCTAAAAAGGATATCTGTGTGTGTATGTGTGTGTGTGTGTGTATATAGTGTGTGTGATTGCTGTCCTAAAGAGCTTAAAGTCTCTACACCAAGTAAGAATCCTATGTAAAGTCCTATGTTAGCTCCATCCCAACTCTGAGACGTTATGATGCCATGAGGACTGAATTCAGCCAGATAGGATGAATTTTGTTCATTAGATCCCACATGTAAGTGAGATCATGTGATAATTTGTCTTTCTCTGACTGGCTTATTTCACTTATCATAATACTCTCCAGGTCCATCCATGCTGTTGCAAATGTTAGAAGTTCCTTCCTTTTTACAGCAGCATAGTATTCCATTGTGTAGCTGTACCACTGATTTTTAATCTGCTCATCTGCTGATGGGCACTTAGGCTGTATCCAAATCCCAGCCACTGTAAATTGTGCTGCTATGAACATAGGGGTGCATATATCCTTTCTGATTGGTGTTTCTAGTTTCTTGGGATCCCATTTCTAGAAGTGGGATCACTGGGTCAAATGGTATATTTTAAACATTTGCAGTTTACTTTATGTCAAATACACTGAAGAAAGCTATTAAAATGTTAGCATATGTGGCAATCAAGACCTATCTCAGGTGATTTCTATTTAAAAGAAGTCAATAACGCACATTGATGGCAAGCAAAATTAATCAGAAACAGGTGTCTAATTTTCTATATCACCAATAAACAGTCACCTAATGAGTAATGGCCTGCTATCAGAAAAAGTCAGCAAGTTTGCATCTACCTTTGTATTCACTTTTTATCAAATGGCATGTATTATCAAAAGAAATATCAGAAATCCAACCAACAAAATAAAAAAAGTAAACTATTAGCTCATAGCTGTAGGCCTATTTTAATTAAATTTGTGTGTTCATTTACTATGGTACTTAAAGTCTTGAAAAATTGTGGTTTATGTCTGAATAGTTTCTATTTAGTTTGTACAACAGATGATTTTACATAATAACTTTCTGACAAGAGGTAGCAAAATCAATATGGAAAGAAACTAATATCAAGTTCACAGATAAAAATGCAATGCAAAAGAAACCATCAACAAAACAACAAGAGAACAACATAAACTGATGGACAAAGACAGATCTGCGGGCACTTCCCCAGTGGGGAGTGTGCAGGAGGCAGCTTATCGATGTTTCTCTCTTATCGATGTTTCTAACTTTCTATCCCTCTCCCTTCCTCTCTATAAAAAATCAATAAAAGAAATTTTTTAAAAAAGAAAAAAAAAACAACAACAAGAAAGCCCACTGCATGGGAGAACATATTTGCCAATGTTATCACCGATAAGGGTTTAATCTCCAACGTTTATGGGGAACTCATACAACTTAACAAAAGGAAGATAAACAACCCAATCAAAAAATGGGCAACGGACCTAAATAAATACTTATCGAAAGAGGACAAACAGAAGGCCAGGAGACATGTGAAGAAATGCTCAGGGTCACTAATCATCTAAGAAATGCAGATTGAGGTGACGGTGCGGTACCATCTCATACCTGTTGGAGTGGCTATCATCAACAAATCAACAAATGATTTATTTTTAAAATGTATCTTTTTTTTTTTAAATATATTTTATTGATTTTTTTACAGAGAGGAAGGGAGAGAGAGATAGAGTTAGAAACATCGATGAGAGAGAAACATCGAATCAGCTGCCTCCTGCACATCTCCTACTGGGGATGTGCCCGCAACCAAGGTACATGCCCTTCACCGGAATCGAACCTGGGACCTCTCAGTCCGCAGGCCGACGCTCTATCCACTGAGCCAAACCGGTTTCGGCTAAAATGTATCTTTATTGTTAAAAATATTATAGATGTCCCCCTTTTTCTCCATTGACCCGCTCCACCCTACTCCCCTGAGGCCTTCACTGCACAATTGTCTGTGTCCATGGATTATACATATATACATGTAAGTTCCCCAGTTAATCTCTCCCCCCACACACACACACCCTCTGAGATCCATCAGTCTGTTCTATGCTTCTATGTCTCTGGATCTATTTTGTTTGTCAGTTTATTTTGTTCATTAGATTCCACATATAAGTGAGATCATGCAATGTTTGTCTTTCCCTGACTGGCTTATTTCACTTAGCTTATTTCACTCCATGCTGTCTCAAAGGGTATGAGATCCTTCTTTTCTATAGCTGCATAGTATTCCATTGTGCAAATGTATCACACTTTTTTATCCATTCATCTACTGATGGGCACTTGGGCTGCTTCCAGATCTTAGCTATGGTAAACAGCATTGCTATGAACATAGGGGTGCATATTTTCTTTTTTATTGGTGTTTCAGGATTCTCAGGATATATTCCTAGAAGTGGGATTAAATGCACTAATTTAAAGGAAGACAAGTCCACATGGACATGAAGATTATAAAGATGGTATGCAAACAACCAGGACGTCTGTGAAACACAGCTGCAGGCCATGGGCAGTAACCACAGTTTATAAATTGGAGAACAAAATGCTTCTTCGGGAAGTTTAGTCTAGCAGCAAGTGGAAATACAGATTGACATTAGGGAGATCAATTTAAAAGATTAGCTCTCAAGACCAATAGATGAGAGAGGTCAAGAGGGTCAGAACTGGGCTGATTAGAGGTGAAAACAGAAAGGAAGTGATGGGGTAGGGGAGTAAGGAGGAGCTCAATAGATTTCAAGAACAGGAATTGGCAACTCATTTTATGTGGTATTTTGTGCAGAAGAATCTTGTGACAGTGTTGGAAACAAGGCTTGAATGAGGTGTTAACTGAGCAAATATAAATGAGATGAGTGTGAATAACACTTTAAGCAATCTACAGAACTTGGATTAAGCCAGGGCATGATTACATCATAAAATGCCAAGGATTCCAGCATTAACACACAGATAATGGTTTGGGCTAAGAATTAGGTATTTGGGGTCTTATCATCCTTCACTGGTTATGTTGCATTGCAAAGCACTAAGCAAAAGGATGCTGTGTGCTGCACAGATACCAAGGCATTTAATATATTTTTGCTACTCTTAATTCTGAGCAAGCTACCTATCCTATGATGGTGTTCCCAACATGAAACACTTATCTTCCCCTCAGTTCCCAACCCCTTATAGCTCATGATAAAACTGGCAGTTGAGTGGATTTTATTTTATTGCTTGAGGGAAATTTAAACAAAAAACAACAACTTGGAAGGACTTTACTTATGAGCTCAAGTCCCCTCTAAAAATAGACACAGTTACACCATTCATTTGGTACATAAACTTATTACGTCTTGCAACTTGGAGGACTGGCAGAATGAATAGATTCATTATCTCTTCATTTATGCTTTCTTAAGAGCTGTCAAGCCTTTGCACTCTACATTTCCTCCAAGAACCCACTCTAAGAAAGTTTCTCCTCTGAGTGGCTCATATAGCACTTACACACATCCTGCCTTGTGCTGGAGTTATTTGCATTTGCCTTATCTCCTCCTAAGGGAAGAGACTGACTTTGATATTACTTAGAGGCCTCAGATACAGTGTAGAAGTTCCTTAACTATCCATGAAATAAATCTGTTTTTAAGATAAGTACAGTTGCTCCCATTCGGTTTGAAGTATTGCCATTTCAAGGCCCCCCAAATGTCTTATCAGTAGTTATTCAAATAATTTCCCCTTTCGCCATTATTGTGCAAGAAGATATGGATAAAACGATTTACAAATTCAGGAAGATTTCAGGGTGTGCCAGGTTTTGGGACACACACACACTCAATCCTTCTGCCTAACCACCCACCCAAGGCGTGGTGACTACTAGCATGACAAATACTGCCTACACCTCACTCTGTAATTCTAAAATGTAAGTTTATGAGTAAGTCTTAATCAGAATTTAGGTTCAAAAGACAAGCTATACTGAGTCGAAGGTTAATCTTTATTCTCTCAATGAGCTAGAGAATAAAAAAATAGTACACAATCTAGAGAACTGGATTCTAGCTTCAACCCTGTCGCTGACCTGATCTGAGTCTTTTAAAAAATATTTTCATTATTGATTTCAGAGAGGAGGGGAGAGAGAGAGGAGAGAGAGAGAGAGAGAGAGAGAGAGAGAGAGAGA
>NW_006286978.1:835695-835927 GCF_000327345.1 Myotis davidii | reverse complement strand
GAAGCTCCTGTGTCGAGCATCTGCCCCCTGGTCACTGATGAGAGAGAATCATGGATCAGCTGCCTCCTGCATGTCCCCCACTGGGGATCGAGCCCACAACCCAGGCCTGTGACCTGACTGGGAATGGAACTGTGACCTCCTGGGTCATAGGTTGACATTCAACCACTGAGCCACGCCGGCCAGGTGCTAATTGTCATTTTGAGCTTACCAATTTAAAACGTTCATTATCTTT
>NW_006286978.1:822982-835537 GCF_000327345.1 Myotis davidii | reverse complement strand
ATGTCAGTATAGCTTTCAATGGTGTTTTTTATTGCAGCTATATCATTCTTCATTTCTTAAGACACTGGGGAATAGGGGAGGCTAGGGGACTGTCTAGGGCGGGGAAAAAAATGGACACATATGTAATACCCTTTGTAATAAAAAATAAAATTAAAAAAAAAATAAAAATAAAACGTTCATTATCTTTTGCTTCCTCCTACTATAACCCCTATATTTAATTGGTTACCAAGTCCAAACCTCCTGGTTTACAGTGTTTCTGATTTGTTCATTTACTTTTTATCCCCACCTTTCCCACTGTGTGGTCTGGCCCCAACTGCTTTATACCTTTCAATATCTGTTATTCCTCTCCCCACGACTCATCCCTACCATTGGCCACACTCAAATTTCATATTCCCTCACCCTCCACAGTCCTCTTCCCCAGTCAAGACAATTTTCTCGTGATCAGCTGCCCACCTACCCTAACCAGATTTGTGTTACTAAGCCAGACAGGATTGTCACCTTGCTCTCTACATATCCAAATGTTAACAGTCTTTAAAGGCCCAGCTCAGGTATCATGATACTTCTTTCATGATACTCTGCTTTTCCTAAACTCTCATTGGACAATGCTACCCATTTCTTGATTATATGCTCATTCTCTACCTCCTTCATTTTTCTTGAATAATAAACACAAGAGAAACTGGGTTTGGGGCATTTTTCTCTTGTATCCTCCTCCGCAGTGTTGGATGCATAATGGGTATTCAAGAAATGCTTTTTGCACTGGGTATTTTGGCTCGGTGGTTAAAGGGTTGGCCTTTGGACCAAAGGGTCATGGGTTCAATTCCCGGTCAAGGGCATGTACCCAGTTGAAGGTTCGGTCCCCGCCCAGTTAGGATGGGTACTGGAGGCAACTAGTACATGTGTCTCTCTCACATCGATGTTTCCCTCTCTCTCCCCCTCCTCCCTCTCTTCCACCCTCTCTCTAAAAATCAAGGGGGGGGCGAATATCCTTGGATGAGGATTTAAAAAAAAGAAATGCCTTTTGATCATATTGTGATTAATGTTCAAACTATAGTATTTAATTTGAAAATTCTGTTCTTATTTCTCTCCTCGGTGATCACATACTGTATTGAATCTAAAAGAGTCCAAGACACTCTGGTCCTCCTCCCTACTCCTCTCCCCCTTTTGGAATTTAACACATGAATAACACACATCATATGATACTAAAAATCTGCAATTTTAGAACTTTAGTAACAAAAGACCACAAAATCCAACTAGATACTTCCCTTCAATATGAAAAACCATTTTCCCCTAGCAACCAGGTTAAACAAAGCTCTTAAATTAAAAGCAAGAACAACCGGAAATACTTCCTCTTCAGGTCCCTGGGGAAATGCTGCTCTGAGGCTGACCCTAGTGGTGGAGAAGGCGGGTGTGGAGAGTAAATCTTAAATGCCTAGAATCTAGGGCTCAAGCCAAAGGAGGAAGAAATCCAAATCCACTGGGGCCCAGCACATCTTTTTCTATGCCAGAAGTTCCAAGGGAGAGGGGGGGCGGGTCTCACTTCCTAAATTGTCTTATGTATTCTTAAATCTGTTTAAACTATTGTATTACTTATCCCATCACCCACCAGCCACCAAGTAACTAGCCCTTCCTAGTTAGTTCAAGGAAACAACAGCACACCAAGTGTGCCCTATTGTCCTCTGCCTAAGAGTAACTACAACAATTAGGTTTTTGTGGGCCAGCAGAACTTAATTAACTACCTTATAAACCAAGGAAAACTTATGGCTCCACATATATGCATACCTTTATAATTTCAATATATCCTTTAATTAACTATTACGGCAAGCAAATAACAACTTGGACTAAAAACAATCTAAAAGAATTGCTGGCTTGCCACAAAGTTAATATATCATTGAGTTAAGAAATTATTGCTGGGGGGAAAATGAAGAAAACAATGTCCAGAACACTCAATATATTGTCCTGGCAAAGTGCTAGTTCTATTGCAATAGGCTTCAGCAGTGTGACCAGTTTTCTCCTTGACAAAAGCCACAATATTTCTTTCTTCCCTTTGTTCCCTTTTATTCCTAAACAGAGGTCTTAGAGAGTCTGCCAGTGGCACACCTGGACAGTCACTGGGTATTTTAATGTGGGTACTAATTAAAATGCTAACCCTACAAACTACATAAAACCTTGAAGAAGAATACAGGCAGGTTGTGCAGCACAGGTACTTTATGAGGTTTGTGTCTAATTCTACGTAAGAATAGTATGTCAGACTTCATCCTTTGAAAGCCCAAAGAAAATAGTAATTTGGGGAAAATGAGGATATGGGAACCTTTCTGTAATTTTTTCCAAGATGAAATTTCAGAAAGTTTTACTTTTTTTTTCAGAAAGTTTTACTTTTTAAGAACAGAGGGAATGGAGAGACTGACCCCAGACCCTTTTGCAGATTCTATGGCACATCAAGAATGTAGTCAGCCAGCTCATAAATTTGCCACTAACCACAACTAAATTCAAAACACCTGGAAAACTTTTTTGAAAGAATGAACTGAAAGACCCTACAGATTTGGGCAGTTGTCAAAATTTGTGCTACCAGACAGATGGTGTCAATGCTCTCAGGACGATGTGACAAGTCAAAGTCTTAATTCATTCAACTAAGCACCTCTGCACATGGATTACAATTTACACTTCATAATGTACACTCCCAGTAATGCCATATGTTTAAGAAACCATCATTGGGGTTGTGAAAGAAAGTTCCCAAATTCTCACCACCCTTGGTTATATGGGTGTGCTCACTTTGTGATAAATTACTGAGCTGTAACTTTGGATTTGCATGCTATTTTATACGTGTGTTATATTTTAATAGAAAATTTTAAAATCTTCCCAGCATCCTTTGGCTACACTTGTAGCATCATTAAACACTTTGCTGCATAAATGCTTAAATGGCATAGTGTTCCAGTCATTTGGAGTAAACTCACTGTTTGAGATGGCAGCATAATTGCTTCTGGGCTACTGGTGCATGGACAATAAGAACCAACCTTGCATCTAAATGCATATAAGGGGAAATCATTCATTGATTAAGGGGTGTGCAAACTGAGCCACTTAATCTGAAACAGGCGAATTCAGCAATTACCAAACTTGGGAAACTGTAATACTCTCAATTTAAAGTTTCCTTTAATCTCTCAGGGTACAAAGCATTGCGTGGTGTGTGTATGTGTAACAGAAATTAATAGAAACTGGATAAATATGAACCAATTTTCAATGTTTCACACATTCTTAACATTGATACTGCATGGAATCATAAAATCAGGGCCCCAAAAAACTGGTCAGAATCAGCAGAAAATGCCTATGAGAGGCAGGACACCTAACCAAAACCTGCACCATAGTTACAACCCTAGACAGTAGCCAAAAGGTTATGTGACGGGAATATTGAAAAGTGAGTACTCTCTATATGCACAGACTATAATCAATTTAATATTCTTTAAAAGTACATGTTTTAATCAAATGCCTAGCATGTATTGTGGAAGACAAATTGGGGGGGGATGTTATTTTTATTTGGATAGAAAAACATTCGTTTTTTATTTAACCAATGTGTATTGAGAGACTTACACGGCTGAATGCCAGGATACAATATTTTATTTGGAAGACATATTTTATACTCTTTAGGATTTCATGCTACTTGGGAAGGCAGCGAGTGGATGGTACTAACAGAGATGGAACAATTATAGAAACAAAATATGGTGGGTAAACAGTGTGGCATTAACAGCAGCAGTTCAAGGAAGCTTAGTATAGCTGCAGAGGTGGGCACACAGTCTGGGCCTTCTAACATGGGCAGGTAAGATCAGTGATAAAGAGACAGGTCATTCCAAGCTACAGTAAGTAAGAGCTAAGCAAGGGCAAGGCAGAGTGAATCAGCAGGAGGTAGAGCAGTGCTACTCAAAGTATGGTTCAAAGGCCTAGTGCCAGTCCCCAACTTGTTCACTAAGACAAGTCGAGAAATTAATAGGCATTTAGAAACTTTTATAGCAATTTGACAGGGCAATTTTATGTCTCATAAATCTAATAATAAATATAAAGCTTATACTTTATATGTCTTGATAATTTCATTCTCCTAATGATCTTTGTTACATTACACAAAAGTTTCAATCCATGATGGACTAGAAGTTAGAAAAAAAATAAATACACAATTAGCTTGTCTCTTGGCACAGGCTCCTTTGAGAAACACCAGTTGAGACTGATGATATGTCTGAGTCAAGGGGTGTGGAGGTGAGGTGGAGAATGAAGGATGGGTAAATGGGATGAGGCAAGATAATAAAGGCCTTGAAACACAAGCACATGTAGGAATTATCTGAACCAATTTTCAGTGTTTCACACATTCTTAACATTGATACTCCATGGAATCATAAAATCAGGGCCCCAAAAAACTGGTCAGAATCAGCAGAAAATGCCAATGAGAGGCAGGACCCAACATGTAGGAGACAATAAGTATTGGAAAGTGGTAGTAGGTTCATGAATAAGGAAGTGCCATGAAGAAAGTAGTTTTGTAGGGCAGAGTCTGGCAGCAGTTGATTGGGTTTGATTGGAAGGAGATCAACCACTCAGAAATTAAGAACACAACATCTGAAAGGAAGAATACACTAGAAAGACTCAACAACAGTAATTTAGCTGAAGGAGAGAATTGAATCAGCGATTTTGAAGACAAGGTAGCAGAAAACACTCATCAAAGCATCAAAAAGAGAATTTTAAAAATGAGAATAGCCCTAGCTGATTTTGCTCAGTGGATAGAGTATCAGCCTTTAGACTGAAGGGTCCCAGGTTCAGTCCTCGTCAAGGGCATGTACTTTGGTTGCAGGCTCGATCTCCAGCCCTGGTCTGGGTGTGTGCAGTAGGCAACCAATCAATGTGTCTCTCTACATCGATGTTTCTCTCTCTCTGTCTCTCCCCCTTCCTTCCACTCCCTATGAAAAAAAAAATGGAAAAAATATCCTCGGGTGAGGATTAACAAAAAATAAAATTACAAGAAGTGAGAGTAACAGAAGGGATCTTTGGGACCACATGAAGCGTAACAACATCTGTATCATACAGGTGCCATAAGGAGAAGAGAGAGAGCAAGGAATTGTGAACTTATTTGAAGAAACAATGACTGAAAATTACCCTAACCTGCTGAAGGAAAAAGACACACAAGCCCAGGAAGTGCAGAGAGTCCCCAGAAAAGATGAACCCAAAGAGGCCCACACCAACACACATCATAATTAGAACATCAAAGGTTAAAGACAAAAAGAGACTCTTTAAAGCAGCAAAATAGAAAGTTACCTACAAGGGAGCCCCTATAACAGTGATGGCGAACCTTTTGAGCTTGGCATGTCAGCATTTTGAAAAACCCTAACTTAACTCTGGTGCCATGTCACATATAGAAATTTTTTGATATTTGCAACCATAGTAAAACAAAGATTTATATTTTTAATATTTATTTTATATATTTATCATTTAAAACTGAAGGAGAAATAAAGAGCTTTGAAACAAGAAATCTAAAGTTCATTACCACCAATCCAGCCAGTGTGGCATAGTAGTTGAGCATCGACCTATGAACCAGGTGGTCACGGTTCAATTCCTGGTCAGGGCATATGCCCAGGTTGCAGGCTCAATTCCCAGTGTGGAGCGTACAGGAGGCAGCTGATCAATGATTTTCTCTGATCATTGATGTTTCTATCTCCTTCTCCCTTCCTCTTTGAAATCAATAAAAATATATTTTTTAAAAAGAGAGACAAAGAGAAATATTACGTAATGATAAAGGGACCAATCCAACAAGAGGATATAATATTTATAAACATTTATGCAACATAGGAGCAAATAAGTATATAAAGCAAATCTTAATGGACATAAAGAATAAGATCAACAGTAATGCAGCCATAGTGGGGGATTTTAACACCCCATTAACATCAATGGATAGATCTTCCAGACAGAAAATCAACAAGGAAACAGCAGCCTTCAATGACACACTAGGCCAGATGTATTTAATTGATGTTTTCAAATCATTTAACCCCAAAGCAGCAGAATATGCATTCCTTTCAAGTGCACATGGAACATTTGCTAGGATAGACCACATATTAGGGCAAAAAAACAAGTCTCGATAAATTTAAGAAGACTGAAATCATATCAAGCATCTTCTAAACACAATAGTACAAAACTAGAAATCAATAACAAGAAAAACACTGAAAAACACACAAATACATGAAAACTAAATAACATGTTACTTAACAATGAATGGGTTAATAATGAGATCAAGAAAAAAAATCAAAAGATACCTCTAGACAAATGAAAATGAAAACACAACAACCCAAAATCTATGGGACTCAGCAAAGGCAGTCCTACATGGGAAATACAAGCCTACCGGAAGAAAGAATAAAAATGTGAAATAAACAATTTAACCTTACACCTAAAGGAACTAGTAATACAACAAACACAGCCCAAAGTGAGTAGAAGGAAGGAAATAATAAAGATCAGAGCGGAAATAAAAATAATAGCGTCTGAAAAAAACAATACGAAAGATCAATGAAACCAAGAGCTGGTTCTTTGAAAAGATAAACAACACTGATAAACCTTTAACCAGATTCATCAAGAAAAAAAGAGAGAAGACTCAAATAAATAAAATCATAAATGAAAGAGAAGTTACAAGTGACACCACAGGAATATGAAGGATTATAAGAAAATATTACAGACAACTATATGCCAACAAATAGTACAACCTGGAAGAAATGGATAAATTTCTAGAAACATACAATCTTCCAAAACTGAACCAAGAAGAAACAGAAAATCTGAACAGACTGATTACAACTAATGAAATCAAAGCAGTAATAAAATTCCCAACAAGTCCTCAAACAGATGGTTTCACAGGAGAATTTTACCAAACATTCAAAGAACTAGCACTTATCCTTCTTAAATTATTCCCAAAAAATTCAAGAGGAGGGAAGACTCTAAAGCTTATTTAACGAGGCAGCATTATCCTAATTCCAAAACCAGGTAAAGACACTACAAAGAAAGAAAATTATAGGCCAATATCCCTGGTGAACAGAGATGCCAAAATCTTCAAAAAATATTAGCAAACTGAATCCAGCAATACATTAAAAGATCATACACCATGATTGAGTGGGATTTATTCCTGAGATGCAAGGTTGGTACAATATGCACAGATCAAGTAACATGATACACCACATACACAAAATGGATAGAAATCACACGATCATATCAATTGATGCAGAAAACATTTGACAAAATCCAGCACCCATTTATGATAAAACCTCTAAGTGAAGTGGGAATAGAGAAAATATATCTTAACATAATAAAGACTATAAATGGAAAACCTACAGCTAACATCATACTCAACGGGGAAAATCTAAGTGTTTCCCTTAAGATCAGCAACAAGACAGGGATGCCCACTTTCATCAACCTTTTCTAACATAGTACTGGACATCCTAGCCACAGCAATCAGACAAGAAATAAAAGACATCCAGTTAGAAAGGAATAAGTAACACTAGAACTGATAAATGAATTGAATAAAATACCAGGAAACAAAATCAATATTCAGAAATTGGTTGCATTTTTATACACCAATAATGAACTATCTAAAAGGGAAATTTAAAAAACAATTCAATTTACAATTGCATTGAAAAAAATACCTAAGAATAAATTTAACCAAGGAGGTAAAAGACCTGTATTCAGAATATTATAAGACACTGAAGAAAGAAACTGAAGATATAAATAAATGGAAGCATATATCCTGCTCATGGATAGGAAGAATTAACATCATTAAAATGTCCATACTATCCAAAGAAATCTACATATCCAATGCAATTCCTATCAAAATACCAATGGTGTATTTCACAGAACTAGAATAAACATTCTAAAAATTTATATGGACCCATAAAAGACCCCAAATAGCCACAGCAATCTTGAGAAAAAAGAACAAAGTTGGGAGTATCACACTACCTGACATCAAACTATACTATAAGGCTATAGTAATCAAAATAGCATGGTATTGGCATAAAGATAAGTATACAGCTTAGTGGAACAGAATAGAGATACCAGAAATAAACTCATGACTTTATCGTCATTTGATATTTGACAAAGTAGCCAAGAACATACAATGGAGTAAAGAGAGTCTGTTCATTAAATTGTGTTGGGAAAAGTGGGAAGACACATGCAAAAAAAATTGAAACTAGACAAATTCTTACACCATATAAAAGAATAAACTCAAAATGAATTAAAGACTTAAATGTAAGTCTCAAAACCATTAAACTCCTAGAAGAAAAGATAGGCAGTAAAATCTGTGACATTTCTCTTAGCAATATTTTTTCTGATACATCTCCTCAAGCAAGAGAAACAAATGAGAAAATAAACGAATGGGACTACATCACACTAAAAAGGTTTTGCACAGCAAAGGAAACCAAAGACAACCTATTGAATAAAAGAAGATATTTGTCAATAAGACATCTGATAAGAATTTAATATCACCCTAGCCGGTTTGGCTCAGTGTATAGAGCATTGGCCTGTGGACTGAAGGATCCTGGGTTCAATTCTGGTCAAGGGCATGTACCTTGGTTGCAAGCTCCTCCCTGGCCCAGACCCTGATCAGGGCACATGCAGGAGGCAATAATCGATGTGTTTCTCTCAATCGATGTGTTTCCCTCTCTCTTCCACTCTCTCTAAAAATCAATGGAAAAATATCCTTGGGTGAGGATTAAAAAAAAAGAAATCAAAATTGAATCTGCCTTATGACCCAGTAATTCCACTTCTGTATATATATCCAAAGAAACCCAAAATTACAATAGCCAAGATATGGAAGCAACCCAAGTGTACAGGAGATGAGTGGATAAAAAAGTGGTTATGTATAATGAAATATTATTTGGCCATAAAAAAGAATGAAATCTTACAATTTGCTACAGCATGGATGAACCTAGAGTGGGAATGCAGACTGGTGCAGCCACTATTGAAAGCAGTATGGCAGGTCCTCAAAAAATCAAAATTGAATCTGCCTTATGACCCAGTAATTCCACTTCTGTATATATATCCAAAGAAACCCAAAATTACAATAGCCAAGATATGGAAGCAACCCAAGTGTACAGGAGATGAGTGGATAAAAAAGTGGTTATGTATAATGAAATATTATTTGGCCATAAAAAAGAATGAAATCTTACAATTTGCTACAGCATGGATGAACCTAGAGATTATGCTAAGTGAAATAAATCAGTCAGAGAAGGACAAATACCATATCACTTCACTTATATGTTGAACTTAAAGAATAATATAAATAAACAAACAAAACAGAAACAAATTCATAGACGCAGAGAACAGACTGATGGTTGCCAGAGGCGAGGTGTGGTTGGGGGGACTGGGTGAAAGAAATGAAGGGATTAAAAATACAAATTGGTATTTACAAAGCAGTCACAGGGATATAAATTGCAGCAGAGAGAATATAGTCAACAGTATTGCAATAACTATGGATGGTGCCAAGTGGGTACTGGAAATATTGGGGGGGACACTTTATAAAGTATATGATTGTCTAGCCACTAAGATGTACACCTAAAACTAATACAAAGTAATACTGAATGTAAAGTATAATTGATAAAGAAATACATTAGAGACATGGGGTGGGCTGAGGATGCCTATGCAGATACGAATATCTCATTCCAGAATGAATATAAGCTGGTTCTCTCATCAGCACTCAAGCTTTTGGCATGTAGTATGCCTGTGTAAACTGTTTCTGAATGTGCTTTCTGTTTTTCCTCATAATATAATCTTATGTTTTTAAAGATTATCAAGTCTAGCATCCTGTTCTGAATGAGTACAAATATATATTCCTTAGACCAGCATTTGCTAAACTGTGAATTATGGAATATTTGGTTCTACAAGATGTTACTATGTTCCTATTTTTTAACATATTTTTATTGATTTCAGAGAGGAAAGGAAAGGGAGAGAGATGTAGAAACATCAATGATCAGAGAGAATCATTTATCTGCCCTCCTTCATGCCCCCCACTGGGGATTGAGCCCACAACCTGGGCATGTGCCCTGACCAGGAATCGAACTATGACCTCCTTCCTGGTTCATAGGTTGACGCTCAACTACTGAGCCATGCCGGCCGGGCTGTTCCTTTTTTTTTTTTTTTTAAGTATTATTGTCCTATGTTCCAAAAAATGTTTGGGAATGACACAAACATTTTTAAAGCTCTGAGAAGTTCTGCAGTACAGAAACTTATTAAACTTTTTATTTACCTCATCATTTTGGAAATAACCAGAAACCCTGCTATCAGAATACTTATGAACCTCAAGGCAAACACTATGGTTTATGCAGTATTTTAAAATAAAAATTGAATGAAGTAGGTCACTAGAGGGAAAAAAGAAGATTCATGTGAATTTTTTAGGAAAAAAATGTAATTACTATTACTGTATCTTTGTTAACTTTCCATTATGTTAACCAAAAATGAAATATTTTAGGTGCACTTGAATGAAGTAGAAAGTGTGTCAGGGATGATTTTATTTTAAAAGAACAGATAATTTAAAAGTCACTCATATGAATTATTTAAATTCATTTCATATTTTAAAGTATATTTACTTTACCAGCTGTACTTTCCACACTTTTCATTTTGATTCCTAACAGTGGGGGATTGCATTTCCCAAAACATCAGATCGGTGGGAGAAGGAAAGCAGATAGGATAGAATCTTAGCCACAAACTGTACATTCATAGGTAGACTTGACGGAGGACATGTTTTTAAAGCTTATAAATATATATTTATGATATTAGCATTACATATATATTTATATAATTTTATTTTAAAATATTAGGTTACAGCCCTAGCCAGTTTGGCTGAGTGGATAGAGTGCCGGCCTCCAGATTAAAGGGTCCCAGGTTCAATTTCGGTCAAGGGCACATGCCCTGGTTGTAGGCTCAATTCCCAGTAGGAGGCATGCAGGAGGTAGCCAATCAATGAATCTCTCTCATCATTGATGTTTCTATCTCTCCCTCTCCCTTCCTCTCTAAAATCAATAATATATTTTTTAAAATATTAGATTACAGAGAAAGCAAATTGGAAGGCAATACAATCATTTTGCTTTTAGGAAAAAACTGCTGTATTTTGCTAAATTTTAAGACAGTTTATTAGATACACTAGTGTAGAGAAGAAGGTAACTTTCCAAGTATTTTCTTCAATAACTGACTTATTTTTCTAAATTAAAAAATTAGAAAGGATGGAAAATTAAATTATAAATGCAAAGGAAAACTTTTTATCATTCTTAAAGGTTTACCACATATGAGTCACCTAAATATTACATCTGGTAACCTACAGAAGACCCAAAGGATTTTTAAAATTTAAACAAACAAATCCTTTCATACGTTTGACTAATGGAAAATAATTTATTTTCGTGTTCTTAGAAAATAAATTCCAGGTAGGAGTTTTTTAAACATATGGTTAATTGTTAATAATAGAGAAAATGACTAAAGCTGTAGAAGAAGCCAAACATCTGGCCAGATGGCAAAACAACAGCTCCTTTGAAATTAAACATATCAACAATTTTAAATCTCAAATAACAAGTATCTATATATATAAAAGCCTAAGCAACCAGCCAACCAGCTGACCACTCAACCGTCTGACCGGTAGCTATGCCGTGCACTGACTACCAGAGGGCAGATGCCCAACACAGGCATGGAAACATGGAACAGACTCATGAATCATAGAGGGAAGGAGGGAGGGGTGAGGGCGGGAAGAGATTAAACAAAGATCTTACATGCATACTAGAGGCCCAGTGCATGGATTCATGCACTGGTGGGGTCCCTCGGCCTGGCCTGTGCCCTCTCGCAATCCAGGGCCCATCGGGGGATGTCGGAGAGCCAGTTTCAGCCTGATCCCTGCAGGCCAGGCCAACGAACCCCCTCGGCACACAAATCCATGTACCAGGCCTCTAGTTATTAATAAAAATAATCAAGATAGGACTTAATTACCATGATTTTTAAAAAGCAAACCAGGCCCGGCTGGAGTTGCTCAATGATTGAGCATTGACCCATGAACCAGGAGGTTATGGTTCAATTCCCGGTCAGGGCACATGCCTGGGTTTTGGGCTCCATCCCAGTAGGGGGCATGCAGGAGGCAGGAGGCAGCCAATCAATGATTTTCTCTCAGGGTGACCAGGCTGGCAGGGGGACAGTTGGGGGCAGCCAGGCCGGCAGGGGGGACAGTAAGGGGCAACCAGGACATCGGGGGGGGCAGTTAGGGGTGACCAGGCTGGTTTAGGGTGCAGGCTGGGCTAAGGGGACCCCCCTCCTTGCACAAATTTCATGCACCAGGCCTCTAGTAAAAATATATTACAAATAGATAAGTAATGAAAGGGGTAACTTTCTTGAAAAGAAAAAAAAAAGCCCAAGTACCCAAAGTGAAATAAGAATCTAAATACACCAAGGGAATTAGCAATATTATCAACAAACGTCAAGATAAATAAAAATGGCACTTAAATGTTTAAATATTAAATGAATAATAATCCTGTTACACACATGGTTTTTAAAAGTGTTCTAGAAAATTCATTTCCATGGGGT
>NW_006286978.1:815556-822917 GCF_000327345.1 Myotis davidii | reverse complement strand
TATGGCTAAAATATCAAAAGGAAAATTATAGGTTGGTCTTATTTGTGAACACAGATGCAAAAGTCTAAATGAAATTTTAGCAAATCATATACCAGCACTTCAAAGAAATTGTTCTTTATGGTAAATCAGGTTTTAGCCTGAGGTTGCAAGGCTTATTTTAAGTAAGACCAATGATTCATAAGAAAAAGTAAAATAAAACTAAAAAAATCAATATGGTTTAAAAAACCTGAAAATACAACATTCATTTCTGATTTTGAAAGTAGAAAGATTTTCTTTTAATATTATAAATATGATTATGTCTGAAGGGAGAACAATCCTATCTAATAAAAAGGTAATATGCAAATTAACTGTCACTCCATCACAAAGATGGCAGCGCCCATAGCAACAAGATGGCGGCACACAGTCCTCTCAGCCCCGCCAGAGTCCCCCAGTCCTGGGGGGGGGCAGGCGCTGAGAGCAGGCACTGTGAGTGGTCTGGCAGAATGCTTGCTTTGTCACTGTGGCAACAAGGCAAGCATTCCGTGCCCGGCCATGGATGGGCCTCTGGCCAGGCCAGGGCACTGAATGCTTGCATAAGAAGGAACTAGTGAACTGAGCAGAGTTGAGTGGCCCCCAACTCCCAGGCAAGGTCAAGCCCAGGTGGCCAGAGGGTGTAGGGGGTGGAGGATAGTGTGACAGGAGGGGCTGGTAGCGGAGGCACAGGGGTGAATGCCGGATGCAAAAGAGGAAGGAAGCCCTTTATCGGAGTTCCTGAGAACAGGGAGGGAAGTCGTTTGCATTTCCCAGCCCCAGATGGGCCTCTGGCCAGGCTGGGGCGCGAAACGATTGCGTCGTTGCCCAGCGACGAGGCAAGCGTTCCATGCCTGGCTGTGGCTGGGCCTCTGAGAGCCTCTGGGTAGTGGGTGTGGAGCGGCCATGCTCTGCAGAGAGCTATGATGCACAGATTCATGCACAGGGCTACTAGTAGTTTAATACAATGCCAAATAATTTAGGCCAAGAAAACAACAGTTTAATACAATGCCAAATCATTTAGGCTTTCGTTTCCACCTGGACAGTTGACAAATCCTGTCAATTTTACTCTTGTAATGTGACAATATGAGGTACAAAAAGCTTGCCACCTAAGTATAAAATTAATGTCCAGTTTCCTCAGAACAAGAGGTTAGAGATGGATGGTTTCTATAACCAGAATGAATGACATGAACCACAAGTAAATGATTATTTAGTACCATAGTCACCCACTGTATTAGTAAAAATAAAGATAAAGATAAATAACTGTGGGCTATTGGGATAATGAAGACACTCAAGACACTGTTGACTATACTGCCACATAAACCCACTGTATGACTCAATACTCTCAGTTCAGGAACAGCTCCCCCCCAAAAATTAGACTGCCCTCTACCAAGTAAAAGGTTACTTTGTACAAAAGACATTTGTCACAGCTGTATTCATATTTTTTAAATCCCAGAGGTGTGATTAAACCAAGTCTGATATAACATTTATTCCCCCTCATTCACTGATTGTTCATTTTGAGGGATATGCACATGAACAAAACATGCAGTCTCTAATCTCAAGGAACTTAGATGATATTATTCAATTTACCTATTAAATTATCAAGCTACTTGATACATGAAAATGAATGTACAAAATTGTTAGCTGAAAACGTTTATCAATAACAAAAACAAAAAACCTGTAAAACCAATTATAAAAGTAATGTAAAATATTTTATCTATGTACACACAAATAGAAACAGACAAAAATTTGTAAGAAATGGACAATATAAATAGTTGGTATTTTAAATCTGTGGAATAGGTTTCCACATAGCATACAAACTTGCACTGTAACTTCTGTAATGCTTTCAATGGCAAAGCTTGGGATTATGTAGTTGCTTTTTTTAAAAATCTAGTTCCTGTATTTTTTAGAAGGGACCAGCCTTTATGTACATGTAATTCAGTGCATCCCTCCTTTTCCTTCTCCTCTGTTTCTTTTGTAATTGCCAATAACATAAAACCCAAGTACTTCTTATAAATTACTTGCTGCATTTCCTGATTGGGGCGGGGGTATGTTCTCTTTTACTAATTTTAAAATCAAATGAATGGAACTTTTTATATTTCTTTAGTTTTTATAAGACTTTTAAAAGTTGTGACCCTTAATTGAATTCTTTCAGTTGGTCAGTGACCCTAGCTAGAAAAAATTCCCCATCCTGCTTTATATGATGCTATTTGTTGGAATATAAAAAGACATCCTGAAAGTAAACATTATAAGTTTCCCAACAAGGGCAGGGGGCTCATCTACATTTAGGTTACCCCTTGCCCTTTAAGACATTTAAAGGGATTTTTTTAAAATATATTTTTGTTGATTTCAGAGAAGGAGAGATAGAAACATCAATGTGGAGAGAGAATCATTGATCCGCTGCCTCCTGCATGCTCCCTACTGGGGATCAAGCCCACAACCCAGGCATGTGTCCTGACCAGGAATCAAACCCAGGACCCTTCAGTCTGCAGGCTGATGCTCTATCCACTGAGCCAAACTGGCTAGGGATCAAAGAGACTGCTAAATTTCTATTTTTACAACTTCCATCTGAATTTGGTCCTAAATGTGGCCCTGCATTAAAAACAATGTTTTATTTCTGTGCCCACTCTAAAACACAGCTGAAAAATAGGAGGCTAAAACCAAAAAGAAATGAGCATGGTGATAACGGCAATCAAGGGAAGAGAGTACCTGCCACCAAAGCCAGGATGATTACCACAGATTCCCTCACATGCATAACCCACTGGGTCACAAAGCCTTCAGACTCAGGCAAAGATCACTGCACCCAAGGACTTGGACTGATTTCCTTAATGATGCCATTGAGAGTTCGGTAATTTAATCTGGAGGTTTATTATATTGGTTTAAGCATCATATGTAGCTTGGACACAATTAGTTGACTGTAGTCCAAATATATTCTTCTCAATGTTCTTTTGCTAGTCTCTTAAAAATCCAACAGCTGCTGTTTTCTGGCTGCTAACAATAAAAAGGAATACATTTAGTAATATTTGGATTTACAATTGAATCTTGAAAGACTTTACTTTTACACATACAAACTTCACTTTAAAAATTAGTAAACAGAATAAAAACCTGCCAAGACTAAAACACAAAGCCTGATGCATGGAAAGGACATAAAATACCCATAGTGTATTTCAATGCAATTTCAAGATGCAGGGGGAGTAAGGGGTATTTGTTTGTTTCTTTGTTTCATCATTATTTTCTGGTTAGGGTGTAGTATAAGGGTTGAGTTTCCAGATTAAAAAGTAGAAAAAGATGTGTAATAGCCTCAGAGACAGAAGAATGCATTAACCATGAAATCTGAAATTAGAATAGGATTCAAGCAATTTCAACCATGTGGGAGTATGGATAGTGGAAAAAGAATTCACACAATGTCTTTGGATTATGGTGTGAGAAGTTATGGCTCATTGGGGAAAGGAACATTCAATAAATGCTTTTGGGGAAATGATGAAAATTTATTCCAGATGAGTCAAGGGTCCAAACTTTTTTTTTAATTGTGAAAAACTATAAGAAAATGGAATGGTACACTTATACACAATGTGTAAAAGAATTTTATTAATATCTTGAAGCAACTTTACTTTTATAAATACTAATTAGTAACATTAAAGGTCTACTACTGTCTAATGTATTTAGGATTTAAAATGTAAAGATTCCTATGATTATTAGAATGTTGAATTAATTATGTCTACATTTAATTTTTATTGAGATGAAATTGTACCCCAATAAAAATATAACATTTTGTAAGTTTTGTTGATTTAATACATTTGTATATTGCAATATGATTACCACTGTAGCATTAGCTAACACATCTTATCATAAAATAACACTTACAATATCATTAGTATTTATAAACGTAAAGTTGCTCCAAGATTGCAGGCTCGATTCCCTGTCAGGGCACATGCACAGATTTTTGGGCTCAACCCCCAGTTGGGGTGCGTGTGGGAGGTAGTCCATTGATATTTCTCTCTTACATTTATTTTTCTGTCTCTCCCTCCATATTTCTCTAAAAAAATCAATAAAACCTATTTTTAAAAAAGAAATTCAAGATCAAGAAAGCGAGAATTAAACAAAGCACAAGGCCTTTCTGAATACCCAGGCCTTGGGACTATACCAGTCGCATGACCATGAAGTTGACCCTGGGTGTACATTTAGTAAAAGTGGTAGAACTAGAAGCTTAATCCCACTTTCCTTGGATCTCAAAGTCCCAACACTTTTTTATTGAATAAATTTGACATGTAACATTATATAAGTTTAAGGTATGAAGCATATTACTTTAATACATTTATGTTATAATATGATTGCTGATGTAATGATATTTATCACATTACATAATTGTAGTACAACTAGAGACCCGGTGCACGAAAATTCATGCACTCAGGGGTGTACCTCAGTCCAGCCTGAGCCCTCTCGCAGTCCAGGACCCCTCAGGGGATATCCGACTGACGGGACATCCTTAGCACTGCCCCAGAGCTGGCTTCTGGCTGAGTGGCACTCCCCCTGTGGAAGCACACTGACCACCAGGGGGTAGCTCCTGCATTGAGTGTCTGCCCCCTGGTGGTCAGTGTGCATCATTGCAACCAGCCGTTCCCCTGTTAGGGTCAATTTGCATATTACCCTTTTATTATATAGGATATTATTGTCTATATTCACTACTACTTTAAAGTTTATACCTTTAAACACCATCACTCTTACCCACCCATCCCCTACCCCTGATAACCACCACTTTACTCTTTTGTTTACAGGTTTAACTTTTTTTAAATTCCACATTAAGTGGTATCATGTAGTACTTGTCTTTTTGTCTGACTTAACTTGCTTAGCATAATGTGCTCAAAGTCCAAACATATTGTAGCAAATGAAAGAATATCATCCTTTCTGATGGCTGAATAATGTTCCATTGTTATATGTACCACATTTTTATTCATTCATCATCCATTGATAGGCATTTGGATCATTTTCATATCTTGGCTATTGTGAATAAGGCTGATATACATGAGAGTACATATATCTTGTCAAAATCCTGTTTTCATTTCCTTCAGGTCATAACCAGAAATGGAACTATTGGATCATATGGTAGATCTATTTTTAATTTTTTTAGGAACCTCCACATTGTTTTCCATAGTTTTTCAACCAATTTATGTTTCTACCAATAACGTACAGCAATTTCTTGAATAATGTCCTTTCATTCAACATCATCTATATATATAAAAGCCTAAGTGACTTACGACCGGACAGCATGACACGCACTGACCACCAAGGGGCAGACACTCAAAGTAGGAGCTGCCCCCTGGTGGTCAGTGCGCTCCCACAGCCAACCTCCCGTAGCCAGCCAACCTCCCGCAGTCCCTCCCCCCTGGCCAGCCTGCCCTGATTGGCCAATCGGGACTGGGCAAGATGGTCCCGATATGCACCAATCGCTGGCCAGGCCCAGGGACCCCACCCATACACAAATTCATGCACCAGGCCTGTAGTATCATTATAATGTTAAGGAGATGCCATAGAAACTTAATCTTGTTTATATCAATTAGCCTATGGTAAAATTGGTTTCATTACAGGTCATTTTGCTTAAAGACAGGTGCTGTTGTCTTCTTGATAATAGCCATTTTAACAGGTGTGAGATGACAGCTCGCTGTGGGTTTGATTTGCATTTCCATGATGATCAGTGATGTTATGCAAGGGAACCAAGAACACCCAATGGAGGAAGGATAGTCTTTTCAACAAATGGTACTGAGAAAACTGAGGAAACACATGCAGAACAATGAAATTGGACCTCTATCTCACACCGCTCACAAAATTAACTCAAAATGGATAAAAACTAAAAATAAATACTGACACCATAAATCTCCTAGAAGAAAAGATAGGAAAGAAGCTCACAGACACTGGTCTTGGCAATGATTTCTTGAACATTATGCCAAAAGCACAAACAACAAAAGCAAAAATCAACAAATGGGACTACATCAAACAAAAGCTTCTGTATAGGAAAAGAAATAACAAAATGAAAAGACAACCTACAGAATGGGAGAAAATTTTTTGCAAACCATATGTCAGATAAAAGGGTTACTATCCAAAATATGTAAAGAACTCTGTCAGTTTAATAACAAAAACAAAGAAACAGTCTGATTTAAAAATGGGAATTTTTTCAAAAGGACATCAAAATGGCCGACACATGAAAAAATATTCAAAGTCCCTACACTTAACCAGTGTTTTATTCTGCCTCCTGGGGAATTTAAAGGATCAGCTTACCCAAGATTACACCATTGGTTTGCAACAGAGATACAATTTGAGCCCAGAAAGCTTGACACCAGTTGCCTATGGCCACAAAAGACCCTTCTGCTCCTTGTCCCTCTTCCAGGTGATTGAGATCAGCTAGTTATGGGCAACTGGAGAAGAGCAGCTGTCACCATCACAGCTGAATCAGCTTGGGGCTGGCTGGTCCAGCCCTGCCCACCACCTGCTCCACACACTAAAATCAGCCTTTTGTTCAGCCTGGCTTCTGGGAAAGAGGAGCTGAGAGGAAACGGGGGGAATGGTTCTTTTTTTTGTCACCCTTCATAGATCCTCTTTGGGGAGAGTCTGGACACACATATTTTTAGATATTTTGAAAACTTCCCTTGTGGTGCTTGAACAACTTTGGGTACTGACTTTAGTCTAATAAAAAGAGGTATAAAGACATCTCAGATACCACTAGGAAACTGACCACTATGGCAACAACGTTACTGTGGAACTAACAGTAGACTTTCAGAAAACCATACCAGGGTTTAGAATTGTAGACCTGCCACTTATTTGCTGTCTGACTCTGGCCATGTCATTTCACTTCTTTGAACCTCAATTTTCTCATCTATAAGTTGGGGATACCACCATTCATTTCCCTCACTTGTGCCCTACTAAGTTTGGCTCAATGAATAGAGAGTTGGCCTGGGGACTGAAGGGTCCCAGGTTTGATTCTGGTCAAGGGCATGTACCTCAGTTGCAGGTTCCTCCTCATCCCCAATCGATGTGTTTCTCTCACATTGATATTTCTCTCTGTCTTTCCCTCTCTCTAAAAATCAATGGAAAAATATCCTTGGTTGAGGATTTTTTAAAAAAAAAAAAAATATTTTTAATGTCCCTGACTTGTGAAGTGTGCTTACGGATTCACTGTAGTGTGACTGACACATACAGAGGTGAGTAAAAGTAGGTTAATAATAATATTAATAATAATAAATAATAATACAATAATAAACTCTGTTTTGTGTACTCAGAACTGTAAACCTATCTTTGCTCACTTCTGTATATTCATTTTTTGAAAAAAAGGTCTCAAAAAAAGAAAAGAAACAAAGGTC
>NW_006286978.1:770554-813588 GCF_000327345.1 Myotis davidii | reverse complement strand
TAAATTCTCAAAAAAATAAAATAAAAAAAAAGTAACCTAAAAAATAAAAATAAATAAAAATATGTATACACAATGAGAGGGAGCATTTCCCTAACATACTTCATTTGTTAGGGAAACAAATCCCTAACCCCAGCACCTATTTTAACTCTCACTCCTCCAAAATAGACAATGCTCTAAAATTCTTTTTATTTACCTCCACTAAATAAAGCTTCTTTAGTAAAATTAAAAAATAAAATAAAATAAATTCTCAAAAAAATAAAATAAAATAAAAGTAACCTAAAAAATAAAAATAAATAAAAATATGTATATTCAATGTTAGGGAGCATTTCCCTAACATACTTCATTTGTTAGGGAAACAAATCCCTAACCCCAGCACCTATTTTAACTCTCACTCCTCCAAAATAGACAATGCTCTAAAATTCTTTTTATTTACCTCCACTAAATAAAAAGCTTCTTTAGAAAACGGTCCAATCCAAATAAAATATGGGAAAGTCCTTCCCCTTAAAGGAATCCTTTTCTCTCTCATTGTCTTATCAATATCCTTGGCTTCCTTAATGAGGCTTAAGAAAAATTTCTGTCCTGAAGTTGCCATTTGTAGTGTTTTCTTCCCAGAAAACCAAAATGAACCTAAATACATTTCTGTAGCTTTTCCTAGGACCTCAAATTCCACCAAACAACCCTGCCCCCAAGCAGAACAAACTGATAATGGGATCAAGTTTACCTTTGTTTATTATGACAGCAGGACACTCCCCTATAAAAATAGTTATGTACATAGGCAAAGCCTGTTCTTCCTTCAAAAGAAGGAAGCACAAAAAGAATAAGGGCTGCTGTGTTAAAGGAATGACAGCACAGGCAAGTTACTTCCATGAGCCCAACATAAAATATAAATATAAAAAGTAGTTATTGTACATACATAACTGCAAACTAAAAGCATTCAGGTTTCCCCCACTCAAACCTCCCACTCCCCACCCCTTTTTTTGTTAATCCTCACCCGAGGATATTTTTCCATTGATTTTAAGGGAGAATAGAAGAGAGAGGAAAAGACAGAGAGAAACACATTGATTGGTTGCCTCCTGCATGAGTCCTGACCAGGGACAGGGCAGGGGAGAAGCTTGCAATTGAGGTATGTGCCCTTGACTGGAATTAAACCCAGGACCCTTTGGTCCATGGCCGATGTTCTATCCACTGAGCAAAACCAGGTAGGGCAAACCTTCCCCTTCTTAACGACAATATGCTCACTTCACTTCAGGAGTCTTAACTTCTACTAGCAGTCTCACCTCCCTTGGTTGGTTCTCAAACTTAGTTACTCCTCAAGAATTTCTGATACTAGTAACCACTTCAACTCTTGAAATCATCACTACCCCTGGATTTTTCTGACATTATTCCTTGACCACTCCCACTCTGGATTCTCTTGGGGTTCTGGTGCTGGCTCTGTTACCAACTGGCTTTTATTCTTTTTTTAGAGAGAGAGGGGAAGGGAGGGAGGGAGGGAGGAAAGGAGGAAAGAGGAAGGGGAGTAGAGAGAAAGTTGGATATGAGAGGGACATATCAATTGGTTGCCTCCCACATGCACGAAGCATACCTGCAACCCAGGTGTGTGCCCCTGACAGGGAATGCAACCCTTTGTGATGTCTACAATAGGCAAATATATAGAAACACAGAGTAGATTAGTGGTTTCCTGGAACTGAGGGGCAGGTAGTTTCTTAATGGTAGGACAGAAATGTTCTGAAATTCATTTGTACTAGTATATACTTAGAATCATTGAATTGTACACTTTAAATGGGTGAGTTGATGGTATGTGAAGTATCTATACTAATAAAAGAGTAACATGCTAATTAGACCAGGAGACCTTCTAGACGTCCTTCCGGACATCCTTCCGGACAAAGCCGGGGGCTTGGCTAGCCTGCAAACTGCCCCTAAATGGCCTCCAGACCCTCACCCAGGCAAGCCATGCCCTCCATCGGGGACCTCCACCCCAATGGGGGTGAGGCCAACCTGCAAACCACCCCAGGCTCCTCGCCCATGCCAGCCCCACCCCTCAAGGGGACCCCCACCCTGATTCAGGATCCCCTTCAGGGCAAACCAGGATCACAAAGCCCTGGCAGGGTAAGCAGACAGGGAGGGGGCAGTTGGGGGTGAGCAGGCCAGCAGGGTTGGCAGTTGGGGACAATCAGGCCAGCAGGGGGGACAGTTGGGGGTTAGCAGGCCGGCAGAGGGGAGGCAGTTGGGGGCAAGCAGGCCAGTGGGGGTTCAGTTGGGGGCAAGCAGGCCAGTCAGGGGGCAGTTTGAGGCGAGCAGTCTGGCCTGGGAGGGGCAGTTGGACACAATCAGGCTGGCAAGGGGGTACAGTTGGGTGTGATCAGGCCAGCAGGCAGAGTGGTTAGGGGTGATCAAGCAGGTAGGCTGGTGAACGGTTAGGAGCCAGCAGTCCTGAATTGTGAGAGGGATGTCCTAGATTGGAGAGGTTGCAGGCTGGGCTGAGGGATAATCCCCCTCTCCCCATGCACGAATTTCATGCACCGGGCCACTAGTATCTTAATAAAACTATTAAAAAGGAAAAGAAGATACAGAGAATAAAAGATTACCTTGTATGTACCACCCTGAAGACTACTGCCTTTGAGTAAAGAGAAATTGCCTGGCTATAAAGAAAGTCTCTGGCACTGGCC
Source organism: Myotis davidii (assembly GCF_000327345.1). Taxonomy (NCBI): domain Eukaryota; kingdom Metazoa; phylum Chordata; class Mammalia; order Chiroptera; family Vespertilionidae; genus Myotis; species Myotis davidii. Next base: position 810,922 of record NW_006286978.1, on the reverse strand, counting down.
ATGACAAGAATTCATGGGCATTGCCACAGAGGTTCATAAAGGGATAATGACAGCCAGGTTTGAGTAGAAGTGAAGGATTGATGCCCTAGAGTAGTGCTTCTCAGACTTGAAGGTACCTGTGCATCACTTTGGGGTCCTGTTTTCACAGGGTTGGTATGGCTCTAAAATAAAAGAATGTGTTTAAATGCTTTGTAATCAGTAAAGTGTCATGTAAGTGTTGTTACGCAATCAAGTCAAACATTTTTGAGGATGTGGGGGGGTTATTTTGAGAGGAGGAAGGGAAATGGCAGTAAGATTCATTTTGTCCTACTTTGCTTATAGGAGGGTTTAGGAAACATCAGCCACTTAACCTCACTGAGCCATGATGTCTTCAAATCTATATTATGGAAGCATCTGGCATAGGTTTTCAGACCATATGATCACAAATTGCTTTAAAATTCAAAAAATATAAAAGTCGCATGTAAACAGCTGGAAGCTTATTCAACAAGGTCACTTGGTGTGGAAAGAGTACTGACTCTGGGGTCAAAACACCTGGGGTTGAAACCCAGGTCTAACACTTGGTGGACTTTATATCTTTAGTGAATTCCTCGGTGTTTCTTCATTTTTGATAGGGGTGGGAAAGATATATCTAGCCTGTTTCACAAGATGGAATTATATGAGCCGATATTTTCAAAGCGCTTAGTCAAACCCTGGATTGGTCACTTTGCAAATCTTTTTATTGCACATCTATCAGTAGAAAAACTTTGAGCATGTTCTCCCAGGTATGTACCACTGTATTATTAGTATGCACCACTGTATTAATATTATGCACAATATACAACACACACAAAAACAGAGGAAGCATGAGATAAAAATAGATCATTTCTCTGGTAGATTAGATTAATAATCAATATTAAATTTACTGAAATTGATAATTATACTATGGTTATCTAAGAAATTATACTATTTCTAAGAAATACTCAATGATTTGGGGTAAAGGACCAAGTGTGTGTACGTATTTTACCTTCAACTGGCTCAGAATATATGTATGCATACACACACGCATACCAGAATATGGAAATGGAATAAAATATTAACAATAGGTGAATCTGGGTAGAGAGTGTATGCATGTTCTTTGTACTGTTTTTTTATAAATTTTCTGTAAGTTTGAACTTATTTCCAAATAAGTTTTTAACTGTAAGTTCTAATCAGTAAAGAGCTTAGCCCATTCTCTCCTCAGCAAAGCAACAATTTAACTAGTAAACATTATTTTTAAAAGTCTCTGGAAATTGTCCTAAGGGCATGCAGGAAATGGAAAAACATACACTGAAGGAAATCTATTAAATCTCAGCAAGAACAGTGAGAGTAGATGTCATTTGAGCTAAAACCTGCTTCCTTACCACACGCCCCTCCCACCAGGTCTGTGTTACAGAGGTGCTACCTGGGGCTCCTTCCCTTCTCAGCTCCCAATATGAGGCTACAGTGTCACCCCAGGAAGGGCAGGTTGCTGTTGTTTCTCATCCCCCACCCTATGTTGCAGAAATTGTATTCCAACAAGATGCAGCCAATAAGACCTTCCCTCACCCAGCTCCCACTTGTAGGGCAGAAACTGTACTCCAGGCTCAGCAGGATAAGAATACTGGACCCTGATCACCCTTACCCCAGGTCACTCCTAGGGCAGAGGCTGCAACAACCTTTTATGAAAATACCAACAATAAACTAGGAAAAGAAGAAAACCCCCTCGCTCTGATTAAAGATCAACTATGAAAAATCCAAAACTAACATCTTAACTAATGATGAAAGGCTGAATATTTTCCTCCTAAAATCAGGAAAAAGATGAGATGTACAATCTCACACCTTCTATTCAGTACTGTACTGGAAGTTCTAGCCAGGGCAATTAGGCTGGAAAAAATAAATAAAAGGCATCCAAATTGGAAAGTAAGAAGTAAAACTATATCTGTTAATACAGATGACACGATACTGTATATAGAAATCCTAAGGAATTCACTAAAAAAAAAACACACAACTAGAACTAGTAAATGAGTTCAGCAAGTCTGCAAGAAATAAGGCTAATATATAAAAATCAATAGGATTTTATATATTAGCAACAAGCCATTTAAAATAAAATTAAGAAAAGTTGTATTTATAATACAATCAAAACAATAAAATACTTAGAATAAATTTAACAAACATACAAAATTTATACTTTAAATCTCTAAAACATTCTTAAAGCCAAGACCTAAATAAATTGAAAGACATACCATGACAGACAATAACAAATGTTGGCAAGAATGTAAAGAAATTGAAACCCTCATACATTGCTGCTGGGAATGTAAAATGATGCAGCTGCTTTAGGGAAAAAACAGTTTGGCAGTTTCTCAAAATATTAAACACAGAGTTATGATATGACCCACTAATTTCACTCCTTGGTATATAGCCAAGAGAAATGAAAATATATAGCCACTCCAAAACTTACATATGAATGTTCATAGTAGCATTATTCATAATAGCCAAAAATGAAAGCAACCCAAAAGTCCAGCATCTGCATAATGAAATGTTATTCAGCCAAGAAATGAAGTAGTGTTACATACTACAACATAAATGAACTTTAAAAATATTAGGTTGAAAAGAAAAAAAAATATTAGGTTGAAAACAAAATATTATGCTGAAGAAGTCATTCATAAAAGATCACATATTGTATTATTTCATTTAAAGGAAATTTCCAGAATAGGCAAATCTATAGACAGGGAGTAGATTAGTAGGGACCAAGGACTGGGGTGAGGGAGTGAGATTGATTGCTAATGGAAAAAGGGCTTCTTTATGGGAGATTATTATTAAGTTTACTGAAATTGATACCTATACTATGGTTATGTAAGAGAGTATCTCCATTTCTAATAAATACTTAATGATTTGGGGTAGAGGGCCATGATATATGTATTTTACACTCAACTGGCTCAGAAAATATGTATACATACACACATGCACAACAGAACGTGGAAATGGAGTAAAATCTACTCTGTCCCTATGGATTTGCCTATTATAGACATCACCAAAGGGTCGCATTCCTTGTCAGGTTTTAAAATTAGATTGTGGTAACTGCTGCACAACTCTTGAACATAATAAAAACCATTAAATTGTATACTTTAAGTAGGTGAATTATATAGTATGTAAACTATATCTAAATAAAACTGTTTTTAAATGTAAAGAATCTAAACAAACTAATTAAAGGCAGAAATATATAGACTGCATTTAAAAGGCAAGAACCTATGTATTGGAGAAAGGAAGATGGTGGTGTAGGTAAATGCCTATACTCACCGCCTCCCACAACAAACATCAAAATTACAACTAAAATACAAAACCACCATTATCCAGAACTGCATGAAAGTTGACTAAATAGAAGTCCTACAACTAGAGCAGTAAAGAAGAAAGCACACTGGGACTGGTAGGAGGTGCAGAGGTGTGGAATGGGCTGGTCCAGCACCCACATGTGCTGCTTTTTTAATTGGGAGGGAGATAGTCTCTCTATGAAAGCTGCCCAGAGGAGCAAGGGGTCCCAGCCCCACACCTGACCCCCAGCCCAGGGTCCCAGAGCTGGGGAAAGAAGTCCCTACAAGCAGTAAGAACTATGGCCTGTAAAAATCAGTGCGGATTGCGACTCAGTTACACAGAGGCTGCTGGAGACCCAGCTGTTCCTCTTAAAAGGCCAGCACTATGAACTGAACTTACAAGGTCCTACTTCCTCTGAGCTCTAGTGCTGAGTGAGGCTCTGGGGGATCCAGACACATATAGGGAGAAAGTGAACTGTCTGGCATCAGGGAAGGAACTTGGGGACAGCTTTCTTCCAGACAGAAATGCTCACAACAGGCGTTGTTCCTATGCTGGGACCTCCCTGGTCACAGGGCTTACTGGCAGCTATTTCTGTTTGCTCCACTCTGGTGATTCCCTAAGACTCCGCCTCATCCAATTTACAACCCCATCCAAGCTGTGTGCGGCCTCTTTTGCATATGAATGTCCTGTCCTTGCTCAGGCTAAAATCTGTCAAAAAAAGCTACAGTTGGGTCAGAGAGCCCTAAACCTATCCATAAAAGGCTCAAGACCTGGCACCAGCACCAGTCTGCCTTGCTTAATAGCTGGGCCTCATCTGGGCACTTCCAAATCTGATACAAAGAGGAGAAATCTGCAGAACTTTCTGTAGCTCGTGCTGGGTAGCCCCAGGCAATGGACAACTTTGCACTTCCCTGGAGACCCAAGAGTCAGTGTACCCAGTGGTCACTGTCAGAACATACCAGATTACAACTCTACACATCCATAAGTGACACACTCAAGGAGCAGACTCAGTGAGCACCAAAGCCACATTGAAGCAAGTCTTGCTCTATAGGGGTGTCTCCTGCACAGCAGCTCTACCACTGTAGTCACAGCTGATCCTCATAACCAATTTGCCTGGAGGTCAATTCCTCCCAGTGACACCAACAGCAATCAAGTCTCAACTACAACAAGACTGTACACACAGCCCACAAAGAGGGGCACCTAGAGTTCCCAGCTCAGGTGACTGGGGAGGCTGAGCCACTGGGCCCTATAGAAAACCTACTACACAAGTCCACTCTACCAACTCAAGGAGACATAGCAGCTCTACCCAATACATAGAAACAAGCACAGGGAAGCAGCCAAAATGCAAAGACAAAGAAACATGTCACATAAGGAAGAAAGCAAACTACTAGATATAGAGTTCAAAACCACGGTTATAAGATTACTCAAGAATCTTCTAGAAACCTCCCCCCAAAAATGGAAAAATACCAGTCAGAAATTAAGCATATACTGACTGAAATAAAGAATAATATACAGGGATTCAAAGGTAGAGTATAGCATTCTGAGAATCAAATCAACAATTTGAAATATGAGGAAGCAAAACACACTTAATCAGAAGAGCAAAAAGCAAAAGGAATCCAAAAATGTGAGGATGGTGTAAGGAGCCTCTGGGACAACTTCAAATGTACCAACACTCGCACTGTGGGGGTACCAGAGGAGGAGAGAAAACAAGATATTGAGGCAAAGGTAGAGTATAGCATTCTGAGAATCAAATCAACAATTTGAAATATGAGGAAGCAAAACACACTTAATCAGAAGAGCAAAAAGCAAAAGGAATCCAAAAATGTGAGGATGGTGTAAGGAGCCTCTGGGACAACTTCAAATGTACCAACACTCGCACTGTGGGGGTACCAGAGGAGGAGAGAAAACAAGATATTGAGGACCTGTTTGAAAAAATAATGACAGAAAACTTCCCTTACCTAGTGAAAGAAACAGACTTACAAGTCCATGAAGCACAGAGAACCCCAAACAAGAGGAACCCAAAGAGGACCACACCAAGACACATCATAATTAAAATGCTAAGGACTAAAGACAAAGAGAATATTAAAAGCAGCAAGAGAAAAGCAGTTAGTTACCTACGGGAGTGCCCCTGAAGGGTATTCTATAATAAGAGGAAGAAGAAAAAAAAGATAAAAATTATGAACAACAAAATGACAACAAATACATATCTGTCAACAATTGAATCTAAAAGTCTAAATGAATAAGAAATCTAATGAACAGAATAAACTGGTGAATGGAATAGAATCAGAGGCATGGAAATGGAACAAACTGATGATTCTCAGAGGGGGGCGGGAGTGGGAAGAGAGTAAACAAAGATCTTATATGCATATATGCATTACCAATGGACAAAGACACTAGGGTGGTGAAGGCCTGGGGCGGGGCAGGAACCGGGTGGAGGGGAGCAATAGGGGGAAAAAGAGGGACATGTGTAATATTTTCAACAATAAAGATAAAAAAGAACTATATGCTGCTTAAAGAAACCCACTTTAAATATGACACAAATAGGTAAAAAATAAGAGGCAACCTAAAGCTACAATAAGATATACCTACATACCAATTAGAATGGCTAAAATTAAATACACTGACCATATCAACTATTGGGAAGGACAGGATCAAGTGAAACTCGTTGACTCTACCATTTTATATTCCCATCAGGAACCACTTTGGATAATAGGTTGGCATGTTCTTAAAAAGTTAAATATAAATACACTGTATGATTCAGTCATTCCTATCATCATCAAAAGCTAGTGAGATGGGCCCTGGATGGTTTGGCTTAGTAGACAGAGTGTCGGCCTACGGACTGAAGGGTCCCAGGTTCGATTCCAGTCAAGGGCACATGCCAGGGGTTGTGGACTCAATCCCCAGTAGGGGGCATGCAAGAGGCAGCCAATGGATGATTCTCTCTCATCATTGTTTTTCTATCTCTCTCTCCCTCTCCCTTCCTCTCTGAAATCAATAAAAAATATATTTTTAAAAAAGCTAGTGAGATGGCATCTGGCACTAGATCATAGAAAGCAATAGAGTGCAGTCGTTGAAGAGAGGTTGAAAGCCAGGCTGACCAGGGTTCAACTACATGTGCTACCTCTTGTCATGTGATCTTGGTTAGGATACTGACCTCTGAACCTTCACTGGTCCATCTGTAAAATGGGTATTAAAGTACTTCATTAAGCTGTTATGAAGATTAAAGTTTATAATGCATGTAAAGATCTATCACAGTGTATGGCACAGAGTAAGTAGCCAAAAGGTGGTCCACTATCATCATCATCATCATCATCATCATCATCGTTTGTAGTAAAAAAAAATAGTTTTCTTTTTAATCCTCACCCAAGAACTTTTTTCCCATTGATTTCTAGAAAGAGTGGGAGGGAGAGAAGAGGGAGAGAGGAAAAAAAAAAGCATCGATGTGAAAGAGACACATTGATTGGTTGCCTCCCACATGCACCCCTACCAAGGCTGGGGAACCTGCAACAGAGGTACGTGCCCTTGCCTGGGAATTGAACCTGCAACCCTTTGGTCAGCTGGCCAATACTCAAACCACTGAGCCAAACCAGCCAGGGAAAAAGGTGATATTTTCTTACAGAATTCAACAAATGAGATGGTGGAAACATGGTGGATAATAGTTGAGAGTAAAAGCAAAGAGAAAGAAGTAATGCTTTATATTATGCAATGAACTTCCCTGAAACAGAAGGCATAGTATTGAATTCCATACCCCCTCCACCATATTTCTTTTCTACACTAAACAAGCATGGGTAATCCTGTGCGCGCGTGCACACACACAAACACACACACACACACACACACACACCTCCCCTTCTCTGTTTTCTGTATCTCAAGAAATCCAATCTACCCAATCTGAATTTTGAAATCAATGCTGACCTATGATAAGTCAGTTTTTAGTAGAGGGTAGGGTTCACAAGCCAGAGTTCATGAATTGAAGACAAAGATGAGGAAGTATAGATGGTTTTTTTTTCAAGAAATTTTCAGATAAAATGAAGGAAAAAGATGCCCCATTAGTAGGTGGTAATGATAGGATTAAAAGATAATTTGGAAGAAGTAGGTGAAAGAGAAATTCTTGGATGTTTGCAGGCAGAATAACAAGAACCCTTTTGAAAAAAAATACTAAAGATACAAGTGAGAAAAAGGAAAGATTAATATAACAAATTTTAAAGGAGGCATGGATAATACTTAAAAAGAAAGACATGTTAGCTTTGGAAAAGTTGATATAAAAAGAATGAAGATAAAAGTACCCATGGAAATAAATATTTTGAGGGAAATAGAGAGTTTGTGAGCAATGGAATCTATCTTTTCAGGAAAGTATGTAACTAGATTATCTCCTGAAGGGAGTTGGGAATAAGGAAGGCTAAATTAGGGAACCAAAGGGGTATGCTAAGAAAATGGAACAGATGCTGTGGGAAATTGGAAAAGGAACCAACCAAGAATGTGTAAAAAAGGATTAGTGAGCAGCCGTTGAGGATTCAGCTGTGGTCAGAAATCACAGTCTGGTCATGGATATAATCTCTATGGTGATATTATTTTCCCAAGTACTACTTGGAAGCCTGGGAACGGGATAGGAGAAAACAGATGCTAAAGTCCATCTGGGTTTGGGGATTGGCAGGGCAGCTGCAGGGGAATAAGAGGGAATTAAGGATACTGGTGGCAATATAAAATGGCTGGCAGGATTCACTGGGGGTGAGAAATGGTTGATTGAGTGGGAAAGACCATAGAAGCAGCACAGGGCTGAAATCAGGAAGAAAAGAGAAGGGACTGAAAGTGTTGAAGAGATCAACAAGGTTCTGTGGGAGTAAGGGAATAGGGAATGTGGAAGGCTAGAGGTATTAGTTAAAAAGCTGAATTTCAGAGTTTGAAATAGAAGTAGAACAGTTCCAGCTGGTGAGAAGGCCCAGAGTGTGGCCCATATAAAGAAGTTGCTGAAAGAGAGCAAAAACAAAGTTCATATTGTTGGAGGCCCAGGAAGTATTTTGCTGGAGCATTTGATGACAAGGTCTAGGATGATGCCAGGAGTTAGGATAACATAGAATACTAAGCTGAGTGCCACAGGCCTCAAAGAATGTAAGTAGCCCAGAGATGGGTCTATGCCAATAAAGAGAGTGGGTACACCACCCCACAGCATGCATATTAAAGAGTAAGGAAAAAGGAAAGTTTTTGAACAAGCTGGCACCAGCAGCTAGCTTTAAGATTGAGGAGTTACGGGGAAATGATCAGCTTCCTTTTAAGAGGGCAGTGAAGAAAATTGTGTCATCAAGCAGAGAGTTCCGGAGGAATTGTTGAGAATATGTGGACATTTCTTGACAAAAGAACAAGTGTTCTGGAGGGCACAGGATATCTGAGAAGGAAATGTTAGCCAGGAAACAATATTTATATCAAAAGGGAAGAACTGTGCTGAAATTTCATCCTTTAGAATGCTGAGGAAGCAGTGAGAGGAACTACAATTCTATGTATGTTTGACCAAGAAAGAAGAACTGATTGGTAAAAGTAGAAGTGAAAGAAAATTTAGGAAATATGGCCATGTCATCTTAAGTACTACTGGGTAATGACCAAGGACAAAAAAGTGATAGGTACAAAGATATTTCCCAGATATTAGGAATGAAAATTTCTACAAGAAACCACAGTGACTCTTAAGTGAACTACTCTAAGAGGAATTTTTTTAAAAAGATTTTGGGGGGGGGGGATTCTTTTAATATCATCAATCCCCATGATTTTGAAGGAAAAAAGGAGAAATTACTAAAGAACACAATGTAGCTACACAGAGAACACACTGGTAGGCTACAGGAACTAATGAAGCTATAGCAAGTTCAGATTTTTCAAGGTAAGATTGTCAACCCTACGTAGAAGATATATGTGAACAGGTAACAAAGAGAGTAAGTGACAAGCAATAACACCAGTGGGATGACTCAGATCCTATTTCTATTCCCTCTTAAATGATAAGGGTACTTTTCAAATTGGAAATGGTAGCACAAATGTGAATAATAGTTTGTCAGAACCAAATAGATGCTGAAATATTGAGAATGACAAGGAGTTTAAAATGAATTTGGGTCTGTGGATGCACATAAATGATATCCTATGGTATTGAGGTAACCAATATTCCTTATTGAGAAGCCACTGCTGGTATACTCAGAAAAAATCAACACTGACTATAAAAATGAAGGAAGACTGTAGTTTGACAACTACAGCCCAATTTCTGAAACCCAAACATTTCTAAAACAGTTCAGGAATCAAGACTGCTGGTCTAATAGAAAAAAAACAACACAGACTACAATGGAGTATTAAACTGATGGTTATAAGCAATGATCTAGTAGTAAGACTGGTAGACTGAGGTAATGCCACTAACTACATATCATTGAGTTTCAGTAAGTCATTGAACATATTTTCCCTATAGAATGCATTCACATGAGACAGTGAGATACAGGTAGGTTGATTTATGATTTATTCAATAGCCATAATGAAAAATAATGCTGCCATTACCAGTGTGGCTCAGTTGGTTGACTGTCATCCTGTGCACCAAAAGGTCATGGTTCAACTCCCGGTCAGGGCACATAGCCAGGTTCAATCCCCAGCTGGGATGTGTACAGGAGGCAACCAAGCGATTATTTTCTCTCACATTGATATTTCTCTCTCTCCCTCTCCCTCTCGCTTCCTCTGTGCTAGTAGACATAATAAGTACTATACATTTATTATCTGATTTTAACATCACAACTATCATGTCAGGTGGGGACCATTATCCCCATTTTACAGACAAGAGAACTAATGCACAGAGGGGTTAAATAATCTGTCCAAGGCTATAACTACAGTTAGTCAAGTGTCAGATTCAGACAATCCCACTCCAGAACCACTACTTGTGGTATAACTGGAATCTGGAATGATCACCCACTTAAGGCCACTGCAGGGAGAGTGAACTGCCAGGCTGAGTCAGAGACTGGACTAGATTAAATATAAGATAACAGGATTCTAGGAATCTTAGACGACAGGCTAGTTTGGACTGAAGACACTTCTCTTCTAGAATAGCAGTTCTCAACCTGTGGTTCGCGGCCCCTTTGGCGGTCGAACGACCCTTTCACAGGGGTCGCATAAGACCATCCTGCATATCAGATATTTACATGACGATTCATAACAGTAGCAACATTACAGTTATGAAGTAGCAAAGAAAATAATTTTATGGTTGGGTCACAACATGAGGAACTGTATTTAAAGGGCCAGAAGGTTGAGAACCACTGTTCTAGAACAAGTATGGCTCTAGTCCCCCCACCAAAAAAAAGTAACATTTTTAAAAAATGTATAGTTTACTAGGAAAGTCAGGACATTGATTTCAAAATCTTTCTTACACATATTTTTCAGTCTTATAATGGCTGTTTATGTTATTCTCTTATATCTCTGCTCTCCTTTGTTTTTTGCAGAGTATTTTAACCATATTTCTAAAATTTCAGTCTTATCTTAGATTTATAAGAAAAAAAAAAGCATAATGCAATGCATACAGTAACTAAAAACTATGCTGTTGTCTTCTGTGTTAATATCACACCTAATTTAAAGATAAGCAAATAAAACAAAGCAAAATAAACAAAATACTAACTCTAAGGCACTACAGCAGGTACAGAGTGAAGAAAACAGCATAAGGTCCAAAGAGCTCAGACTGACCTTGAAGATAGTGGTAGAGTTCTCTAGACATACAGATCAGTTTTGCTCCACCAAAATTTGTGATTTGAGTATTTAACAGAAGATAACTGAATCACAAAAGTACCTATGAGGCCCTGGCCAGTGTGCACAGTTGGTTGAGCATGTCCAATGCACCCAGAGGTCAATGTTTCCATTCCCAGTCAGGGCACTTGCCTGGGTTGTGAGCTTGATCCCTAGTAGGGGGGCATCAAAGAGGCAGCCAATCAGTGTTTCTCTCTCTCATTGATATTTCTCTCTCCCTCTCCCTTCCTCTCTCTAAAGTCAATAAAAATATGTATCTTAAAAAAAAATACCTGTGGACAATTTCCTCCATCAACTGATGCAACATATATTAAAATCGTAAAGCTTACTATTCTTTGACAGTTTTATTTAACAGGTTTTTCCTGCTCAAACGACATAAGTTGCGATTTCTAACTTGGGAGAAATAGAGTAGGACTTTCCTTCATTAAAGATTTAAAAGAGAAAGAAACCTGCCATCGCAAAGGTTAATGTAATAGTTTCTAGGCTGAATTGTCTATGAAGTATGCAGTACATGATTAAAAGTAGAAACAAAATAAAATATTGAATCAAATCTAGATGAATTTCTGGGGAAAAAAGAGAAAAATAAACCAAGGTCAACAGAATAAGCAACTTGTGTTCAGAAGCAGCCAAATTATCTCAGACTTTTAACAATGACTATGCTTATGGTATCTCCAGGGAGTTGGGGATGGAGTGACTGAACAGCTGGTCAGAAGCCTTGAGAAAAAATACACCAACTCTGTAAAATAAAAGTGCTTTGTTGGGTTTCTACAGATATTTGTGTTCCCCTCTGCTGGGTTCTAGCTGAAGCTTGAGGAGCAAAGGTTGTGACAAAGAGCTATAGAGTTTTGATTTTTATAAACAGAGGCAACAGTCAGCCTACAGCAGAGGATGAAGTCTAAACTGACCACAAGATGTCAAGGTGCAAACCTGGAAAGTGCTGCTAGCTGGCTGAAGAGTGGGGTACAAGGGTGGGGAATGGGTAGGTTTCCCTTATTTAATCAGAGACCTGTCCTATATAACATGTTATCCCTAGTTGGTTTGGCTCAGTGGATAGAGAGTCAGCCTGCAGACTGAAGGGTCCTGGGTTCAATTCTGGTCAAGGGCACATGCCCAGGTTCAGGTTCGATCCCCAGTGGGGGACATGCAGGAGACAGCCAATCAATGATTCTCTCTCATCATTGATGTTTCTATCTCTCTCTCCCTCTCCCTTCCTCTCTGAAATCAATTTTAAAAAGGCCAGTTAGTACCAGATCCAAGAGTCAAGCCTAGGTCTATCTGCCTAAAGGAATGAACACTATTCTGTCAGTCCTAAGAGACAGCTCTCACACTAGCTAGCCTGTGACTCTGGATAAATTATAACCGAAGGTTCAGTTTTCCCATCTACAAAATCAGAGAAGAGAAAGCTGGTTTTGACCTCATAGCTCTTCTCAAAGGAAATGCCAGATGTACTCAAATTTTAAATGTAATTAAAATAATACATATTACTATGAGAAAGAGGTCCATCCCTGACATTTGCAAGGCAAGAATATAAATGTAAACTCACAATCCCCTTTTCTTCCTCCTCCATCCTCTGACCCCACTCCTTCCAAAGCAACTAGGGGCCTTGGGTATATACATGTAGACTACTCAATCCACACACTCAAGCTCTATCCACACATTTCTCCCACCAAACAACCACCCCTTAGACCTAGGAGAGTTCAACCTGTGGCATAGTCCACTCCCACTTAGGAGAACAGACCCAGGGAAGATGCCCTTGCAAGCCCTGGAGGCAGATTGAGCAGGGAATTCTCAGCTCCCAAGTACCTGGAGTATGGCCTAGATCAGTGGTTCTCAACCTTCCTAATGCCGTGACCCTTTAATACAGTTCCTCATGTTGTGGTGACCCCCAATTTCATTGTCACAAATGGAACATAATTAAAGCATAGTGATTCATCACAAAAACAATATGTTATTATATGTGTTTTCCGATGGTCTTAGGCGACCCCTGTGAAAAGGTCACTCGACCCCCAAAGGGGTCGCAACGCACAGGTTGAGAACCACTGGTCTAGATTCTAGAAGGAACATGCAGGAATTCTGGGCACATCTCCTTGGCTCTTAGAACTCCCTGCCTTATGGTGAGGTGTGTAAAGTATAAACTACTGCCCTGGATGGTTTGGCTCAGTGAACAGTGTCGGCCTGTGGTCCAGAGGGTCCCAGTCAAGGGCACGGATGTTGGTTGAAGGCCCAGGCCCTGGTCCGGGCTTGTGCAGGAGGCAACCAATCGATGTGTTTCTCTCACATCGATGTTTCTCTCTGTCTTTCCCTTTCTCTTCTACTCTCCCTAAAAATCAATGGAAAAATACCCTCAGGTGAGGATTAACAAAAATAAATAAATAAATAGATAAAAATAAAGGGAAGGCTGGTACATTTGACCATACAAAAATGGAAAACTTGTGGACATTAAAAATAAATCAATTATAAAACAAATATCAAAACTGAGAAGAAATATGTGCACCATCATGATAGAATTACTATCCTTAATAATTAACTCAAATTAGTTAAAAAGTGACTAACCAATAAGGAATATCAATAATATAAGCATATGAAGAAAACACAACCTTATTTGGGATTAAAGGAATACATTAGAACAAAAAGCTCTTTTTGACTTAACAAATTGACAAATATTTTCCAAATGATAATACACAGTATTGGCAAGAGTTTTTATCATTCATACTGAAGAAACTGTTAAGGATGTGGCAAAGAGGATGTTCACTGCAACACTGGAAACAAATGTCTCAAAATAGGATATTGGTTAAATAAATCATTGTACAGCATTACAATGGAGTAGTAGAAAGTGTTATTGAGGAAGAGCTGATGATATAGAAATATGTCCATGATGTAAAGGTGAAAAAAATGTAGTTTATAAAATGGTATAGTTCATTTTATTGTTAAAGTTACATATAATCTAGAAGGTTATATACCATAGATTTCTTTCCTTTTTCTTTCTTTAGATTCTTTATTGTTTAAAGTATTACATACGAATCATTTTCCCCCAGTAATGTCTCCCCGCTCGTTCCCACCTCCCCTCTCCCCTACACATGCCCTTACCACCCCCTACAGACAGTGTCCATGGGTTATGCTTATATGCATGCATACAAAAGACCATGGATGTTTTAAATGTGCTTTTTTAAATTGGGGATGTTAAAATTCTTTATTCCTTATTTGTATTTTCTAACATATTAATTTTCAATAGAAAAGATAATCATCTTCAAAAGAATTAGTTACTACAAGAGTATCCCATTGTAGCTTTAACATTTTAGGATTCTATGTAAGAAAAAACCAATGAACTGTATAGTATCCTTTCCAGAGAAGAGGAAGGAGACGTCATAGCATCTTCTACATTAATAGGGCAAAACTCTATTCAAATAAAACAATCAAACAACAAAACCCACCTGGAAGACAAAGGTCCTGCAAGTATAGAATGGAGAGTCTTCACTACTTAAGGCTATAAACTTCTATTCTAGCGGTTCTCAACCTGTGGGTCGCGAACAATGAAAATACATCCTGTATATCAGATATTTACATTGCGATTCATAACAGTAGCAAAATTACAGTTATGAAGTAGCAACAAAAATAATTTTATGGTTGGGGGTCACCACAACATGAGGAACTGTATTAAAGGGTCGCAGCATTAGGAAGGCTGAGAACCACTGTTGGATTTTATCTAGAAAGCAATATTCTTTTTTTTTTTCAGTCTTTTCTTTTTATTAGTGCCAAATGACTTCCACACAAAACCAAACTAATCAATTTGATGAACAAATTGGTAGGTGGAAGGAAAGGATAAAATTGAACATGGTGGTATTAATGGGGGCTGAGTATTTTTTTTCCACTTCTTCCTTTCAAGGTAGAGAAGCTACTGTGAGACTAATATTTCTGGCCTCTTTCTGCCCCCTTATTCCTCTCAATGGAGAGAGCTACAATTATTTGCTTCAGTGATTAGACAATTCATAACGTTATGTTAAATCAAAAGTTCAAGGTTGGACCACTGTAACTACAGTTTAAAAATAATTTATCTGCCTACCCATCCATCTGTACATACCTAAAAACATATGCACAGGCACAAGCTATGTGCTTAAGCAACACTTGCTGCCTGGCTGCACCAGGAGATCAGAAATCAAAAGACTTAGATAAGTAGTCTATTCCCTGAGGTGAGTGAAACTTTCTATGCATATGCAAGAAGGGGTCTACAGAGGAAGGCACAGAAACACCCATGGGTCCTTAAAATTTCCCCCATTTGGATGTATCAAACCTTTCTCCATTTTGTGCTATACAGAGCTTCCATTTGGTGAGCAAAAATCTATTCCAGCTCAATGACCTGTATAGAAAGGACCTCTATTAAAATCCTATCTTTCTCTAACCAGCTCAACTGTCACCTCCTTCCTAAACCTTCCCTCCTCCTTACCATAGCTGCAAATTACCTTTTGTGCTGTTAAGATTCTAAGCCCTTTTGTTTCTACCACTCATTACATATGATTTTATGTAAAGTAGTGTGTACATATATTCTTTTACTAGATTATAAGCTCCTTGATGGCAAAGTCCAAGTCTCTGACTTTTATCTGAGTCACAGTATCAACACAGTGTCTTACACAGTTATTCAGTAGATGTCTACAGGACTAAAACTTTAGAACTTAAGTTTAAAGCATCCTCTCTCTTCATCCCTTAATGCAAACATTAGAGAACAGACCTAATATCCACCTCAGGGACTTCCTGGCAACAGCAACAAACTTTAGCCCAATGAATTTGATATATTTGCCTTCCTCAGCTTTTAGTCTCATGTACATGATAACAGGGTGAGAATCACCCACCCCCAGAGGAACTAGGTTGATAAAACTCTCTATTCAACACTGCCATCTAACAGAAATTTAAAAATGCTAGCTACATACTATATATAACATTAAATTTCCTAGACGCTGTGTTAAGAAAAGCAAAAATTAATTTTAATAATAGATTTTATTTGGCCAAATATATCCCACACAGTATCACTTCAACATGTAATCAATGTTTTTAAAATTATTGAAATACTTTATATTATTTTTATCATACAAATTATTTAGAATCTGATGTGTATTTTCCATCTATAGCATGCCTCAATTTGTACCAGACACTACTTGTTAACTATAAAAACTAATTACCTAACCTCTCTTTGCCTCAGTGTCCTCAATTTTAAAATGGAAATAAACAGTTATTTACCTTAGAGTTTTACTGAAGTTTAATAGTATAATATGTGTAAAGGGCTTAGAGCAGTACCTGGCAAATTGCAAGGGCTCAATAAATATTAACTGTCATTATCATTATCATCCTCCATTTACTATATACAGAAACTGAGCATATGAAGAAACCAAGTGTATTTCCCTAGTTCATAAAGGAAATCAATGCTGGTTCTATTCTCTTTTAATTGTCTATTAACTGTGCAGGGCAGCTGGGAGCAATGGAAAATCATATTTTTTACCCATCTAAAACTCCAAAGTGCTAGCCAAATGGAGTTTGGGAGTTGGTCTAAAAGGCAACATTCTTCAAAATGATAGTTTAGAGAAATGCCATCCAGCTTTGTTATTTTAAGGATCATTTCGCCCTACCACTTACTTTAAGCTCTGTACCCCATTTCCTATAATATTGTATCCATGTTAATAGGTGAAAAAGTAGAACTTAAGTTTTATTCTGCGTTATTTTGGGTTATTTTTGTTTTGTTTTTTTTTTTATAGATGACTGATGAGGTTGGGTATTCTTGCAAAATTTGCAAAATGCCCAGCACCCAAGACCATTCAATCTTTGACATACTTAATTGTGCATTTCAGAATACTCAAAGCAGAGAAGCAACACAGAAGTGATGGCGGAATCAAGAAACCTAATTTCTATTGGTAGTTACAGAATATTTCCGGGGATGTAAAGTACAGCATAGGGAATACAGTCAATAACTATGCAATAACTATGTATGCTGCCAGGTGGGTACTAGATCTCTTCATAAGATATAAATGTCTAGCCACTATGCTGTACACCTGAAACTAATATAGTAATGCTGAATGTCAACTGTAATTGAACAGTTAAATTTTTTTTAATCAAAAGAAAAAAATAAAACCGATTTCTGTCCCCGGATCTATGATTAAATTACTATGTGCCTCTGGGCAACCCACTTAAACTCCTGAGCTATGTCTCAGTTTAAGATAAGGTTGCCTGCAGTATTTAGGACTAAGAATTAAAATGCAGTACACCAGAGCAATAATAAGTCAAGATTATAAAATTGCATCAGGTCTTAGCATTCTTATTTATCTCTCTTTAAGTTTTCTGGCAATAAGTTTCCCTTAAAAAAATGAGCATTGGCAAAGTTTGACGATAATTTCCCTTCATACCCAGATAATTAGAATACTTAGAAAAGCAAATAAGATTCGCCTGATATTTATACTAAATAAATATCACTGAAATCCAGACAATTATCATATCCTCCAAGGTTAAAAATTACAGGACATCAGCATAAATACAAAGGGACATTAATGACCACCTCCACAGATCTCCACCTAACCCCAAATTCCCTGGAGCAGGGTTACTCAGCACAGGTGATATCTTGGGTCAGATAATTCATTGTTATAGGGGGCTGTCCTGGGCAATATAGTATATTTAGCAGTTTCCCTGACTTCTACCCACTAGAAACCAGTAACAACCTCCACAGTTGTGACAGCCAAAAGTGCCTCCAAAGAAGCAATGCCCCCTCCCAAGAAAAGCAAAATGGCCCCCAGTTGAGAACCACAACTATGGATCCTCAACTATGGCTACCTTAAATTCCTTTGGAATTAAGCTTACAGAGAGAAGCACAATTTTCAGTATGTCATTGCTTATGACACAGCCTTATCAATACAATATGGAGTGATCAACTTCCATTGGCAGTCTCAGTCTGGATTCTCAAAAGGCATAACCTTCCCAATTAATTTGCAATTAATACTCATACAGTGGAAAAACACTTTTGTAAAATGACTCATTACACTGCAGAGTTTATCCATAACTTTTTTCAAAGCCAAAACAATGTTTTCACATAATAGCGATTTTAGTAGCTAATATTTTAGATTAAGATGTTGAAGTTTTGCCCTAACTGGTTTCGCTCAGTGGACAGAGCGTCGGCCTGCAGACGGAAGGGTCCCGGGTTTGATTCTGGTCAAGGCCATGCAACTTGGTTATGGGCACATCCCCGGTGGGGGGTGTGCAGGAGGCAGCTGATGGATGTTTCTCTCTCATCAATGTCTCTGGATCTCTATCCCTCTCCCTTCCTCTCTGTAAAAGATGAAAAAAATATATTTTTTAAAAAAAAAGATGTTGAAGTTTTAGCCTGGCTGGCGTGGCTCAATGGTTGAGTGCTGACCTATGAACCAGGGAGTCATGGTTCAATGCCCAGGTTGCCAGCTCAATCCCCAGTGTGGGGCATGCAGGAGGCAGCCAATCAATGATTCTCTCTCATCATTGATGTTTCTATCTTTCTCTCCCTCTCCCTTCTCGATTTAAAAAAAAAAGATGAAGTTTTAGAGCCTATGATACATTTCCTTAATATTGGTATCTTGGCTTTAATGTACTGATCAAAGTTTCCAATATACTACCCATCTACCATCTTATTCTCCTCTATCAAATCCCCAGGATTCTCTTACTCACCTACCTGCTCACATGTCCAGTTCCCAATGACTGGGTCCTACACAGGTTTTGACAGAGGGATATTCTATTTCCTTGGGTCTGTGCACATAAGCAAATTGGAAAGGAGTACTAACGAAAGCTTATTGGCCATAAAATAATAAGATCAACCAAACAGGGACTATCTACTCTTTAATGCTATGGGGGACACAAAAAGAAATGCCAAACATGAAGGAATAACAGAATAGAAACAACCACAGAAACAATCACATCAACCCCATGCCCAAAGTCATTAAGTTAGTGAATTTGACATGCTGATAGTGGAGCACTTGAGTAAGGGTATTCCAATTGCAGCTATCATTGAAAAACTAGAGTTTAGAACTAAATTTATAGGCTTGGGACTCAACACATGGATGACAGGACACCAACATGATAATAGTGGTTACCTATGAGGAGGAAGTTGAAGGGGCACTTTCAACTTTTAGTCAAGATGCTTCTAGCCGAACCGGTTTGGCTCAGTGGATAGAGCGTCAGCCTGCGGACTCAGGGGTCCCGGGTTCGATTCCGGTCAAGGGCATGTGCCTTGGTTGCGGACACATCCCCAGTGGGGGGTGTGCAGGAGGCAGCTGATTGATGTTTCTCTCTCATCGATGTTTCTGACTCTCTATCCCTCTCCCTTCTTCTCTGTAAAAATCAATAAAATATATTTTAAAAAAAAAGATGCTTCTATATTTTTTAAGATGAACATGTAATCATGTGTTACTTCTATAATTAAAAGCCAACATAGGTAAAGCCAGGAGAGAAGGTGAAATCTCAGAAGGAGAGAGTATAAAGAGAGAAAAGGCAAAGAACTTGACACTCCCAAATATGGACATAATTAAGGGGCAGAAGGAAGCAAAAGCAAAGAAGCAGCAGTGGAGAGGCAGACAGAAGGAGAACTAGGAGAGTACAAGAACGTTGTGGCCAAGGGAAAGAAGTTTCAAAAAGGAACTAAACTTTCAACAGAACCAAAAAGGGAAAGGGGGAGAGGAATAAGACCCCAGAACAGAATTTAGGTCTGAAAGAGGCTTCTTAATAATCATAACCTTCTCCCTACATCATGCCCTTCAATCTTTGAGAAAATTGAGGCCTAGAAAGCTTAAGTGGCTGTCTAGGTATGTATTGGTAGCTAGAGAGCACAGCAAAGGGAGACCACATGTTTATGGACAGTCTAGTGAATGGGTCCAATGGAAAGGAAGAAAAGATACCAGAAGAAAAGGGGGAGGTGAGGATTGGATAAGTAGTACCTGGAATAGACAGGAAGAGATGGGACTGAAGGCGGAAGCAAACAAAAATAATCTGACTTTTCCTCTGAAGCTGGATATTGTGTTTCCTTCTTCATTTGGGTTATTAGATTAGGAGGTTAGGGGAACCACTTGGAGAGATTATCTGGGTTTCCCCAGGACTCCATCCTTGGCAGCTTTCTCCTCTCAAATTATACACACACACTAGGCTCCATTTACCATCTATACATGAGGCAGGCAGAAGGAGATTCCCAAAGAGTTCCCAAATCTCTATTCCAGCCCAAACCCTCTCCTAAGCCCCAAACCAAGGGGAGACAAATATCCATTTAGATATCTATAATCATCCAAACTGAAATCTCCATCTCCACAATTCTACCCCTGGTCCAATGCTCTGTCTCAGTGAAAGGCACATGACAAATGATTTTAGGCTAATTATCGAACACCATTTCTCATTACATCTTTGTAAGCAAAGTGGAAAAAAATGACAGTAAATTTAAAGTCACCACTGTTAGAGCAACCTTACCCAATGGATTAATGTTAAGTTGCAAAATCTTCATTTAGCCTCATTTGGCTCTATGCCAAGTGTAACAGACACATGTAGGTGATCCCCAATAATAACTACCTCCTGATGTTCATGCCCTTGTATATCCTCTTGCATTGAGTGTGGGTGGGAACTGTCACTAATTTCTGGCCAATAGAATACAGCGAAGGTGCCCTAACCAGTTTAGCTTGGTGGATAGAGCGTCGGCCTGAGGACTGAAGGGTCCCAGGTTCGATTCCAGTCAAGGGCATGTACCTTGGTTGCAGGCACATCCCCAGTAGGAGGTGTGCAGGAGGCAGCTGGTAGATGTTTCTCTCTCATTGATGTTTCTAA
The DNA here is from genome assembly GCF_000327345.1 of Myotis davidii. Lineage (NCBI taxonomy): Eukaryota > Metazoa > Chordata > Mammalia > Chiroptera > Vespertilionidae > Myotis > Myotis davidii. The sequence continues at coordinate 790,063 of NW_006286978.1, read as the reverse complement.
CTCTCTATCCCTCTCCCTTCCTCTCTGTAAAAAATCAATAAAATATACTTTTTTTAAAAAAGAATGCAGCAAAGGTGATGGGAGGTCGCTTTGATAATAATATATATATATTCATCTTACATAGCCCTAACCATGACATTCTCTGCTCAAAGCCCTTCAATAGCCCCCCATTGCTTATAGAATTAAGTACTGATCTCTTAGTTTGGAAACTAGAGTTGGCTTTAAGTCCTCTCTCTCTATCAGTTCCTTGCTATGTGACTTAGGGCCTCATTTTTCTCATTTGTGAAATGAGGATAATACCAACTGTTTCACATGTCCTGGTTTTCCTAGGTCAGTACTCCATCTGATTAGCACACCGCTTCACTCTCACAGGTTCCATGGTTTTGACAATAAATCATTTGGTCAATAAAGAGTTGTTATGAGGATTTAATGAGACAATGCACATAAATATAATAGGCCTAGCATAATACTTTTATTATTCCCTTCGAATGTACCTTGTACAAGTATCTGCTTCTGATTCCTTGTAGTCCCACAAGTGGCACCTAATAGTGTCTTCCACACAGAAGATACTAAATTATGTTCTTCAGTTTAGAAAGAATACAGAATTTTGGCCACAGAATTGCATTTCACTTATCCACCAGCTGTTTATTCAAGTATTCTGCTTCCTTACTCCCTTGAGATTATTTCACTTGCTCATTAGTACCACAGCAAGAGTACTCTAATACAGCAGTTGCCAACGGGTGGTCCATGAAGTCTGAAAGGTTGGCGACCACTGCTCTAATAGGAAGTTTCCTTCTTTCACTACTGGCTACCACCCTGATTGCTTGGGGGTAATGATAGAGGAGGAATTCTTGGAGTGATGGTTCTAGGAATACAGAGTAACCAAAAGCACAGGACTTAAAGATAGACTGTCTTGGATCCAGGCTCTATTAGTTATAAGCTCAAAATTCATGTAAAACACATGGGGAAAGCACACAGTAATTATCCAATAACTAATAGCTATTATTATTTATCCTCATCTCTTTCTCTACCTCAGTTAAATCAGAATGCTTTACTATGGAGTGGGGCCTCTCAGCAATGTCCTCTACACAGACAACCAAGTGCCGGCTCTCAGCAGATACAAACTCCAGTCCACTTGAGGCTCGGGTCTTCTCTGTCCATCTTTCTATGATGTCTGGTTTCTTCTTTTACTCCTAGTTCAAGCTGGACCGCAGCCGTTGGGACCAGCGTGACCACCCACGAGTGGGGAAGGGGCCCTACAGGGCTGCTGGCAGAAGGGACAAGGTACATGCCCTTGACCGGAATCGAACCTGGGACCCTTCAGTCCTCAGGCTGACGCTCTATCCACTGAGCCAAACCGGTCAGGGCACTCAGGCTACTTCTAAAAGCTGCCCGGATCACCAGCAAAGATGAGAATCCTCCTTCTGGTTCTATAAGCATAACTTCCAGGTCAGGCTCATGTTCAACTTCAAACCACACTCTAGGTAGCCCCTCATGCTCTATGATTTCCACAACCAGAAAAATCTCTCAAAAGTTGCATTCTTTATTATTTCAGTCTTTCTACGCCTATCAACAGTCTGAAATTATTTAGCCTTTCTCCTTTCTCATAATTGTTCCCATCACTCCAGTCTCTGCTACCTTCCCAATTATACATCTCATGCATATAATTATATATCCTAGAGTAAAACCTATCTTGTTTCTTGATTTGTTGTTAAGTTTTCTCCCATCTATCTCCTGACTAAAATTTCAAATATTAGAGAAACAGGGCCAGTTAAGGCAGGCTAGTAACTCTTTGTCTCTAAACACACAACTGAGTGAAAGAACTATTCATTAAACCAAAGCAAGAGGACATTCAGCTGGACATTCCTTTTAGTACTTCTTGTATCTCAGAAAGCCTCCTTTTGGGGGAAGGGAGGGGGACTAAAATGATTTTGAAACATTTGAGGATTTAATTTAATCAAGACATTATTACATAAATATCAGGAAATTTATATCTTCTCCACTTCAACATAAGACCATGCTTGCAGTCCTCCTCAGGTCCTTAAGCAAAAAGCTCAAGAAATTGTAGCCTAGAATTCACTTACAATATTTAAACAAGTTAAGCAATAACAACTATTTATCTAGACAAAGATACTTAATTGTTTAATTGTGGCCTACAATACAATCACTATGCTACTTGGATATTAACATACCCACAGATCAAAACCAATGACATAATTAAAGTTGCTTCATTAAAAAAACACAATAAAATCAAGCTTTTAACCTAATTTTATCTCACTTTATTAGCATGAAGACACAGCTTAACAAAGCCACATGCTCCTTCCCTAAAGCCCCTGGGCCCTATGATTCCCTGGTAGCTTTCAGGGGCTCTTTTCCAGACTCTGCGTCCAGTGCTTCAGATCTGACCTCTCACCTCAATCACTATTACAGCTTTTATTTCTTAGTATAATAGTATCAAGAAAAGATTCAAGTGGGGTATGGGTGTTATTTAAATTTTAATCTCTAAAGGCATTATAGCTTATTGTAAACAAGTCAAGCAGTATAGAAAGGTGTCAAGTGGAAATGAAAAACCCCTTGTCCTGACAACCTTAATTTCCCAGGTAACAATAACTGTTTCTTGTGCATCATTCCAGAAGATGTCTATACATATGTAAATATACATATATACAAACTCATATCTATCTATCCTCTGCTCTCCCCTTCTTTCTGTTGTACAAATGGCATCATACAATACCACTATGTGCCTTTTTCCTCACTTAAAATGTATCCTGGACAGCATTCCCTATCATCTTATATACATCTACTTCACTCTTTTAATGAAATGCATGACATTCCATTGTGTGTATACACCATTGTTAATATAACCAGTCTCTCATAATAGACATCAATTCTTGATAGTGAAAAAAATGGCAACAACAAGTCAACTAACATCCTCTACCAAGTGCAGTTCCTTTTAGACTAGATTCACTGGGACAAAAGATATACACATCCTACATTTTGATAAGGACATCAAGCTGCCTTCTAAATGTGCTCCAACAATTTATATTGCCACCAACATGCACAGAGGTGAACTTTTATATCAATCGCCTGAAGTTCCTGCACCTCAAATAGGGAACTAGATATTTAACACAAAATAGCTGCTTACCGAAAATTTTGTTATATCTTTTATTTTAACACTGTCTGAAAACCCAAGTGCCACAGCTAGTGGCAGCCACACCTTGCTGTGATTAACCCTGCCCCCATCCAAATGCAAATTCAGAGGGTACAATATATTCCTCAAAATTAATCCAGCTCTTTTAAAAATATATATATATGAATTTATTTTTATCAATTATAGTTGACATTCAATGTTATTTTATGTAGGTTTCAGGTTACAGCATAGTCCAGCTCTTGAATAATTAATTCCTTACATTTGGAGATTTTATTGAGTGAATTCAGCACAGTAGAGAAACCTATACTCCTCTTGGCAACATACCCACAATTACCTCTAACACCAAGAGTGCTACATAGTGGTGTGATATAAGGTGTTTTGGACTCACCCATCCAATATAATAAAACCCTAATATACAAATCGACCGAACATTGGAACAACAGGTCACTATGATGCGCACTGACAACCAGAGGCAGATGCTTAACATAGGACAGTGTACTCCCACAGGGGGAGTGCTGCTCAGCCAGAAGTCAGGCTTACAGCTGGTGAGCACAGCCAGGAGCTTCTTCTGCCTCTGCAGCAGTGCTAAGGGCCCCTCCACAGTCTGACATCCCTCAAGGGGTCCCAGACTACAAGAGGATGCAGGCCCGGCTGAGGGACTCCCCCCACCACCATGCATGAATGCTGTGCAATGGGCCTCTGGTAATTAGTTAAAGGCATTGGCAATGAAGACACACTTTAAATATGTAAGAATGCAATACATCTGCATATTCATGGCATAAGATGATCTGATTGATTTTGCTAATTAAATGAAGAATCTGATTTATTTTTTCCACTGATAATGAATGTCTGTAAGCATCACTGTATAGAATCTAGTGAGCCCTGGACAGGTGGCTCAGCTGGTTAAAGTGTTGTCCTATACACCAAAAGGTTGTGGACTCGATTCCCAGTCAGGGGACATATTCAGGTTGTGGGTTTGATCCCCAGTCAGGGTACATGCAGGAGGCAACCAATCGATGTTTCTCTCTCTCTCTCTCTCTCCCTCCCTTCCTCAATCTCTAAAATCAATAAAAGCATGTCCTCGGATGAGAATTTTTTTAAAAAGGAACATAGTGAATCACATCTAGAATAACACTTGCTTAACATCTGATATTTTGCAAAGCACTTTAGCATACCATACCTCATTTAAACCCCATGGCAATTCTAGTAGGAATGTAAGGCAATTATTACTCATTAAACAAAGGATCAATAGGATGTTCTGGACATTCTCTGTGGTATGCAAAGATGGACGAGACACTTGCCTCTTATTCACTGTCACTCTGCCCTATCCAATCTATCTGCAAAGCCTTCACATTGCACTTAGGGTATTTGGTAACATGACCTACACAACCCTGTGTGACCAGAGCCCTGCCCACCTGTCCAATTTCATTCCGTGCCCCTGTATACCTCATTCACTATGGCCCAGCCATTTTTCAGTCTCAACTGAATTTGTCATTTCCTCCCAGAACCCTCCTTCCAGTAAATTGCCTCATGTATTCTCTTTCATAGGACTTTACTTCATAGCACTCACAACACTTCATAATGAAATACCTGTGTATTTATCTATTTGCATTCCAACTCCTTCACACAACAGCAAGACTTAAGAGGCAAGAATCATGACTTTCTTTAGTTTATCTTTATTGTTGAAAGTATTACAGACGTCCCCGCCCAATGACCCCCTCCACCTTGTTCCCTTCCCCTCCCCATGCATTCTTGTCAGTCTTTGGGCTATGCTTATATGCATGTAAGTTCATTGGTTAATCTCTCCCCGCTCCCTGGCCCCTTCCCTCTGAAATTCATTAGTCTGTTGCATGCTTCAATGTCTCTGGATCTTTTTTTTTTCATCAGTTTATTTTGTTCATTAGAAGAATCAGACTTTTGAGGTTACTGTTAAAACCCCAGCACTTAACCAATATAGTGTCTGGCACACAGCCAGCATAAAAACAGAAGTATTAAACAAATACAGCCAATGCTTTCAATGGGTATACAATATAGTGGGGAAACACAAAAAAGATTAAGGCAATTTTTACCAGAGGATGGCCAAGGTTTCAAGAAATACTACAGAGAATAGACAACTCTTCAGCTGATTGCTGAAAGGAAGTAGGTATTTGCCAGAATGCAACAAAGGGAAATTATCTAGGTCACCAGGGATGGGCTACACATGGGTAAGAACAAGGACTGTATGGTGCCTCACAAAGTTTTGACTTTGATATCTGGGTGAATGGCAGTACAATTATTTGCTATAAAGAACATAAGTGGAAGAGGCTCTATTATTATTATCTATTACCAATAGAGCCCAAGGAAAAGAAGGCCTTGGCAGATGGAAATTTGGGTAGCAGCAATTCCTCTGCCCACCTTCCTCTCATCATTCTCCAAGCTCAATAGGCAAGATCATGATTGCAACCAGGAAATATTCAGTGCTGAGTCATGTGAAGACTTAGTACAGACAGGGTCAGGCGGGTTTCTCTACTTATGAACATTTTTTTTTTGGCCAGATGTTAATTCAGTGTGCTTATCTTTTGGGGGAGAGGGGCAGGACAGAAGAAGAAAAGAAAAATTCAATGCCCAGAGTATCCCACATACTTGGTAATATCTAGTTCATCTCCATTGAATAGTCCCTGTCCTGGATTTATTTCTAACTGCTCTGTGTTGCAATTTCTGAGTTGCTCTTCATGGAAGTAGTCAGGGCAGAAATCCTAAATAAATATAATAAAATGCTACCTAGTACCTGAGTGGCATTGGGTTGAAAAATACTAAAATAGGCCACTACTAAGGGGGTTACCTCATCCTATTAACTCCTCAACAGCTTCTTTGGTCTGACCACAGGTCTGTAAATGCCTGGTGTTAACAGAAGGTAGGAATAAGAAGAATCTGGCATGTGTTGCCACCTGTACTGAAACTTTCTAGTCCATCCTCCCCTCCTGCCCCACCACACATAGAACAACCTTACATGAAACAGGAAACTTCGAATCATAATTTTGGTTAAAACATAAGAACCTATAGTTAATTTTAAAAATGCTAACAGAGTGATGGGAAGAAAAAACACACCCTGGAAGCCTCAATGACAAAACAATTGTTTGGTGGGGCCGGGGGGGGAGGGGGTACTGACCTTGTAGCAATAAAGTGGAGTAGGGAAGGATTAACATCTAGCAGAAAATTATAAAATAGTCAAGCCCAGAGGAGGCAGTGTAATGCAACAGAGCAAAATAGGCAGTGACTGGCCTTGATTTCACGCTTTCCAAGATGAGACATTTGCAGTAGATTACCCTTAAAGACCCTTTCCAGTTTGAAAATATCCATTTAAGAACATATCAATTTGTTTTCCTGCTGTTATTAGGCATTTTGGTGATTCTCATTCTCATGTACCGCAGTGTTTAACAAGTGCCAGGCAATGTTCAAAGGCCGTATATGTACATATTAACTCACTTTATCTCCCAATAATTCTAAGAGTAGGTATGATTATTATTAACCCCATTTTCTAGATGAAGAGGGTGAGGCAAAAAGTCATGAAATAACTTGCCCACAACTAGCAGTGACCAAGCCAGGATACAAACCTAGGGAGTCAGTCTCCAGATACCATGCTTCACAGATGAGACAATTGAGGCTTTTGGAGTTTAGGTCACTTTGGCTACCAACTGGCTGAGCTGGATTCAAATACACGTGTGTCTGATTCCAAGGCCCATGTTCTTTCCACAACCGTTTGCTTGGGAAGGAAAGGCTGGCTCTTAGAGAAAAATTGTCTAAAAAATTGTTTTGTTCTGGGGTTTTTTTGAAACATATTTTTATTGATTTCAGAGAGGAAGGGAGAGGGAGACAGATAGAAACATCAATGATGAGAGAGAATCACTGATCGGCTGCCTCCTGCATGTCCACCACTGGGGATTAAGCCTGCAAGCCGGGCATGTGCCCTGACTGGGAATCGAACCATGACTTCCTAATTCATAGGTTGATGCTCAACCACTGAGCCATGATGGCTGGGATGTTTTGTTCTGTTTTTAATCCTCACTCAAATGTTTTTATTGATTTGAGAGAGAGAGAGAGAGAGAGAAATATCAATGTGAGAGAGAAATCGATCAGTTGCCTCCTGCATAGGCCCCAACCAGGGATCAAACCCACAACCTTTAGGTGTACAGGAGGATGCTCCAACCAACTGAGCCACCCAGCCAGAGCTGGAAAATTATTTTGGTTTATCCCCTACCCAATGCTTTTTATCATAATCGATTCCCCACCTATCCTGCCCCACTGAGGAGTTGTAGAAGGGCAACAGTGCAGAAAAACAGCTAATTTCTGTATCTGCTATAGGTGAAACACTGGGCCACAGAGACAAAAAAGGGGGGAGAGGGTCTTTGTTTCTTTATTCCTGCTCTAACAGGATAACTTTCATTTGAAAGTCACACAGATACTAACATTTTGGTCAACAGGCAGGAACAGATGGCTTTTCCTAGGTGATAGTAGTCCAACTATCAAGCCACACAGCTGTCCAGATTTCACACTGAAGTTCTGTCATCAATTCACTGAACACTGTGATGCTCCCCTGGCCCCCATGTGTTAGCTAAATCACCAGTGTTTACAAATACACTGTGTTGTGCTAAACACACACACACACACACACACAGACACAAAAACTGCAAGGTGAAAACATGCTTCCTTTGGATCTGAGGCCAACAGAACCGTTTCTCATCGCAACTATTTTATTACAATTTTCCTCTGCCTTATTTATGCTTACCCTGATATATTTTGCCACCTTGCCTTGTTATTTCATTCCCACACTGTCATCTCCATTTTTGTACAATCTCCCTGCCCCCACTCTCATTCCCCAAGAGTTTTTGGAGTCAAGAGGAGAGGCAGTCAAAAATTACAAGAGTACTTGAGAAAGGACTAATAGCAAAAAAAACCCTGCTCTAACCAAACCCTCAGGGGTCTGGTTTCTTTTTTTAATTATTATTTTGGAGATAGGACACAGAATGACTGAAGCAGCTGTCCAGAAGCCCATACAATTCACTCCTTGCAGGAGGCACTATTATTTCATATCACATTTTCAAATACTTGTTTTCTGATTATAAAAGTAATACATATTCATTGCATAAAATTTGGAAAGTATTATAAAAGAAAAATAGTAAGTTAATCTTACTACCTGGAGATAGCCACTTTAACAACTTTGTTTCATTTCCTTCCATTCTCTATTGATTGTTACATTCATAGGTGTGTATATAACATGAAACAGAGATATACAAAAACCTATCTATAATAATAAAAGCATAATATGCAAATCAACCAAAAAACCAAACAGCAGAACGACCATCCAGACGACCTTCCGGACGACCACGCTATGACACGCACTGGCACCAGGCCAGCCAAGGCGGGTGCGATGTGATTGGTCAGGGCGGCCCACCATTGCCCCACGATCACCCCACAGAGGGACAACCAGCCACCTTCTGCAGGGTGATCGATGAGGGGGCTCTGCGATTGATCACCCCAAAGAGGGAGGCCCAGGCCACCAGCCAGTGGGGCAATCAATCAGGGGAGGGGACTCCGCAATTGTCCCAAAGAGGAGGCCCAAGCTACTAGGCCAGTGGCGCTGCAGTGGGTGGGTGGGGCCTCCCTCTGCTGGGCAATGAATTGCCCCACAGAGGGAGGCTCAGGCCACAGGCCAGCCACACTGTGGCAGATGTGCCGGTAGGACAGCATTCGCCCTGCAGAGGGAGGCCCAGGCCAGCCAAGCAATGGCACCCCACACCTGTCGCCCACAGAGGGAGGCAACTGGTGGCGGGGGAGGGGGACAGTGCTGCACAGATGGCAAGCAGTGGCAGTGGCGGGGTTGAGAATAGCTGTCAGCAGCCGGGGGAAGGAAAGCCCCGATAGACCCTGATCGCTGGCCAGGCCTAGGGACCCTACCCGAGAGGTCCCAGATTGCGAGAAGGTGCGGGCCAGGCTGAGGGACACCCCCTCACACCTACCCCCTTGCACAAATTTCATGCACTGGACCTCTAGTATTTAAATTAAAAAGCCAGTAGTGGAATAATCCCATACTTTTCCATTATATCATGAAGATTTTCCTCTGCCTTACTTTTGATTTTTAATGGCCAGATAATTTACTCTATAGACCTACAATAATTTACTTACATCCCCCTTACTATGGAAACTGTGTCTTCAGTTTTTCACTATTATAAATACCTTAGTATATAAAGCTATATGGCACACATATATGATATTTCCTTCAGAAATTATCCTTTTTTTAATTAACAAGGAAACCATGTTACTTACAGAAAAACTGGAAGATACAAATAAGCAAAACTAAAGTTAACTGTAATTTCTTTTTAAATACTTTTGTGTATATTCCAGACTTTTCTTTATATTATACTTACATGGACACAAGCACATATGTTAAAATGGATCATACTATAAAAAATAAGTTACTGCCCCGGCCTGTGTGGCTAAGTGGTTAGAGCATCAGCCTGTGTACCTAAACAAAGGATTGTAGGTTCGATCCCTGGCCCTGGTCAGGGAGCGTGTGGGAAGCAAACAATTGACGTGTCTCTCTCACATTGATGTTTCTCTCTCCTCCCTCCCTCCCCTTCCGCTCTCTAAAAATAATCAATGGAAAAAATATTCTCTAGTGAGGATTAACCAAAAATAAGTAATTCAATAAATAAAATAACAGTTACTAACAACAGTCAACATGAACTGAGTACTTACCGCATGCCAGACACTGTGATTTTTCATTCAATCCTCCCAGCTACCCTATGCATTACTCAGCAGTTCCCAAACTTGTCTACACATTTGGAAGTCACCTGCGGGGACTTCCAAAATCCTGTCTCCAGAGATTCTGATTTAATTGGACTGGGTAAGGCCTGAGTGTGGGTGGGTTTAAGAGATACCCAGAGGATCCTAATGTGTGTGTACAAGTTGGGAATTATTAGGTTCTCTGCTGTTTTGCTGCTATTTTATCCATCTTGAACTGATGTGGAAGTTGAAGAACACTAAAGTCAGTAACTTCCCAACATAATGCAGTTAATAAAGCTGAAATTTCAATCCAGCTATAAGCTCAGAGCCCAGACTTTTACTATTGATAATTTGAGATCAGCCTCCCTCTGCCCCACCCTTTAACATCATATCATGAACCTAGTTCTATTTTAGTAAGTAGTACTATACATTATCATTTTAGCAACTATAGTATTCCACTGTATCAATGCATCAGAATCCAAATGCCATCAATTTTCCCACTATAGAAAATGTTGCAATCAATATCCTTATTGATACAGCTTTGTACACATCTTTCATTATTTCCTTAGGATAAATTCCAAGAAAAGGAAGTACTGGGTCAAAAGGTTTTGATAAATATTGCCAAATTGACATTCCCATCAGAAGTGTGTGAGAATGTCTTCAACAACACTGAGTTTTCTCATGCATTCCTTTTTAATCTTTGCAAATTTCATTGGAGAGAATGGTATACCAATTTATATTTTTTGTTAAATGTATTAGGATGACATTGGTTCACAAGATCATACTGCATCGTGCACCCATCGCCCCAAGCAAAGTCTCTTTCCATCCCCATTTCCCCCACCCTTTGCCCATCTCCACCTTCCCCACCCCCCTTTCCCTCTGACTATCACTACACTGTTGTCTGTGTCTATGTAGCTTAATCCTTCACCTTCTTTCATCCAGCCCTTAAACCCCCAACCCTGTGACAGCTGTCAGTCTATTCTATGTATCCACGCCTCTGTTGCTATTTTGTTCATCAGTTTATTTTGTTCATCAGATTCAACATACAAGTGAGATCAGATGGTACTTTCTCTTTGATATGATGATCTGATGATATGCCATTTTAATTCCCCTTTACTACTAAGAATATTTTTCATGTTTACTAGCGACTTAAATTTCTTCTTTTATGTATTTTCTTATTCCCATCATTTGCACATTTTCTAGTAAAATACGTATATTTTCTTTCTTACTGCTCTGTAAATCTTTATATATTAAGAATAATGAGTCTTGCCCGGCCATCATGGTTCAGTGGTTGAGCCTCAACCTATGAACCAGGAGGTCAAGGTTCGATTCCCAGTCAGGGCACATGCCTGGGTTGCAGGCTCGATCCCTACAGTGGGGCATGCAGGAGGCAGCCAATCAATGATTCTCTCTCATCACTGATTCTCTCTGAAATCAATAAAAATATATTTTTTAAAAAGAATAATGAGTCTCGTTGCAATTGTTTCTAGTTTCTTCATTAACTTTATTTATGATTTTGTGCAGAAATTTAAATTTTTCATATACTTAATTATGTTAATATTTTCTTTATTATTCTACCTTTGATATAATACATATAAATATCTTCCCTACCCAAAGATTATATATTCTCCTATATTTTTTAGTTCCTTTATCATTTCTCTCTCTTTTTAAAAAATTTTAGATTCTTTAATGCAGCAGTTCCCAAACAGGATTACACATCAGAACTGCTTACAGAACTTCTTTAAATGCTCATGTCTTAAGACTGAATTACAATTTGGGAGGGGGGGTGAAAGCTGAACAGAAATATTGTTAAAGGCACCATAGGCAATTCTGATGCACCCCCTCCTTTATTAAGAAACTATTTTTTTAAATATATTTTATTGATTTCTTACAGAGAGGAAGGGAGAAGGATAGCGAGTTAGAAACATTGATGAGAGAGAAACATCAATCAGCTGCCTCCTGCACACTCCCTACTGGGGATGTGCCCACAACCAAGGTACATGCCCTTGACCGGAATCGAACCTGAGACCCTTCAGTCCGCAGGCCAACGCTCTATCCACTGAGCCAAACCAGTCAGGGCAAGAAACTATTTTAATCCTTCTAAATTTATATTGGTATCATTTTTCCAAATCATTTCAGTACATTTCAAGAATTTGAAATGCTACTTTGATAAACTCCATGACAGCAGAGACCATGCCTGTTTTTACTGACCATTATGTCATAGTGCCTGGTGCACAACTGGTGCTTCCTAAATGTATTTATTTGATGGATTGATTGATTGATTGATTGCTTTGAGAGAGACAGAGAGAGAAAGAGAGAGAGAGAGAGAGACATTAATTTGTTGTTCCACTTATTTATACATTCATTGTTTGATTCTTGTATGAGCCCTGACCAGGAATCAAACCTACAACCTTGGCATATGGGGACAATGCTCTAGTCCAGCGGTTCTCAACCTGTGGGTCGCGACCCCTTTGGCGGTCGAACGACCCTTTCACAGGGGTCGCCTAAGACCATCCTGCATATCAGATATTTCCATGACGATTCATAACAATAGCGACATTACAGTTATGAAGTAGCAACGAAAATAATTTTATGGTTGGGTCACACCATGAGGAACTGTATTTAAAGGGCCAGAAGGTTGAGAACCACTGCATCTAGTCTAACCAATTGAGTTACCTGGCCAGGGCCATAAATGTTAACTGAATAAATAAACAAGAACTGACAACACAAGTCTTCAACCTTATCTCATCCCAAACTGGCTAGTCTTCTCTTTAACATTTCCTTGACTATTAGGCCAAAAAAATTGATGTTATTAATAATGATCCTGAGTTAGCAAAAAATATTAAATTATGCCCAACACACTCTGTTTAAAGTGGCCAGGAAATGTATTACAGGGCTCCATCAAGAAGTCAAAATAATTATATTGGACATGTTTAAGAGGTATGGGAATTCTGATCCAGTTCTCCATGGAGGAACTGAACAGAGGTGACTTGAGAAACTAAGGAAACTTGGCTTCCTCTAGCACTTAGAGTTCCTCAGCTAGCTTCAGAGACTGACTCGGAGCTTCCATGAGCTGAAAGGCCCACCCATACCCTCTTCCATGAGCCCATGGAAAGAAAATTAGAATAAGGGATCAGGAGACCTGAGTCACTGCTATCAACCTGTTTGACCATGGGCATGTCACTTAACCTCTGGGGGTTGGGCTAGAGGTTTTCTAAGGATCTCTTCACTTCTAAACCTCTAACTAGAGACCCAAACAGACTACCACAGTGTGGGGCTTCCAAGAACAACATGAAATTGCCTGCAGGGAATAGTAGTAGTAGAAGTGTAATAGTAGAAACAACAGCTATTGGTAAATTTTACTGAGCACTTATTATATGATACACAATATTCTAGACGTCTCACTACTAGTAATAATGACACACACCTTATAGGACACTTACTGTGTTCCAAGTGGTTTGCATATATTAATTCAATCTTCACAACAACCCTATAAAGTGAGTCCTATTATTATCCCCATTTTACAAAGGTGAAAACAGACACAGAGAGATTAAGGGACTTGCCCAAGGTCTCACAACTATCAAAGGATGGAACCAATTGAGTTGAACCCAGACCCATACTTTTAACTACTATACTATACTGCCACCCAAACTATTACTCTATAATGTTTTCACTTCAGAGGTTGCACAAAACAAGAAATGTGTTATAGTTACTTATGTATCATACTCCCCTCTTCACTAATGCTAGAAAAATTAGTTTTTACTCCAATGTGATTTTAGACAGATCAGATTCCAGGGCCTGAGATAGAAAAATATATCATTTATTAAGAAAATAATTAATTACCTTTTTATTAAAAATTGTTATCCATTAAAATATATGTATTATAAAATAAATAAATCATTAAGTACTGATGACATTTCCATTGAACACAGACAAAACACATGTGCTTTTTATGCATCATTTAGAACAATACTTCAGAGCCTCACCTGCACAAACTCGTCCCATATTTTCATAATTGGCTTTTAAACAGTGACCTGACAGCCCACAGGTGTCTCAAACAAAACAAGCCAAACGAAACGAAGTACAGTAAGTTCCTACCATCCATCCCCATGCACTTCTCATCACCTCCCACATTCCCCATCTGAGTGAATAACACCAATGGCCCCAGGCTCACTTCCTCCCACATCTGGTCACTGAATATTTCTAGAACTCATTCCATTCTATCTTTGTTGCTCCTGTTTCTGCCCAGACATTTACCATCACTTCCCTAAAGCAGAAACTCTCCAAATAGCTCTTGGCTTTCATTCTATCCAGCTCCAACCCCACTTCAACACTGCTGCCAAAGTCATCTTCCTAAAACAAAATCTGACCATGTTACTGACATGTTTAGAATCTTTGTCTTCAGGATAAAGTGTAAAGTCCTCCATAGAACATACAAGGCTCTTTTTTATCTGGCCCCCCAACTACCTTCCCAGCTTCATCTGAGGTCATGCCCCACACATCTCACACGAGGCACACAGAGCAACTTGGAAGTTCCCAAACAGTGCTTCTCTGTCTGCCCAGAATGCAATTCTCTCATTTGCCCATCTGGCAAATTCCCACTCACTTATTTAGACCAGCTCAAAACTCAGAGTTCATTATGCTTTCCTCTGGGCATCTATTGCATTTTGTACCTCTCCCTATTATAACACTTATTCAGCCTGACACAATTTTTGTTTATTTGTCTGTCTTTTCCATAAGACAAGAACTGTCTAGTGTCCCGTGTATTATTCAACTCTGTATTTTATTTATTGAATGAATGAATATCTCAGGATTTAACAAGAATATTCAAACTGCTCCAGATAAATGCCTATTGTGTGAGTCAAAGTAGGCATACAGGCCGAATCCCATTTCAACAAATGTCTTTAACTTGACAATCCTCATATCAAAAAATAGTTGTTACATTTGTGTGACTCCATACTTGAAGCCATAACCAACAGGATACAGTTTTTAAAAGCTTCATTAGACCACCAACAAACCTACCTGTTGAGTATTTATAGACATCCAAACTCTTCATTCTACCCCATCCTTAACCTTTTGTGGGTCATAGACCAATTTGGGTAGTTTCTCTATCTTGTCCTAAACCTACACTCCCTTTTGATAACATAAAAATCCCACGCACCCCTGAAGATTCTGATAGTATCAACCCCACTAAAAATAAGAAATCACTTTGTGCCAGCAGCAATTCACAGCTTCACAAGAGATATAATCCAGCAGGCAAGATACAGTGAGCTTTGCTCTTGGGTAATTCATAATATTAAACAGGCATTTTCCTTCTATCACCAAACATAAACATTGTAACATTAAATATGCTTTAAAGTTTTTACTGGGAAGAGGATGCTAGGAAGGTGTTGACATCTGTCTCCTTCACCTTTGGGAACCTTATGATAGAAAATTGCCAGAAACAAATGAAAAACACAAATATGAAAAAAATATGCTGTTTCCTCATATATAACCCCCACGAGCACGTGTTCAAACAAAGGAAGTTTTTTGGAAATGCTTTTGGCACGACATTTTCTTTCTACTTCCCCCACCACCCCTCCATCCCCACTTTAAAATATTTTTAACTTCTAGCTAGCAGAAACTTCTTCTAAACACAAATGCTTTGTCCTTGTGAAGACAAAGGGTTAAATTAAAGAAACAGCTGGCTGCCTGCCACTAGCTGAGGTTGAGGGAACTAGGGATGGAAGATAGAGAAGGAGGAAAAACCAGTCAGAGGAATGAGTGCTAATTTTCTTACCCTGCCACATGGCCATGTTGATCCTATCCACTCCCACGTTGGGGTCACAGCCTGAGTTTCCCAGAGCACCCCAGTTTTGTAGGGAGGCCTTAACGGGATATAGATGGAACAGCAGCAGTGTGGTCTTACTTTATGACAGATGTTCAAGCCCCAACCCTGAAAATGTAAATAAAAAATGGAAACTTGAATTTAAAAAAAGTATTTCAAATCCTTGAAAATGATCTCCTGTCCCTCCCTAAATCTCTATTTCAATGATATGCAGACAGACAGTATCAAGTTCCCCCTAAGCAGCAAGGGATCTCTGCAGAAACATAAAATGGGGAGATCAAGAGTCAGTTCACATTGCCACTGAGTGCTGTCCAATTCTGCGTGAATCACGGGACCTTCAACAAATGGGATTTGGAATCTCCAGAATGGGCGCTTGGATAAGATAATTGTTAAGCATCTTTCCTATCTTGATGTTCCATGTTTTGGGAAATAAAGAGCAGCATAGTATCCAATGCCCTCCCCAAACCCCCGACTTCACATTAAAAGAAACTGTAGAAAGGACAGCAAATTTTGTGACTACTTAAAGTTTAAAATAGATCTTATATAGGAAAAGAAAAGGAAGGAAGCATAATAAAAAAAGAGTGATGCCCTCTGTGTGGTTCTTCCTCTCTGCTTCATTATACTTTCCACACTTTGCCAATGTCCTATAGGGAGCATATGTTGCTTTTATAATGGGGGAGGGGGTGGAGAAAGACCAAAGAAAAAATAAAATACTAATTTAAGTAAAGTCAAATTAATCCAGCTCATTCCTATTTTTAAAATGTCAAATTCCACCTTAGGACAATACTATTTGCAAGGATATAAAAGATGCTAGGGCCCAGCCAGTGTTGCTCAGTAGTTGAGTGTCAACCCATGAACCGAGAGGTCACTGGTTTGAATCCCAGTCAGGGCACATGCCTGGGTCCCTGGGTTTTGGGCTTGATCCCCAGTAGGGAGCATACAGGAGGTAGTTGATTGGTGTTTCTCTCACATTGATATTTTTATCTTTCTATCCCTCTCTCTCTCTAAAAAAAATCAATGAAAACATTTTTTAAAAGGCACTAGGAATGGGGGGGGAAATGAAAGATGTGACTACTTTGATTTCGAGTTTTAATATATTTAACACTTTGCTTGTCCATTTAAACAAGTTCTTAATAAATTGGTTTTCCTTGACTGAGCATATCAGCCAACTTGCTTTTTTTTAAGGAAAAGTTCTCACCTTTCTGACCTGATCAACATCAAAGCACATTGCTATTTCCATAGCTTTTATTTTTTTAAAAAAATTTGATCAGCCCTAGTGGGTTTGGTTCAGTGGATAGAGCGTGGGCCTGGGGACTGAAGTGTCCCAGGTTCGATCCCCAGAAGGGGGCGGAAACCATAAAAATCTAACCTCCCCCATTCAAAATATATTTTTTAAATATATTTTTATTTATTTCAGAGAGGAAGAGAGGGAGAGATATAGAAACATCAATGATGAGAGAGAATCAATGGTCAGTTGCCTCCTGCACATCCCACACAGGGGATGGAGTCTGCAACCCGGGCACCTGCCCAGACAGGGAATCAAACCCCTCCTGGTTCATAGGTGAATGCTCAACCACTGAGCCATGCTGGCTGGGCTCCATAGCTTTTATACATGCAACACCTCCACCGTGAAATGAAAGCACTAGCACACATGTACTGAAGATTAACAGAAACTTCAGAGTGATCATTTTGGCCTTCTTAATGGATGTTTTAAGGACAAAGTGCGAATGGTGTACACTAGTTTCAAAAACACCAACAGAGAAAAGACAATGTTTTGCATAAAGAAAGATCCACAAAGTCCTAGGATGAATTCGCCAGGGGGGGAAAAAGCGCTCCGAGAACTTACTTATCCGGAACATGGAACAGTGTTTGGGTTTGCCTTATTCCCGTCCCCCGTCCCCCAACCCCCGCCCTTATTTCGGGTGCAGTTACATAGTATCGATCCACGCTTAGTGGAAACATGCAAAATTTAACATCTCTGAAGTCCCAGGTTACGTATGGAGTTTATGTAAAGCAGATTCTTACTGGCTTTTATGCTCCACACTTCTGGATTTCCTTCACTTAGTCGAGGTAGCTTACACTGACGTTATCAGGCGCACACGTACAGCTTCACTTGGCAGTCCAGGAAACTGATTTGCTCTGAAATGTAAGGTAAAGGCGCATCCGTGTGAAGGAAAAGCCCTTCGTGGTGAAGGCACTCAGGCGCAAGCCTGGACAATCTGGAAAGAACCGCCTTTCCGCTAAGTGGGAAAAGAAAAACTAGCAGCAACTAGTTTTCTGAGAGTTTGGACTCCGCTTTTAGTAAGACGCACACCACCCAGTGAGTCCCGAGCAGGAGGCAGAAGAACGGGGCCTTGACAGCTTTCCAGCCAAAGCCACCCTGCTCCAGCTCTGGAAAAGGGACGCCTTGCAGCTAACCTCCCCCTTTCAAAAGCGGGCGGGCTTGGCGCCGCTCCGCGAGAAAACTTTGCTGGGACGGCGCAGGGACCATAGCTCGGAGACTAGGGCTGGGCTTCCGAGAAGATGCCACCCTTCGCTGGCTAGAACTAGCCGGTCTAACTCCTTCGAGTGCCAGGCGGCAGCCAGGCTTGGGGAACCCCCATCTCCAGGGGGCCGAGCCAGCGGGGGAGCGCTTCTCCCAGTCGCTGAACGCAGGGGGTGCTGGGGGGTGGGCCAGGAGCCAGCGGGCCGCGGAGGACCTGTTGGGGAAGGGACAGCTCGTATGTCTTTACCTGTCGCCGAGATCTGGAGCGGTGGAGCCCGTGTCCGCGGCTGGCGGGCCGAGCGCTCAGTTGGCTCTGGCGCCCAGAACACCAAGTTGAGCTAGCGCCCCACGTAGCCGGCTGAGCTTCATTCACAGCCCTGCCGGGAGGAGAGGGAGCAGAGCTGGCGCGCGGCTCACGTGACGGGTGCCTTGCCAAGTATCGGCCAAGCACAGTTGTCGTCTGCGACTGCGCGCCCTGGCGGGGGCCCTCTCCCCACACCTTGGGCAAGCGGGGAGGGGGCGATGCCAGCTCGGGTGGCGGCGGGACCTAAACTGCAGCTGAGATCGAGGAGCTGGGAGGGGTTTACGCTTGCGCAGCCGCAATAGATAGCCCCCCCCCCCCATCGCTGCCATATTTAATGAGGACTGGGCAGGCCCTAACCCACTGCTGGGCGTGTCCATTGCTTTTGAAAGAGAAGTACTGCATTGTGTGTCACTGTTTCGAGCCTGCGGAATGATTTTTGGTTTTGTCCTTAGCATGAAACTGTTTATGCTGAGCTCCTAGCCCACAGAGTAGTTAGTAGTAGAAGTCGAAGACTGATTCTATTAGCTCACGAATTTTAAGCCTCTAATAATATGAGAGACACTTTTCAAGACCTTTATTATTTTCATATCATTTAATGCCCACAATAACCCCATTGGTTTGGGGACTATTATTTCTCCACTTTTATTTATAAGAAAACAGGGACACAGAAAGGTTAACTTGTCCTAACTCACATAGTGGAAGTTAAGAATAGTGATCAAATATAGTGATGCTTATAACAGCCAACTTGATTCTCATTGAACTGGGAAATCTACATGGCAGTTTTTAGTATTTTATCCATTTTAATAATTAAAATAGAAAGGGAGGTTCAGAAAAGCAAAAATCACATGTCTTAGTAAGTGATAGTAAGTGGGTCTACCAGACGCCAAAACCCTTGCCCTAGTATTATAAGTCACAGCTCCTCCTTTTACAGAAGAAAAAACGTCAATTGCATTGACTTTTATGTAAGACCAGAGGCTGGG
>NW_006286978.1:764154-770485 GCF_000327345.1 Myotis davidii | reverse complement strand
CACCCTCTCACAATCCGGGACCCCTTAGGAAGGGTCCCTAGGCCTGGCCGATGATCAAGGCATATCTGGGCTTTCCTTCCCCTGGCTGCCAGCATCTGGCCCCACACATGCCACTGCCACTGCTTACCATCTGTACGACACTGCCCCCCCCCTTTCTCCTGCCACTGGTCCCCTCCCTCTGCAGGTGACAGGTATGGGGTGCAATTGCTTGGCTGGCCTGGGCCTCCTCCGCGGGGTGATCACTGGCCTGCCCCGCACACCCGCCACAGTGTCACCAGCCCATGGCCTGGGACTCCCTCTGCAAGGCGATCATGGGGTGATGGCAAGGCCTCCCGACCAATCACATCACACCTGCCTTGGCTGGCCTGGCGCCAGTGTGTATCATAGTGTAGTCATCTGGAAGGTCGTCCAGAAGGTCATCTGGACAGTCATTCTGCTGCTCGGTCATTATGTCAGTTTGAATATTATGCTTTTATTATTATAGATGATCCTGCTAACTAGCTAGTGGTAGAACTGAGATTACAATCCATATAATCAATCCAGGTAATCTAACTAGAACCCAAGGACTCTAATTACGAGCCTACTGTAGTGAGCAACTTTCAATGCTTACTTTGGGCAAGCTAAGGGGCCAGGGATACAAAACACCCAGTCAGTGCAAAGCCACCAATGACAAATCTGTAATCCAAAAAGTCAGGCTTGCCCTGGCTGGGTAGCTCAGTTGGTTAGAGCAATGTCTGGATATGCCAAGGTTGTGGTTCAATCCCCAGGTTCAATCCCGTTCAGGACACATACAGGAATCAGTTAATGAATGCATGAATGAGTTGAACAACAAATGATGGCTGTCTCCCTCTCTCTCTCTCTCTCTCTCTCTCTCTCTCCCTCTCCCTCGCTCTCTCCCTCTCATCAATCAATAAAATTGTTTAAGTCGGGCTTTTTGACCCATTGCAATGAGGGAGACCCTACACCAGAAAAACCGTGGGACATTTCAACAAACAAAGAAAAAAAGTCATTATAGGATTCAGGGGGAAAGGTGGAGTTTAGTAGATTTTAAACGAAGCATTGTTTTGATGAGGTCAAAACCCGGCTGTGTGAAGAGGTCAACATCAGGTCCGGGCTGTGAATCCAGAGTCCTGTTTCCTTGGGAACCACAAAGCAAAGATAGATGTGGAATGTTGTATTCAGATACCTCTTATCTGAAGCTTTGCACCTGGATTAGAAATCAAGGCTGCTTCTCTGAGTCAAAGAAACTTGCCCTCTGGACAAATGTGGGATGTTTTATTCTTACTACTATGATTTCAAGCAATCTGGTTATAATCAGATTTGTCATGAAGCTACCTCTATAGAGTGAGCATATTGGCTCTACTTGGAATAAAGTCATTATTTGGGAGAGTTTGGGCAGGAGTGATTTATGGTGAATATAAGATGGTTGCAGTACACCCATCTTACCACTTGGAGTCACCGCTGACAGCTTGGTATAAACTCCAGTGTGTACAAGGCTATTCACTGTAACACTGTTTGCAATAACAAAAAATGAGAAACAATCAGATGTCCATCAATAGAGACCTGATCTAATAAATAATGGTACATCTATCGAGTGAGAAAGCTCTTTATGTAAAATTCTCTATGGTATATAGTATGTGAGAAAAGCAGGATGTGGAGTTGTGCACTTTCTCCATTTTTTTGTTATTGAAGCATATTACCCATTCAATTATATATCTTAAAAAGTTACATGGAAAATTTTTTGAATGGCCTGTCAAGGATAGTGTTCATATTGAAGAGCCAGTTAGTTAGCTTACTGCCAGCTGAAGGAAAACCCCGTCGGCCCCGTTAGTGAGCATATACTAGAAAGTCTATGGTATGCAAATCCCAGTCTTTATAGTTCTTTCATTGGGCCCAGCATACTTTTTGACAGATAGTTATGAGAAATTTTACTTTTTAAAAATGCCATATCAGATTGTCCAATATTTGAGAGAAGTCCAATTCTATCTACATTGGTGCTACCGGTATGCTAACGGGGCAAATATAAGAGTTTGTTTGGGGAGTGCTTTGGAGGATTTGCAGGTCTCTAATCTGTTGAGTCCATCCAGGTCTGTATAGCCTTCTGTTCTGTGAAGGACTGAAGCACATGGAACAATGTTAGTGGTTTCTCAGAGCCAGGTGGAACCTGTTCATCCCCTAGTGTGAGAGGTCCCTGAGAGCACGGTCCATGGTCTATACTTCCTTTATATTCACCACAGCAGTGCTTTTCAAACCATTTGTGAAGAACGACAATTTCCCCACAAATTCATCATGTTCCAATACTTTTACAAATTACAATAAAAATGAATTACTAGGAAAATGAAATCAATACAGAAACATTCAAAATACATGCCCAATTTTTTAATGATTATATTCAACAAACAAAATTATTCTGTCAAATTGTTGTCAAGGTTTTGAAACATTTACTTTCAATTTCTTGTCTCAGACCAGTAGTAAACAGTTTGTGGACTGGCACTGGCCCATAGTGGGGTGATCAGAAGAGGTCACATTATGCATTTATTTTCAAGTTAGCACCATCAATGAGTAGTATTGCCTTACACCACTACCACAGTGCCCAGTTTATGGTAGGCATTCAATAAGTGCTGGGTTTAATACATTACTTTATAGTGTTTTCTATTTTGCAGGGTGTTTCACATCTCTTTCTCCATTCTATACTCATACCACCTTCAGAATTAAGTGAAGAAGATTTAGTCATTCCCATTTGACAGAAGAGGAAGTTGAGGCACGCAGATTAAATGATTTTCCTGGTCTAAAACAGCTCCTTAAGTGTCAGGGCCAAAATTAGTCTCTGACTCCAACTGTATTTTGTGTCAGCAGCACTAAGAAAACCCTCCACTCAGCGAGAACGTCCCAAGAATTCCACCAATTAGAAATAAGAAGACCTGTCTTAGGCTTTCCAAATGATAGCGGGTTGACAACGTGGTGTAAAAATCGGCGATCTAATTTGGAATCCAGGCTTATGCAAGAGATTTTACTTCTGAACCTGTCATCTTATCACTAAAGTAGGGATATTAACAGCTTCTCCACAAGTCTGTACTAGTACTAAATGGTGAAGGTAAATAGCCAGGTATGTAATTCAGAAAGAATGTTTATTATTAATATTAGGCTCAGTTTAGGACTGCATTGAGGGGCTTGCTCTGTAATCTAATAACGTGGAAAGGCACGCCACCTAGTGGTAGAGTGAAGAACTGGATTGCTCTTGGAAGGCTGAGATCAGTGAATCATGCCCTTCTTAACTTTGTTTTCGCATTAGCTACTAGAAAGCTCAGAGCCAAATGTTTGATCTACCCCTAGCAAGCGAACAGGACTTTACATACTGTATTCTATGATAATCTCACCTCTTATTTCATTTTATTTTTTCCTATCTGTACTTCCCCTTGGCTTAATTATCACATTTTTAATATATTTTGTAGGTCGTTTTAAATACCCTTTAGAATATACAGAATGGTGATTTATTAAAGTGGATAACAATATGACAAGGATACATTCTATTTTGGGTTACTGTTGTTCCATCCTGGCAAAGTTCAGAACCTAACAATACAAGAACAGATAAGTTGACTCTAAGATGTAATGGAGATTAAAAATAATTTAAATTAAAAACAAATCTTTAAGACCCTAAGCTTATGAAAATGGAAATCGCCACCTCCAATTAATTAGTACTGGGATACTACAACCTGCATTAGGTGGCTTGTTAATTTATTTATACACTGGATACTTACCATGTGCCATATACTGTTTCAGGTACAGAAAATATAGCAGTGAAGAAACAGACAAAAGTCCATGCCCTCACTGAGCTTACACTTTGTGTGTATTTGGGGGGGGGTGGTGAAGACAGATGATGAACAAGATAAATAAGAATATTATATGGTATATGTAGGAGGTAAGTGCTATGAAAAAATAATTAAGCTGCAAAGGTATATAGCATGATCTGGAGGGTGACAATTTAAAATAGAGTGATCAGATATGGCTTTGGGAAAAGGTGACTTTTAAGAAGGGACACAAGAAAGAAATTGAAGGAATGAGAGAATACGAAGAGTATTTCCCACAGAGAGAAAGCAGTTGTTGTGAAGGCTCTTAGATGGGAGCATGCCTGGTGTGACTGGGAACAGTGAGGAGGCTGCTATGGTAGAAACAGTGTGAACAAGGAACAGAGTAATTGGTGATGAGGTCACAGAATTCACATGGGCCAGATCTGTGTTGGATAATGTAAGGATTTTTTACTCTTGCTCGAGTCATGGCTTAGTAACCATGGGAGGGTTTCAGAAAGTGAGTGGTCTGATTGACTTTTCTTCAAAGGATATCTCTGGTTACTGTGTTAAGTAGAAGGGACAAGCATAAGTTAGGAGGCTATATCAGCAATCTATACAAGAGATAATGGTAGTTTGGACCAGTTTATAGTAGTGGGGTGATCAGAAGAGGTCAGATTATGCATTTATTTTCTAGTTAGCACCATCAAGATTTGCTGATGGATTGGCTGTGAGGTGTTACAGAAAGCAGGAAGTCAAGAATGATCCCAAGGTTTGTGGCCTGAGCAATTGCAAATAATGAAGGATGAATGGGCTTGGAAAAGATAGAGAGCAAAAAGTCAGTTTTTAACATTTTAAATTTTGAAATATATATTAGATATCCAAGTGGAGATATTAAATAGGCAGCTAGATGTACAAGTTGTAGTTTAGGTTTGGACTGAAGATACAAATTTGAGGGTTGACAGTAGATGGCGTTTAAAGCCAAGAGACCAGATGAGATGACCAAGAAAAGAGAAGGGAAGCAAACAGGATAGACAGAACAGAACAGAACAAGACTGAGACGCAGAGCACTCCCACAAGAAATCAGGAAGCCAAGGAAGAACTGAAAACTAAGAAAGAGTAGCCATGTGACAGGAGAAAATCCAGAGCAGTGTGGTGTCCTAGAAACAAGTGAAGAAAGTGTTTTAAGAAGGAGGAAGTGCTTGGCTGACATGACTCAGTGGTTGAGCAGAGACCTACGAACCAGGAGGTCACAGTTCAATTCTCAGTCAGGGCACATGTCCAGGCTGAGGGCTCAATCCTCAGCGTGGGGTGTGCAGGAGGGAGCCAATCAATGATTCTCTCTCATCATTGATGTTTCTATCTCTCTCCTCTTCTCCCTTCCTCTCTGAAATATATATAGAAGAAGTAAGTAATCAGTTGAGTTTAATGTTACCAGTGGGTCAAGTAAAATAAGGACAACATTGGGTTTGGCAATGTGGAAATCACTGGCAACTTTGACAAGTTCAGTTTGGATAGAACCATGGAAGATGGAAGCTTGATAAGAATGGGTTTAGAAAATGGAAGAGGAAGAACTTCCAGTTCACCAGATGAAGCAAATGTACTTATCCCTATACCTCCTGCTAAGTACATTATGTATAAAACAAATATAAGAATATTTTGAAAGATGAAGAGAAGAAGGAAACCCAACTAGGGGTCTTGGAACCTGAGAATGACATAGTACTTGAGTGATGTAAGTGGAGGCCTACTGGGAAGCCTGAATTTTGGCCGCTTCCAATAGTACAAGGTGTCTCCTTTACTCCTCTTCCCCTGTGAAAACTAGGTCTTCTACATCCAACTAGCAAAACAAGGTGGCATCCCCTCCCTGACATGTTATCAGAGGCCAGCTAAATAGAAGATTTAAATAAAATTCAGAGCCTCATCACATAACATCCAAAATGTCCAGGATACAAATGAAACAGAAAATTCTCAACTTAAGAAAAATCAATCAACAGACACCAAGACCTATGTAACACAGATATTAGAATTACAAGGATTTTAAAGCATTCAACATACTAGTACAAGTGCTTCAAAGAACAGTTCTAAACAGGTTTCAAATGAATGAAAAAAACATCGTCTCGGCATATAAATAAATGATATAAAGGAGAACCAAATGGAAATTTTAGAACTGAAAACTACGATGACTAAAAATGTCCAAAATTTGAGAAAAGACATAAACCTACAGATTCAATAGCTCAGAAAGTCAGAAACAATAAACCCAAAGAAATCCATGCCAAGATACAGCATAATTAAACTTTTGAAAACTAAAGACAAAGAAAAAGTCTTGAAAGCACCAAGTGAGAAATGACATCTTACTTGGTTGGGGGGCTGGGGAACATTACTTGAATGAAGGCATATTTTTCATCTGAAACCATGGAGGCCAGAAGGAAGTGGCACAACATTTTTCAAGTGCTCAAAGTATGGAATATATAAAGAACACACAAAATTGAACAGTGAAAGAAAACAACCAATCCAATTAGAAAAGGAGCAAAAGACATGAAAAAGCA
>NW_006286978.1:762648-763137 GCF_000327345.1 Myotis davidii | reverse complement strand
CCACCCCCCGTGCACTGCCCCCCACACTGTTTTTGTATAAAACATGGGGGGGAGGGGAAAAAGTTATTGATGCATGCAGTAACTTAAATGGATCTCCAAGACATTATAGTGAGTGTAAAAAGCAATCTCAAAAGGTCACATATTACAGGATTCCATTTACTTAACATTTTCTAAATGAGAAAATTATAGAGATGGAGAACAGATTAGTGGTTGCCAGGAGTTAGGGATGGTGGAGGGTGGGGGAAGGTGTGACTATCAGGAGGGTGATGGAACAGTTCATATCTTGATTGCAGTGGTGGTCACACAAATCTACAAATCTACAAAAATGGCATTGAGTTATTAACACATTTTGTATCAATGTCAGTATCCTGGGTTAGAAATTAAACTATAGTTTGTAACATGTAACTATGTGGGGAGTGGTATCTACAAGGACCTCTCTGTAGTACTTTCACAACTTCCTGTGAATCTGAAATTATTTCAAAATAAAAA
>NW_006286978.1:742996-744324 GCF_000327345.1 Myotis davidii | reverse complement strand
CCCAAAGAAATCCATGCCAAGATACAGCATAATTAAACTTTTGAAAACTAAAGACAAAGAAAAAGTCTTGAAAGCACCAAGTGAGAAATGACATCTTACTTGGTTGGGGGGCTGGGGAACATTACTTGAATGAAGGCATATTTTTCATCTGAAACCATGGAGGCCAGAAGGAAGTGGCACAACATTTTTCAAGTGCTCAAAGTATGGAATATATAAAGAACACACAAAATTGAACAGTGAAAGAAAACAACCAATCCAATTAGAAAAGGAGCAAAAGACATGAAAAAGCATTTTATTGAAGAAGATATGTAGAAGATAAACATAAAAAGATGCTCAACATGACTAACGTTTAGGGAAATGCAAATTAAGGCTGTGATGAGCTATCACTATACACCTACTAGAACTGCTAAAACTAAAAATGAATATGATAATACCAAATGCTGGCAAGGATATAGAAAAACTATGCTTCCTGCATTTCTGGTGGGAATGCAAAATGGTAAGCCATTCTGGAAAATAGTCGAGCAGTTTCTTAAACTACCGATATACTTACCATATGTCTAAGAATAAGTTCAAGGTCCTGTACGAGAAGGAACAGAAGGGGCCCTTAACCACCCTCTGTCACTGCAACTGCTAGCTGGTGTAGGTCCTGTGGAACCTAGGGCCAGTGAGCTGAGGGACATGGCCTTCCTTGACACCCAGTTACAGTTCCAACAGATGATGGCCATGAAGCACTTCATCCTCATCACAGCCATCATGAACAGCATCTCCCTGCTACACTACCGAGAGGACAGCAAAATGCTGAGTCTCAGATACCGGGACACCAAGCCCCTCAAGGTGTACTGCATGGACTTCACAGTGAACAATGTCCAACTGGCCTTCAAGATGTCTCCCCGAGACCAAAATGTCATGATGTAAACCAAGGACAGTTTCCTGGATATGTGCTTGCTGTGCTGGGCAGATTTCCACATGGTGCCCACATGAACACGTTCTGCAAGGCGCTGTGTGGTGGGCCACCTAGGGTCCCAGAAAAAATCAGTGATGTGGGAGAAAAAGCACATCACATGGTTCATCACACTGGACCACTGGCATCTGACTCCTGCTGCCCAAGCAGGAGAAGGCCTACCTTTGGCTGCTGATGATGCAGAACCCACCAACCAGTGTGCTGTGGGCCTCAACACACCCTGGCAGATGTGTCATGTAGACCTTTACCACCCTGGCTTCTCAACCTCTGCTTTCACCTCAACAGCCATGGAGTGTCATGAGCTGGATAAGATCAGCACCAAGCCCAACACTGTCTTGGAAGACCTGATGGACACTGAAGGCATCAC
>NW_006286978.1:740698-742897 GCF_000327345.1 Myotis davidii | reverse complement strand
TGGGGGGGAGGGGAAAAAGTTATTGATGCATGCAGTAACTTAAATGGATCTCCAAGACATTATAGTGAGTGTAAAAAGCAATCTCAAAAGGTCACATATTACAGGATTCCATTTACTTAACATTTTCTAAATGAGAAAATTATAGAGATGGAGAACAGATTAGTGGTTGCCAGGAGTTAGGGATGGTGGAGGGTGGGGGAAGGTGTGACTATCAGGAGGGTGATGGAACAGTTCATATCTTGATTGCAGTGGTGGTCACACAAATCTACAAATCTACAAAAATGGCATTGAGTTATTAACACACTTTGTACCAATGTCAGTATCCTGGGTTAGAAATTAAACTATAGTTTGTAACATGTAACTATGTGGGGAGTGGTATCTACAAGGACCTCTCTGTAGTACTTTCACAACTTCCTGTGAATCTAAAATTATTTCAAAATAAAAAGTTTTTTTTAAAGGATGAGAAAAGAGGAATTGTAGATAGACATCGATAAAAATAATTCTAGTGAGGATTTTGCTGTAAAGAGGAACAAAAAAATGGGATGGGTGCCTATCTGGTGTTTCTCAGGGGTTGAGGATGGACCTAGGAAGCAGGAGGTCAAGCTTCAATTCCCAGTCAGGGCACATGCCCCCCATGGGGGCTTGATCCCCAGTGTGGAATGTGCAGGAGGCAACTGATCAATGAGCCTCTCTCATCATTGATGTTTCTATCTCTCCCTCTCCCTTCCTCTCTGAAATCAATAAAATATATATTTTTTAAAGAAATA
Source organism: Myotis davidii (assembly GCF_000327345.1). Taxonomy (NCBI): domain Eukaryota; kingdom Metazoa; phylum Chordata; class Mammalia; order Chiroptera; family Vespertilionidae; genus Myotis; species Myotis davidii. The sequence continues at coordinate 742,130 of NW_006286978.1, read as the reverse complement.
GGGCCCTAGCCGGTTTTGCTCAGTGGATATAGCGTCAGCCTGTGGACCTAAGGGCCCTGGCTTCGATTCCACCTAGGCCCTGGTCAGGGCCCATGCAGGAGGCAACCAATCCATGTCTTTCTCTCACATCAACGTTTCTCTCACATTGTCTTTCCCTCTCTCTTCCACTCTCTCTAAAATCAGTGGAAAAATATCCTCAGGTGAGGATAAAAAAAAATAGGGTCGTGGTGGGCTAGGGAAAGTGGCTCAGAAGAAGACCTTTTAAATTTTTTAGTGGGAGCAATAATACAATGGTTGAAGGTGATGTGAAAGAACCTGTAGAGGCAAAAAGAAGAATTTATAATTGACTAGAGGCCTGGTGCACAGATTTGTGCACTGGTGGGGTCCCTCAGCTTGGCCTGTGCCCTCTCACAATCCGGGACCCCTCGGGGGATGTCAGAGAGCTGGTTTCGGCCCAATCCCTGAAGGCCAGGCTGAGGGATCCTACCGGTGCACCATCGGGGCCAGGGAGAGACCGTGGGAGGGCTCCAGGGCATGTCCAGCCTGTCTCGCCTAGTCCCAATCAGCTGGACCCCAGCAGCAAGCTAACCTACTGGTCTGCCCCCTGGTGGTCAGTGCATGTCATAGCAACTGGTTGAATGGTCAAACAAAGGGTCAGACATATAAAGGCTTAATATATATATATATATTATTGATTTTTTACAGAGAGGAAGGGAGAGGGATAGAGAGCCAGAAACACTGATGAGAGAAAAACATCAATCAGCTGCCTCCTGCCCACCCCCAACTGGGGATGTGCCCGCAACCAAGGTACATGCCCTTGATCGGAATTGAACCTGGGACCCTTCAGTCCGCAGGCTGACGCTCTATCCACTGAGCCAAACCGGTCAGGGCTGTAAAGGCTTTTATTATATAGGATGGGCAAGAGAGGAAAGAGTTGCCAGAGAAGATGGGATCTAGTAAGCAAGTATGTGGTGGGGGGTGGCCTTAGCTATAGGAGCAGAGATAGTTCGTCCATAGTCATAGCAGGAAGGGTTAATTATATACATAGATTTAGGTAGGTGCATAGATGCAGTGGTAGAAATTTGTCAGCTTTGTTTTCTGATTGCCTCTTTTCTAAGTGAAATCAGAAGCAAGGTCATGAACTGAGAGAGGACCAGTGCAGAGGTGTTAAAGCAGTGGTTCTCAACCTTCTCGCCCTTTAAATACAGTTCCTCATGTGGTGGTGACCCCCAACCATAAAATTATTTTCATTGCTCCTTCATAACTGTAATGTTGCTACTGTGATAAATCGTAATGTAAATATCTGATATGCAGGATGGTCTTAGGCGACCCCTGTGAAAGGGTCGTTTAACAGCCAAAGGGGTCGCAACCCACAGCTTGAGAACTGCTGTTCTACATAAATATTAGCTGTTATTGTTTTAAAGTAGGTTGG
>NW_006286978.1:730983-740407 GCF_000327345.1 Myotis davidii | reverse complement strand
GGTGTTAAAGCAGTGGTTCTCAACCTTCTCGCCCTTTAAATACAGTTCCTCATGTGGTGGTGACCCCCAACCATAAAATTATTTTCATTGCTCCTTCATAACTGTAATGTTGCTACTGTGATAAATCGTAATGTAAATATCTGATATGCAGGATGGTCTTAGGCGACCCCTGTGAAAGGGTCGTTCAAACGCCAAAGGGGTCGCGACCCACAGGTTGAGAACCGCTGTGTTAAAGGCTTGAAGGGAGAGGAAAAGATATGAAATAGTTGTCTAGGAAACCGGGAGAGTAAATGGACTGGGATAATATTATTTTATTTCCTGATGACATTAAGTGCCCACTTCAGGTTCATGGTCTTGAATTTAAAGCAAAGAGTGCCATTTTGTGTTTTTCTCCAGCCATGTTCAGCTACATGGATATAGGAGTGGGTAGGAGTTATTAGTAATGACGAGATAGAGGGAAGGGACTGCAGTTAGGTGGAGAACAAAACTGGAAGAGAGGATTTCAAGGACCTAAGAGGTTAGGGTGTTGGAAGGATCAGGTATTGAGATATTGAAATCATGAAGAATTAAAACATGAATAATTGGAGATAGTGACAGCGAGATAAGATAAAATCTTTGAGAAACTGCATGGGCACCTGTTGGTCTATAGATAACTACCACAAGGTAGGCTACAAATATATATAATTTTGTATATTATATGTAATTAATTATATTATATATAATATATCCTGTAACAGGGAATTCAAAGATAGGGATTTTTAGGGAGGCTAAAGGGAGGGTGATTTGGAAGTGGCATTGAGGGCCTCAAGCTGTGAAAGAAAAAATAACCACCGTTTAAGAAGGCTGTAAGGCCCTTGGATAGATCCAGATTTCAGTCAGCTCAAGAAAATGGGGGAAGCAGTCAGTAAACAGGGAAAAGACATAGGGGATTTTTTAAAAATAAAATAAAACTTTAAAAAATATATAGGGGATTTTGCTGGAGATTTTGCATTCTGGATAGGGTCACTATATAAATTTTTATCATCTAATCTTGGACACTTTTGAGAATGACAAATATTAAACTGGCCAGGACAGTAGCACACCTTGCATAAACTGGAATTGTCTGGGGCAAACCAGGATTATGGTTCCAGAGGACATAGTAGAAGGATTTCAGGATCTGGAGAGGTCTAAGAGGTGGGAATAGGTTAGGTAAATACACAAAATTGTATGGGATTAGAACATGAGATGTGTAGGCAGTTACCAAGGAGTTCCAGGGTTCTTGTGATTACTACCATAAACAAAGTTGAAGGGCATAAGGAGCTTAGTTCTGGTGAATTTAAGGCAGATAGTGGTGACAAGTCTGTGAGTGTTAATAGGGAGAAATGGGTAGGTGTTCAGGGTTTGTCCTTTCCTCCTGGCAATGGCATGCAGAGTCCTGGAGAAGGGAATTCTATTCTGAGTCAACAAGGACAGCGACTCCATCCTAAGCTCCACTGAGGAAGATCTTGATATTTCTCAAACTCTTCATGCTTCCAGTATGAATTGTTTTGGGAACTGGGACTGGTCTGACTGCAGATGAGCATATTAATCAACCTACCTATGAGAGGCTGCGGATGTCAGAGACAAGGGGCATAGTGGTGTGTCCAACAAAAAACTACAGGAAAACACATTGACATTAACAAAAGGAGAAAATACCAAGCTGAACAGGGAAAAAATACAGTCCACCACTTATATCCAAAAAAACTTAATTGCACAAGAACAAAATGGACAAGATGATACTTAAGTACTCAAGGGCTCTTATACCTCTTTTCTTTTCTCTTCTTTTCTTTTCTTTTCTTCTCTTTCCTTTCCTTTTCTTTTCTATATTCATTCAACCCATGAGTTCATCTAGTATCGTGATTTTAATTATCACTAATAATGCTGATGACTTCTAAACTTATCACTCTAGACCTAATATCTCCCCTATATTCCAGATCATATACCAAACTGCCTTCTTGACATCTCAACTTAGATGTCTAATAGATGTCTCCGACTTAATATGTTCAATGCTGAACCCCTGATTTTTCCTTAGAAATTTGTTCCACCCCAGCATGCCCCATTTTAGTTGGTGGAAAACTATCCTTCCAGTTACTCAAGCCAAAATACATCGGCCATGACTTTAACCCTAATTCTGCTTCTGATTCTCTTTGGTTTGTCTCTTTTTCTCACATCCCACATCTAATCTATTAGCAAAATCCTTGTGGCTTTCTCTTCAAAATATACTCAGAATTGTACCCCTTCTTACCTTCTCCACCACCATCCTAAACACTATGATCTCTCACCTGGATTAATGTAATATTCTCCTAACTCAGTGGTTCTCAACCTGTGGGTCACCAACCTGTGGGTCGCGACCCCTTTGGGGGTTGAACGACCCTTTCACAGGGGTCGCCTAAGACCATCAGAAAACACATATATAATTACATATTGTTTTTGTGATTAATCACTGTTTTAATTATGTTCAATGTGTAACAATGAAAATACATCCTGCATATCAGATATTTACATGACGATTCATAACAGTAGCAACATTACAGTTATGAAGTAGCAACAAAAATAATTTTATGGTTGGGGGTCACCACAACATGAGAAACTGTATTAAAGGGTCGCAGCATTAGGAAGGTTGAGAACCACTGTCCTAACTCATCTCCCTGGTTCTACCCTTGCCAACCTATATTCTATTCACAACACAGAAGTCAAAGTGATCCTTTTATAACACAAATCAAACTATGTCACTCCTATGTTCAAAACCCAATGGGCTCCCCATCTTACTAAAAAAATCTATACATCTTATGATGGCTTACAAGATCTGTTCCCTGAGTAACTCTCCTCTAGACACACTAACTTTGTGTTGTTCTTTTAGACTTGCCATGCTCTTCCCAGCTTGGGGACTTTGCACTTGCTGCCCTCTCTGCCTAGAAAGCTCTCCTTTCCCTATATCCATGCTCCCTGCCTGATATCTCCTTGGCAAGCTCCCCACTTCATTTAGTTCTTGATTGATATGTCTTATCCTTTCTACCACTCCTTCTAAAACACCACCTCCTTTGTCATCCATTCCCTTGATTTATTTTTCTATAAGTACCTTTTACAAGGCTATATATTTTACTTGTTTTATTTGTTGCCACTCCTCCCACTACAATGTAAGTTCCATGAAGGCTAGAACTTTGTCTCATTCATCACTACTTCTCTGGCCCTAACAACAGTACCTGGCACATAGTATGCATTCAAAATTTCAATTGAATGCAGCCAAAAGCATAAATAATTAATTAGATAGAAATTTTTTAAGTGGGATAATATACACAGTGGGGCAGTTGCTCATATAGAAAATAATACAATGGTTAATAAATAATAATCCTATATAATAAAAGGGTAATATGCAAATTGACCCTAAGAACAGAACGACTGGGAATGACTGGTCACTATGACACACACTGATCTGGTCACTATGACACACACTGACCACCAGGGGGCAGATGCTCAATGCAGGAGCTGCCCTCTGGTGGTCAGTGCGTGCTCACATGGGAGTTCTGCTCAGCCACAAGCCAGGCTGATGGCTGGCAGTACAGCGGTGGTGGTGGGAGCCTCTCCTGCCTCCTCCGCAGCGCTAAGGATGTCCGACTGCAGTTTAGGCCTCCTCCCCGCTGGCAAGTGGACATCCCCCAAGGGCTGCCGGGTGCCAGAGGGATGTCTGATTGCCATCTTAGGCCCAATCCCCCAGGGAGCAGGCCTAAGCCAGCAGGTGGACATCCCCCAAGGGGTCCAAGACTGCGAGAGGGCACAGGCCTGGCTGAGGGGACCCCCACCCTCTCCCCCCCTGCCGAGTGCACAAATAAATTTTTGTGCACCAGGCCTCTAGTATGAGAATAAACTGTTTCACATGCCCACAACTGAAAACCTACTTTTGTCCCACCCTGTAGATTATTATTTTGAGTAAAATATTGGTTTTAGATTTATTATTAGATACCTTATAGGTTTTTTTTATTTTTTTAATATATTTTTATTGATTTTAGAGAGGAAGGGAGAGGGAGTGATAGAAACATCTAAATAATAAAAGCATAATATGCTAATTAGACTGGACATCCTTCTGGATGACCTCCAGACAAAGCCGGGGCTGCAAGGGAAGCCCGGGTCCCAGGTGCCAGAGGGAAGCTGGTGCCAGCAGCCGGGAGAAGGAAGGCCTACTCTTGATAAGAGAGAATCGTTGATCAGTTGCCTCCTATTGGGGATAGAGACTGCAATCCAAGCATGTGCCCTTGACAAGAATTGCACCTGGGATCCTTCAGCCTGCAGGCCAATGCTCTATCCACTGAGCCAAACCAGCTAAGGCTGTTTTTTTTTTTTTTCTGTTGCAAATGAGATTCTTCTTTAAAATTACATTTTAACTTCTAAGTGCTACCATATAGGAATCCTATTGTCATTTATATCAAGCTCTTGTATCTATCAACCTTGTTGAATTATCTTATTCTATGAGTTCCTTTATAGATTCTGTAGATTTTTTTACATAGACAACCATATTATCAACGAATTACATCTTTTAACCTTATTTTGCTATTTTAATTTTCATTTTCCTTTTATTATCTCAGTGCATTGTTAGAAACTCCAATATAATGTTGGATAATAATGGCACTGGGTTTGATGTAGGTTTTGGGTAGACACCCTTTTCCACCTCTGTATCTGTTGTGTTTTATTGTTTGTTTTAAAATTATGAACGGGTGTTTAAATTTATCAGTTGCTTTTTCTACAACTAAGATAATTACATGGTTTTTCTCCTTTTCATCTGTTAATGTGGTGAATTACATTAACAGATTTCCTAGTTAAACCATTCTTGAAATAATTGAATAAAATCTTCTTGTTCATATTTTTTAAAAACATACATTAGGAAATAAACCTGTTTGTATCTTAACTCAGAGTTTTCATTTCTGCTAACAATCAAGATTGGCTTATAAAAAAATTTAATGCCCTGTCTTGGTAAGGTTTGGGCTTCAAGATTATTCTAACCTCAAAAAATAAGTTATGTCTTCCTATTCACCAGGAAAGTTGAGGTTATATGATTTTCAAAGGTTGTGTTTTTTTTTAAAAAAAACTATGATGAAGTCATTTTAAGTTATGCTTTTCTTTAAAGGGATTTTTAAAAACTACCGATTTGACTTTTAAATTTAATGGTTACTGGTCTATTCAGCTTTTGAAAGTTCTTTATATTTTTGGTATACAAGTCCTTTGTTAAATATGGATCTGCAAATATTTATTCCAATCTGAGGCTTGTCTTTTCATTCTCTTAATAGCATCTTTCTAAGCACAGAGTTAAATTTGTTTGATGAAGCCCAATTTACCAATTTTTTACTTAAGTCTTTTATTTCTTGACTCTGCCATTATTACAAAAGCAACATTTCCCCTTTATGACCACCTACTCAGTGTGGGTATTGTATCAGGTCTCTTCCATATACAAATTAATTTAACTCCTATAGCAATCCCACAAGGTAAGTTTCATTATTTCCTTTGTACTCTTAAGGAAACGGAGACTAAAGAAGGGTACGTAAAATATAAGTGCTGGGAGCCGGTCCATCCTTGCTGTTTCAAGGGACCTGGCATATATGGCATACTGTTTTTAATATGTTTGCTCACCTTCTTGGCACTATGTGTTTTAACCAAGGTCACCTCTCCGAGAAAGGTTGTTTCCCCAGGTAGAGATTTTCCCCTGAAGTTAGGGAGGGAATAAAACCCCTTCACTAAGTGCCAGGCGGGTAATTAATCTCTTTAACTACGAACAATCATGCTTAAGCTACATAATCTTTACTCCCTGGAATGGAGATAAGAAACACGGACACAGAACTTGGCTGGAGATTGTGGCTAGAGATCCTGGCAAGGCTGCTGATCAACTGAATGCTGTCTCCGTGTCATTCCTTCTTCGCCGACTCCTTTGGGTGCGAGGATGCGAGGGCATGATGACCATTTGCATATTAGCTCTTTATTATATAGGATAAGAAAGATGTGTCTAACTCAATGTTAAAAACAATATTTTCTACTATGTTTTCTCCCAGGAGTTTTATGGCTTTAGATTTTCATTTAGCTATAATGATCATTTGAATTAATGTTTATAAATGGAAAGAAAAATGCATCAAAGCTTATTTTTAGCATATGGGTATCTAATTATTTGAGCACCATATGTTGAAAATACTATCCTTTCTCTAATGAATTGCCTGTGCATCTTTGTAAAAAATCAATTCTGTGTGACTATTTTTGGACTCTCTGTTCTTGTTACATTGATCTATTTATCTATATTCATGCCAATACCACACTCTCTTGATTACTGTACCTTTTTAATAAGTCTTGAAGTCAGTTGTTGTATTTCAACTTTATTCTCCTTTTCCAAATTGTATTTGAATATGTGTAGTAAATCATCACATTGCACATCTTAAAGTTACATTTTGTTATGTCAATTATATCTCAATAAAACTGAAAAAAATTAAGCAGGCATCAAAAAATTCAGTAATCAAAAAAAATAGCAGTTTAATGCAGTACTTTAAAAAGTCAAAATTAAAGTAAAAATCCACATTGAACAAAATATAAAATTTTAAATAAAGACAGGATCTGACCTTGCAATCAATCAACAATCAATTGCATATCCCTTAAAAGATTGTATTTGACTATTGTAGATTCTTGGACTTAACATGAATTTTACAATCTGCTTATCAGTTTCTTTAAAAATTCTGATAGGATTTCAATTGAGAATGCATTGAGATAGTGAACACAAAATACAGTGTACAGATGATGTGTTGTAGAATTATACACTTGAAACCTGCATGATTTTGTTAACCGGTGTCACCTCAATAAATTCAATAAAAAGGAAAAAAGAGAGAATACATTGAATCTTTACATTAATTTGGGGACAACTGACATCCTAACAATACTGAATATTTAGATCTATGATCATGATATACCTCTCAATTTATTTAGGTCTTCTGTAATTTTTTTCAGCAATGTTTTCTACTGTTCAATGCACAGATCTTGCACATTTTTTGTTAGATATTTATGTCTAAGTATTTTAGAGTATAGAGTTTTTTAAATTCACTTTTCAATAGTTTCCAACTAGTATATAGAAATGTAATTGATTTTTGTATATTCATCTTGTATCCTGCAACATTGCTAAATTCATTTATTAATCCTCATAGCTTCTTTTGTGAATTCCTTAGCATTCTCTTCATATACTAAAATGTCATCCAAGTATAAAAACCTTTTTACCTCTTCCTTTCTACTCTGTATACCTTTTATTCCTTTGCCTTATTGCATTGACTAGTACCTCCAGTAGAATGATGAATATAATGGAGAACAGATCTTTTTTCCCTTGTTCCTGATCTCGGGCTCAAAGCATTCCATCTTTCACTATAAGTATGATGTTACATATAGGGTTTTTTTGGTGGGTGTTCTTTAACAGATTGAGGAAGTTCTCTTTTTTTCCTAATTTGCTGTGAATTTTTATCATGAGGGATTGTTGGATTTTGTAAAATGTTTTTTTCTAAATCTACTGAAATGATTATATGACTTGTTATTTTCCATCTTTTAATATTTTAAATTACATTGATTGGTTGTCAAATGCTAAAGCCTCCTTGTATTATTGGAATGAATCACTTGTTTATGATATACTAGATTATTTGCTAAAATTTTGTCAAGAATTTTTGCATCTGTGTTCATGAGGAATATTGGTCTCTAATTTTCCCTTTTTAATTTGTCTCATTTGGGTATCCGACTAATGCTGGCCAGATATCATTAGTTAGAAAGTGCTCTTTCCTCTTCTATATTCTGGCAGAGTTGTATAGAATTTGTATTTTATTTCCATAAATGTTTGGTAGAAGTTATAAGTGAAGCCATCTGTACCAGGAGTTTACTTTATGGGAAGGTTTGTATATAAAATGTACATTTCTTTATTAGTTACGGGTATGTTTACATTATCTATATCTTCTAGAGTGAGTTTTGGTAGTTTGTCTTTCAGATGATTTGTTCGTTTTTTTCCATGTTGCTGGATTTATTGGCATCATATACAAAATATTCCTCCACTATCCTTTTAATATGTCTAGGATCTATGGTAATGTGCCTGTGTTACATTTCTGATACCAGTAAATTGTATCCTCTTTTTTCTTCCTATTCAGTCTGAATAAAAATTTGTTAATTATAGTGATTTTTTTTTCAAAGAACCCGCTTTTGGGCTTCAATTTTTTTCTACTTTATATTGTAGTGATTTCTGCTGTATTATTTATTATTTCTAGTCTTCTGTTTAATGTTGTGTTTCATTTGCTTCTCTTTTTCTAGTTTCCCAGTAAATTGTATCCTCTTTTTTCTTCCTATTCAGTCTGAATAAAAATTTGTTAATTATAGTGATTTTTTTTTCAAAGAACCCGCTTTTGGGCTTCAATTTTTTTCTACTTTATATTGTAGTGATTTCTGCTGTATTATTTATTATTTCTAGTCTTCTGTTTAATGTTGTGTTTCATTTGCTTCTCTTTTTCTAGTTTCCTAAGATGGAAGCTTGGGTCATTTATTTGAGATCTTTCTTTTTCTTTCTTTCTTTCTTTCTTTCTTTCTTTTGTTTGTTTTATTTGTTTGTTAAAGAAAGTGCCCATGAACAATGTTATAAAAAGAGATTGTAATGATTTGACCTGGCAATTCCTTTTCTGTTAATACTCACCTAAAGATATTTTTCCATTGATTTTTAGAAAGAGTGGACGGGAGAGGGAGAGACAGAGAGAAACATTCATGTGAGAGAGACACATCGATTGGTGGCCTCCTGCACACTCCAACCAGGGCTGAGAAACCTGCAACCAACACACGTGCCCTTGACTGGAATCAAACCCAGGACCCTTCAGTCCACAGTCGGACACTCTATCCACTGAGCCAAACCAGCTAGGGCTCTTTTTTCTAATGTGTTTGGTGCTATGAGATTTCCTCTAAGCACTGCTTTAGACTTTGCCCTCATATTCTGATAAGTCATATTTTTATTTTCATTCAGCTCAAAATGCTTTCTAATTCCCTGTGATTTCTCTTCTCTGACCAATGGGTTTCTTTAAGTGCATTGATTACTTCACAAATATATTGGAATTTTCCTGATATTCTTCTCTTATTGATTTACAAATTAATTCCTTTGTGGTTAGAGAACATGTTTTACATTATTTGAATCCATTTAAATTCATTGAGACTTGCTTTATCACTCAGGAATTGGTGACTTGGTAAATATTCTGCATGACCCTTGAAATGAATGCATATTTTCCTATTTGGGGTGAACTTTTCTATAAATACTAATTAGGCCATGTTGGTTGATAGTTTTAAGTCTCCTATATCTTTATTTTCTTTCTGCTTTTTCTATCAGTTATTGAGAAAGGGGCATTGAAATATCATATTTGTGGTCTCTTCAAATTCA
>NW_006286978.1:719624-727939 GCF_000327345.1 Myotis davidii | reverse complement strand
TTTGTGGATTATAGAGAACTACATAGACTGATGAACAGGGACAAATACAGAGACAGAGAAGCAGCGATCAGACTGTCAATCCCCAGAGGTAAAGTAGGGGAAGGTGGGGGTAAGGCGGGGAGATCAACCAAAGGACTTGTATGCATATAGAAGCCAAACCAGTGGACACAGACAATAGGGGGATGAGAGCATGAGTGTGTGTGGGGGGAGGTTGGGGGTTAATGGGGGGGATGAAGACACATTTGTAATACCTTAACTAATAATAAAAAAAAAAGAAAGAAACTGAAAAAAAAAAAGAAATCTCATATTTGTGCTCCTTGCAAACCTATCAGGTTTTACTTCAGGCATTTTTAAGTTCAATTATTTGATAAATTGACCATTTAATCATTATGAAATGACTATTTCTGGTAATATTTCTTGCTCTGAAATCTACTTTTTCCTATATTAACATAGCCACTTCAGCTTCCTTCTGATTAGCTGGAATACCTAATTCTATCCCTTCATTCCTAATCTATTTGTGTTTCTATATTTAAAGTGACTGTCTTATAAGCAGCGTATAGTTGGGTCATGCTTTTTCATACATTTCTCTGTGGTATTTAGGCCACTCATCTTTAATGTGATTGTTAATATGGTCTCATTTATATCTGACATCTTGCTATTTATTTCTCTTATCTCATTTTTTCTTTATTCCCATTGTTTTCTCTTTAGATTAATGAGTATTTTTTTGGATTCCAGGTTATCTCCTTTTTGGTTTATTAGGTATAACTTTTGTTGTATTGCTTTGGTAATTGTTTTAGGATCATTGTATATATCTCTAATTTATCACAACCAGCCGTAAGGAAATATTATAACAGTTCATGTATAGTATAAAAAGCTTACAACAATGTCCTTCCACATTCCCTCCCCTTGCTTTTATGTGATTGTTTTTATACATTTTGTTTCTACATATGTTATAAACTCTATATACATTGTATCCTTTTTTCTTTAAATAGTCAATTATCTATTCAAGAGAATTTTAAAATAAGAAAAAATACTATAGTTACTCACATAGTTTCCTTTTTCAATCTCTTCATTTCTTAATGTAGATTCAGGTTTCCACCTGGTATTTTCTTTCTGCCTGAAAGACTTCCCTTAACATTTCTCACAGTAATGATCCGTTAGTTATATATTATTTCAGCCTCTGTATATCTCCAAAAGACTGAATTTTTTCCTTTTTTTAAAATATTTTTGCTGCATATAGAATTATAGATTGACAGTTTTTTTCTGTCAGTCCTTTAAAGATGCTGCTTTACTATTTTCTGACTTACATAGTTTCTAATAAAAATACCATTTTCATGTTTATTTCTCTGTATATAATGTCTTTTTTCTAATTCCTTTTAGCTTTTCTTTTTCTTTGTCACTGTTTTGTGAGCAATTTGATTTTGACATGCCTTGTAGTTCTCTTTATGCTTCTTGTGCTTGGAGTCCGTTGAGTGTTTTTTAGATCTGTGAGTTTATAAATTTATAATATTTGGGGAAATTTTAGCCATTGTTTCTCCTAATAATTTATCTTTGTCCTCCTCTCTCTCCTCTCCTGGGAATCATACATATATGTATTAGGCTACTTGCAATCATCCCATAACTCAGTAATGTTCTGTTCATTTTCAGACTTTTTCTCTGTATTTCTTTTTAATAATTTTCATTCCTATGTCCTGAAATTCACTAATCTTTTTTATTGAAGTGACTAATTTGTTCTTAAAACCATCCAGTGTATTTTATATCACAAACATGTATTTTCATCTCTACAAATTCAATGTGAATCTTTATTTATATCTTCCATTTCTCTCCTTAACATTCTCATGCTTGCCTCTACATGTATGAAATATACAGGGGTTGGCAAAAGTAGGTTTGTAGTTGTGAGTACACAAACCACAGTTTATTCTTTATTAATTATTGTATTTTTTCATATGGACATTGTAAACCTACTTTTGCCCACCCCTGTATTTATAACAGTTTAATGGACTTGTCTGCTACCTCTATTTATCTGTCCAATTTCTAGGTCTTTTACTATTGATTATATTTTCCTGCTTCTTTGCATACCTGGTAATAATTTTATTGGATGCCAAACATTGTGAATTTTATGTTGTTTGGCACTAAATTTTCATTATTTATTTTAAAACCTTTTAGCTGTTCTTGGGATGCAGTTAAGTTACTTGGAAAGAGTTTGATCCTTTTGAGACTTTTTTATAATCTTTGTAAATTAGAATCTGGAAAAATAAAAAAATAAAATTGAATGTTCCCTGTTACCAAAAAGGAAAGAGGCCTTTTCTTTCTCCCTTTTCTTAGAGGATTTCCTTGAGAAACCTAGTATTTATGAATCCTTCCTTTGTCCCTTTATATGTATGTAAATCTTTTCAAAGACTAAATAAGCCTCCTGCCAGCCTTATAACTCAGATTTTTTTTCTTAAGGGTCTGGGAGCCATTCTTTGAAATGTAAACATCAAGGAAGATGTCATCCTAGGAGCTTAGCTTAGGTGCCTTGCTCTAAGCTGAAAGCACCTGCTTATTGTAGAGATATGAGAAGTTTTCTTTTTCCTTCACATAAAAGCAATTAACTAGAACAGATGGCTACTCCAATTACCAGGTGAACTTAGGATGAACTATGAAAGAATGTATAATAAACAATGTTTTAAGTCCTCTTACATAGAGACAACTTATCATTCATTTAGGATTTATTTCTGTCTTTGCAATCTCATTAGCAGATTGCCTGTAATGCATCACAGTCTGGTTTAACGCTTATTCAATAATGAAACTCTTTCTTTACTCCATTGATGGAGAGGATTTCCTGGATTGGCAAGTAATTTTATCTTTAATTTTCCCCCAATAGAACAGAGCAGCATTTTAATATTGTCCTCCACTGAAGCACTATTTTTCTGAATACTCTACCCAAAGCTCTGTGTATTTCAAGATCTCTCTATTCTGTGGGGGAAAGAGAGAGAAGGGGAAGGGATTAAGATGTGCAAATTGCCAGTAATAAAAACAGTCATGGGGATGTAAAGTACAGCATAGGGAATATAGTCAATAATATTATAATAAGAATTTATGGTACCAGGTGGGTACTAGATTTATCAGGGGATCACTTTATAAGGTATATAAATGCCTAATAACTATGTTGTACACTTGAAACTAATATAATATTATATGCCAATGGTAATTGAAAAATTAAAATTATGTTTAAAAATTTTTCGGCACTCGGGATATTGGGGATATCAACTCTTCCCAGTCCTGTTTGAGCTCCAAAACTTGTTCTCCATGCTCACTTTTTATATTTACTAAAAGCCTGGTGCATGAAAATTCATGCACTCAGGGGGGTCCCTCAGCCTGGCCTGTGCCCTCTCAAAGTCTGGGAGCCTTCAGGGGATATCCACTTGCCAGCTTAGGCCCGCTCCCCAGGAAATCAGGCCTAAACAGGCAGTCACACATCCCTCTGGCAGTCCGGGAGCACTCAGGGGATGTCCGACTGCGGCTTAGGGAGCAGTTCTAAGCCGCAGACATCCTTTGCGCTGCCATCAGCCCAGCTTGTGGCTGAGCGGAACTCCCCCTGTGGGAGCACACTGATCACCAGGGGGCAGCTCCTGCATTGAGCATCTGCCCCCTGGTGGTCAGTGTGTGTCATAGAGACCAGTCATTCCTGGTTGTTCTGCCTTTAGGGTCAATTTGCACATTACCCTTTTATTATATAGGATTCCCTGACATTGGGTAGTTTCCTCACATACATATACTGATCAGTACTCAACTGGAGACTCTAGGAGAACCCACACACACTACTGTGCCCTGTGAATCAAATCACCTTGTCCTTGAATTTTCAGCTCTGTCTTCTTGACTTAAGGAGACTGTCAGGCTCTGTTTAGGTTTCCCCTGCCTGTGCTGTGACCAGAAAACTCTCCTCTAAAAGGGGAAGTTTTAGCCATTGTTTCTCCTAATAATAGATAGGAGAATAGAGAGTCCACCAATAGAACCACACCAATATGACCAGCCCTAATTATAGGGCTCACTTTGTTTATTTACTCTCAAGGATCATGTCCTTTGCTGCCTGACATTCAATGCCTGAAAACCTGTTTTATATAATTTATCCATGCTTTTTAGTTGTTTAAGGCAAGAAGGTAAATCCAGTTCCTTTCACTCCATCATGATCAGAATAGAAGAATAGGAAGACCAGGAGAAAATATTTGTAATTCCCACATCTGATGAATGACTTGTATAAAAATATATAAATAACCCTCACAACTCAACAGTAAGAAAATAATAACTCCATTAAAAAAAAATGGCCAAGAATGGATAATATATTCTCAGGAGGGAGAAAAAATGGTAGCCAAAGAGGCAGATGTGTCCCAAGCCTTATCCCAGAGCAGATAGGAGCATCTAAATCAGCGGTTCTCAACCTTGGCTGCACATTAGAATCACCTGGGAATCTTTTTTAAATCCTGATTTCTGGGCCTCATCCTCCGGAAATTCTGTTTCTTTGTTATGGGGTAGGGCCACAACATTAGTAACAAAGAAACAGAATTTCTGGAGGATGAGGTCCAGAAATCAGGATTTTAAAAAGATTCCCAGGTGATTCTAATGTGCAGCCAAGGTTGAGAACCACTGATCTAAATCAAACAACATCCACCCAGAATTGGTGACGTAGATACAGCTGGTGAGATAATTAATAGCTGGGAAGGGCAGCGGACACCTGGAGAATGGTAGGATTGGGGATCTGGGCTGGAGAGAGTCACAAGATCACCGAGTTGAGAGGGTCAGAAGGAAGCTGCGTGGCACCAAGTCCATGTCCCTTGGAAACAGGCTTAACACCCAACTGTGGAAAGTAAGTACACAGGGCTGCTGGTGGCAGGGGATTCTAGATCTAAGTCCATAGCCATGAGAGGCTGAACCTGGAGGGGACAGTCTGAACAACTGCCCAAGCTACGCAGTGCCAGGGGGTGAGAAACTCGCAGTGGCGCAGTTGTTTTGCCTCTGTTTGGCCTTTGCTTTTTATTTGCTAAACCCAGTTCATAGGACCTTTCAAATAAAAACACTCACCCGTGGCTGCTGTGAAGGTGAAGGTGTGGACTTGTGCGGAGAGGCTGTGGAGGAGAGTGGGTCAGGGAGAGGAGACCAAGAGTCCAGCACTGGGACATTCCTGACCCTCCAGACCTAAGCAGCCATTTTTCTTCTGAAGAGCCAGCCCCTCCAAGAAGCCTCAAGACAGCTAATACAGCCACACCCAGACTATACCCTGAGCCATACAAAGAACACAAAAAAATCTGAATAGCCCTGAAGAGCCCTCATAGACTGGGTTGAAGAGAGGCCATTCAGTCCCAGAAAGTGATACAACACCCTCCTTACCTATAGCCCTGTCAGAGACAGCCACTTGAGAGATTAAGATTGACAGCAGGCAGACAAGCTAAGTGGGAAGATTGGTCCCACCTGCTTGCAGTCAAGACTGTGGAGATAGACGCAAACAGAAGAGCAGCCCCCATGGGACATTAAAACTTGGCTGAAATGAACAACACTCCACTTTTTTATTTTATCTTTTTTTAAATTTTATTTTTCATTATTTTCTTTGGGTTTTTTGGTTTACTATTTTTTGCATTATTTTTTTCTTCATTCTATTTTTATTGTTATTTTACTTTCTCTTATTTTTAATTTTTTATTAAAATTTTTTC
This sequence comes from Myotis davidii, assembly GCF_000327345.1. NCBI lineage: Eukaryota > Metazoa > Chordata > Mammalia > Chiroptera > Vespertilionidae > Myotis > Myotis davidii. The sequence goes on along the minus strand of NW_006286978.1, from coordinate 722,252 downwards.
TTTTCGCCCTAACTGGTTTGGCTCAGTGGATAGAGCGTCAGCCTGCGGACTGAAGGGTCCCCTCTGTAAAAAATCAATAATATATATATATAATTTTTTTCTTTTCTTATTGATTCATTCTCTTTCTACCTCCTCTATACTTAACTGAGGTCCTCCCCCTATTCATTCAATTCTTTTTTATTTTTTTCTTTAATGATTAAGGTATTACATATGTGTCCTTATCTCCCATTGCCCCCCCTACCCCCCACTCAGGCCCTCACCACCCTGGTGTCTATGTCTATTGGTTAGGCTTATATGCATGCATACAAGTCCTTTGGTTGATCTCTGCACTTTACCCCCACTCTCCCCTACCTTCCCTCTGAGGTTTTATGGTCTGATCATGCTTCTCTGTCTCTGAATCTGTTTTTGTTCATTAGTTTATGTTGTTCATTATATTCCACAAATGAGTGAGATCATGTGATATTTATCTTTCTCTGACTGGCTTATCTTGCTTAGCATAATGCTCTCCAGTTCCATCCATGCTGTTGCAAACGGCAAGAATTCCTTCTTTTTTACAGCAGCGTACTATTCCATTGTGTAGGTGTGCCATAGTTTTTTAACCCACTCATCTGCTGATGGGCACTTAGGCTGTTTCCAGATCTTCGCTATGGTGAATTGTGCTGCTATGGACATAGGGGTTCATATATCCTTTCTGATTGGTGTTTCTAGTTTCTTGGGATATATTCCTATATAAGCTCTGCATCTACCTCCCTTTTTTCTGGGTGTTTGTTGTTTGCATTTTTTGGTTCATCTTTTTGTGCTGTGGTGTTTTTCTCCTCATATATTTTTTTCTTCCTTTGTCTTTTCTCTCTTACCTTTTTTTCTTTTCTCAATATCATTTTTGCTCTCTTTTCTCTCTTCTAATTCTCTTTTCTCTGGTGGTCACTTATATTGGGTTTATCAGTGTCATGCATGCATTCATGTTTTGTTCCCTTTGTGTCATGTCTTGTCGAGTTGAATTTTGTGTTGTTCGATCAATGTGGTAGAGAGTGAGTAATATACTCTGAGAGGAGACTCCATACACAAATGTGACAATAATACTCAAGACTCAACTACACCAAGAGAACCCAAATATCCCAAGTAGGGGGCATCCCTAGATTACCCAGCCCAGAAAACCAGAGAGATTGCACCACTGGGTCCCACAAAACATCTACTGTATAAGACAAACTCAAAAAAACTGGGTGGCAGTTTGATCTAATGCATAGAAACAATCACAAAGGAACAGCAAAAATGGGGAAACAAAGAACCACCCCCATTTGAAAGAAAAGGAGGAATCACCAGAAAAGGAAATAAATAAAATGGATGCAAGCAATTTGTCAGAGAAATAATTCAGAGCAATGGTTATAAGGACGCTGAAAAGGATGGAAGACAAATTCACATGTGTAAGAATCAAGATAAAATGAAGAATGACATAGCTGCAATAAAGAACACAATGTAAAGTGTCAACAGTAGACTAAAAGAAGCTGAGGACTGCATCAGCGAGTTAGAAGACAAGGTAGAAAAACCACTCAAGCACAGCAGCAACTGGAAAGAAAACTTAAAAAGCAGAAGAAGAGCCTAAGGAAGCTTTGGGACAACACAAAACAAAACAACATCCACATAGTAGGGATGCCAAAAGGAGAGGAAGTGGAGCAAGGAATAGAAAACTTGTATGAAGAAATAATGATAGAAAACTTCCCTGGTGTTGGGAATAAAAAAGCCACACAAGTCCAAGAAGCACGCAGGGTCCAAAACAAGATGAACCCAAAAACGCCTACACCAAGACACATCATAATTAAATTGGCAAACATCAACGAAAAAGTAAGAATCTTAAAGGCTGCCAGAGAGAGACAAAAAGTTACCTACAAGGGATCTCCCATTAGACTATCAACTGATTTCTCAACAGAAACACATCAGGCCGAAAGGGAATGGAATGAAGTATACAAAGTGATGCAAAGCAAGGGACTGAATCCAAGAATACTATACCCATTAAGGCTATCATTCAAAATTGAAGGTGAAATCAGGAACTTCACAGACTAAAAAGGGCTAAGGGAGTTTATTACCACCCAACCAGCAATGCAAGAAATGCTGTAAAAATAAGACATAGAAAGGGAAGATGGAACAAAGGCATAAATAAAAATGGTGACAAACAAGTACCTCTCAAGAATAACCTTAAATGAATTAAATGCTCCAATGAAAAGACATAGGGTAGCTGAATGGATAAGAAAATATGACCCACATATCTGCTGTCTACAAGAGACCCACCTCAGAACAAAGGACTCACACAGAATGATAGTGAAGGGATGAGGGAAAATGTTCAGGCAAATAAAAATGAGAAAAAAGCTGTGATAGAAATACTTATATCTGACAAAATAGACCTCAAAGTGAAGGCGGTAACAAAAGATAAGGAGGGCCACTTCAAAATACTAAAGAGAGCAATTCAACAAGAGGATATATAACTCTGGTAAACATATATACACCCAAAACAGGAGCACCCAAATACATAAAAAGCTTCTGGAAGATATCAAGGGAGAGATTGACAGCAATACAGTCACAGTAAGAGACTTTAATATCCCACTAAGACCATTGGAAAATTCCTCTACACAAAAA
>NW_006286978.1:717819-718835 GCF_000327345.1 Myotis davidii | reverse complement strand
ATAATAATAATAATAATAATAATAATACAAAAGATCAATAAAACCAAGAGCTGGTTCTTTGAAAGGATAAATAAGATTGATGAACCTCTAGCCAAGCTCACCAAGAAACAATTAGAGAGGACCCAAATAAACAAAATCATAAATGAAAGATGTGAAGTAACAACCAACCCCACCGACATACAAAGGATTATAAAAAAAGAGGCCCAGTGCATGGATTTGTGCACCAGTGGGGTCACTCAGCCTGGCCTGTGCCCTCTCACAATCCAGGACTCCATCGGTGCACAATCAGGGCTGGAGAGGGCTCCAGGGCATGTCTGAACTGTCTAGCCCAGTCCCGATCAGAGCCAATTGGTGCTGGCCGGTCGGGGAAGGGCTGTGGGAGGTTGGCCAGCCAGAGAGGGACCCCAGGAGGGTTCCAGGGCATGTCTGACCTGTCTTACCCAGTCCCAATTGGGACAATAGGGGGGATCAGGGCCATCTTGCCCAGTCCCAATCGGGGCCGATCAGGGCTGAGGAAGGACCAGAGGAGGTTGGCCACCTTCAGAGGGACTGTGGGAGGGCTCCAAGGCATGTCCGGCCTGTCTCGCCCAGTCCCAATCAGCTGGACCCCAGCAGCAAGCTAACCTCCGGTTGGAGGTGTTGCCCCGTGGTAGTCAGTGCACAACATAGTGAGCTGTTGAGAGGCCTTAGCATATCATTAGCATATTACACTTTGATTGGTTGAACGGCTGACCAGACGACCGGTCACTTAACATATTAAGCTTTTACTATATAGTATGCACTATAGGGTTAACCAGATAACCTACTACAAATGGAATTGATAATGAAGCAAACTGATGGCAGTTTACATGAGAATAGCTGCAACAGATAAACATGATCAACCAAATATGACAACATCAGTACACTAACAACAATACTCAATCCAGAAATCCATCCCAAAAGATACAGGAAAAGCATTTGATAAAAGTTAATATCTATTAATTTTTAAAAAAATTCTAGCAAGCCAGTGATAAAGA
>NW_006286978.1:702452-715949 GCF_000327345.1 Myotis davidii | reverse complement strand
CACACTTACAGTGCGATTGAAACTTCGTGGCCCATGTGCAGAAGTCGATATTTTGTGGAAGAGCCACACTCAAGGGGCCAAAGAGCCACATGTGCCTCACAAGCTGCAGTTTGCCGAGCCACAGTTTGCCGACCACTGCCCTAATCCCAAAACCAAATAAAGACACTACAAAAGAGAGTTACAGGCCAATACCTCTGATGAACATAGATGCTAAAATCCTCAACAAAATTCTAGCAAATTGGATCCAGCATTACTTTAGAAAGATCATACACATAACCAAGTGGGATTTATTCCGGGAATGCAAGGATGGTACGATATCCACAAATCAATAAATGTTATAGATCACATAAACAAATTGAGAGACAAAAATCACATAATCATATCAATTGATGCAGAAAACACTTTTGACAACGTCCAACACCCTTTCTTGATTAAAAACTCTCAGCTAAGTGGAAATAGGGGGATCATACCTCAACATAATAAAGCCTTATATGACAGACCTACAACCAACATCATACTCAATGGGCAAAAACTAAAACCATTTCCCCTAAGATCAGGAATAAAACAGGGATGCCCATTTTCACCACTCCTATTCGACATAGTACTGGAGGTACTAGCAATAGCGATCAGACAAGAAGACATCCAAACTGGACGAAGAAGAAATAAAAGTCATCCAAATTGGAAAAGAAGAAGTAAAACTGTCATTATTCACACATGACATGATATTGTACACAGAAAACCCTAAGGACCCTATCAAGAAAACTACTAGACTTAATAAATGAATTTGGCAATGTAGCAGGATACAAAATTAATACCCAGAAATCTATGGCTTTTTTAGACACCAACTAGAGGCCCGTTGCATGCAATTCATGCAGGAGGGGGGTCCCTCAGCCCAGCCTGCACTCTTTCGCAATCTGGGACCACTGGCTTCTAACTGCTTGCCTGCCTGCCTGCCTGAGGGGTCCCAGATGGAGAGGGTGCAGGCCGGGTTGAGGGACACTCCACCCCGCCCCCCCCCCGCACAAATTTCGTGCACCGGGCCAGTAGTATCAAAATAAAAAGCTTCTGCACAGCAAAAGAAACCATAAACAAAACATTAAGAAAGCCCACTGCATGGGAGAACATATGCCATGTTATCTCCAGTAATGGTTTAATCTCCAAAATTTACTGGGATCTCATACAACTTAACAAAAGGAAGATAAACAATCCAATCAAAAAATGGGCAAAGGACCTAAATACACACTTTTTGAAAGAGGACATACAGAAGGCCAAGACATGAAAACATGGTCAAAGTCACTAATCGTCTGAGAGATGCAAATCAAAATGACAATGAGATACCATCTCAAAACTGTCAGAATGGCTATCATCAACAAACAACAAGTGCTGGTGAGGATGCAGAGAAAAAGGAACCCTCTTGCACTGCTGGTGGGAATGCAGACTGGTGCAGCCACTGTGGAAAACAGTATGGAGTCTCCTCAAAAAATGAAAAATGGAACTTCCATTTGACCCAGTGATCCCACTTCTAGGAATATATCCCAACAAATCAGAAACACCAATCAGAAAAGATTTATTCACCCTTATGTTCATAGCAGCACAATTCACCATAGCTAAGATCTGGAAACAGCCTAAGTGCCCATCAGCAGATGAGTGGATTAGAAAACTGTGGTACAAAAAAAAACGTCTGTGGTCCATCTACACAATGGAATACTATGCTGCTGTAAAAAAAGAAGGAACTCTTACCATTTGCAATAGCATGGATGGACCTGGAGAGCATTATGCTAAATGAAATAAACCAGTCAGAGAAAGATAAATATCACATGATCTCACTCATTATGGAATATAATGAACAACATACACTGATGAACAAAAATAGAGCCAGAGTCATAGAAGCATCGAACAGACCATCCAACCTAACAGGGAAGGTGGGGGGAAGGGGGTTAGAGATCAACCAAAGGACTTGTATGCATGCATATGAGTATAACCAATGGACACAGACAGTCAGTGGATGAGGGCATGTGCTGGGGGGTGAGAGTGGCTGGGAGAGGTCAATGGGGGTGAAAAAGAGACATATAATGCTTTAAACAATAAAGAATTTTTTAATGGCCCAAAGACTTGAACAATCACATCAACAAACAGGATATATTGATGAAAATAGAAACATGAAAAGATTTTCAATATCATTAGCCATTAGCAAAGTATATATAGAAACCATGATGAGATACCACTACACATCTATTAGAATGGCTAAAATAGAAAAACTGACAATACCAATTGCTATCAAGGGTACAGAGAAACTGCAGCTCTTTTCTTTTTTTATCCTCACCCAGTGGATATTTTTCTATTGATTTGGTTACCTCCTGCACCCGCCAAGACCAGGGCCAGGGATTGAACCTGCAACCGAGGTACATGCCCTTGTCTGGGAATCAAAACCCTGACCCTTTGTCCTTGGGCCAACTCTCTAAACACTGAGCAAACCCAGCCAGGAGGCAACTGCAACTCTTACATCTTTCTTCAGAATGCAAAACGTTACAGCAACTTTGGAAAACATTTTTTAGTTTCTTATGTTAAACATAATCTTACCATATGATCCAGCAATCCCATTCCTGAGTATTTACAGAAATGTTCACATAAAACCTGTACAGAGATGTTCATAGTAGCATTATTTGTAATATCCCCAAAGTGGAAATAACCCAAATGTTCTTCAGCGGGTGAATGGATAAACAAACTGTAGTACTATTTGATAATAAAAAGAAATGAACTATTGATTAACTCAACAACTTGAAGAATCTCAGAGGCATTATGCTAAAGAAAGAAGCAAGTCTCAGAAGGTTATATATTGTATTATTCCATTTATATGGCATTCTCAAAAAGATGTAACCATAGTGATGGAGAATGGATCAGTGGTTGTTGTGAAGGCTTGGGAGGGGGTCGGGGTGGAAGGTACAACAAAGAGATAGCAAAAGGGAGTTTGGAGGATAACAGAACTGTTTTTTATTCTGGTTGTGATTAATGTTACACGAACCTATACAAGTGTTAAAATTCATCAAACTGCATGCCAACAAAGTCATTTTTACTCTATATTAATTTGAAAATAAAAATTAAAGAATATAGAACATCCTAAAGAGCTTTTGTTTATTTGGATTACATTGATTGATCAATATTTGCCATAATAGAAGTTAAAAGTGATAAAAAATTTAAATATTAATTTGTTCATTTAAAATAACAATACTGAAAACATATTACATAAAATCATACTTGTAATTAAAAATAACTATATATGTATATATTCCAAAATATGCAAAAAAATGTAATCTCATTGCTTTCCATTTTTGTAAATCTCTTTAATGGCTGGCTTAATAGAATACAGCTATATTTTCATATCTACTTCTGCATCTATCTGTTGCAATATCATAGGACATGTAGCTTTGGGAAAACTCTGCTCTATACTTATAGAAAGAATGATAAGAGTGATAAATTCAAATAAAATCTCAGTACTATCATAAAACCAGTTTGACTGTGTGGACCCCCAAAGGATCTTGGGGGTCCCCAGACCTCCCTTTCATTATGCTACTAGAGAATGCCAGAATCTGATAACCTCTTAGGTCACTTTTAGCTTCAACTCACTGATCTAACTTTGTCTTCCCTCTTTGTCTCTGGTACTCAGTGATCTTCCTTCCTTGATTCCAAACATGGCTATATATGTTTTGACCAGTATTTATGTATCTGGAGTGGGATGGATTTTTCACATCAGCTTCATCTACCTTATCAGCTGTAGGTCTCTCTATAGTCATGGTGCTATTGATCTTTTCCATTTTGTTTCATGTGATTTCCTTGGACCTTTTCACAGTCTTTGTATCTTTTCAGTTATTAGGTTGGTTTGCCTCTAATGTGGCTTTGTAATTTATTTTTCTGTGAGAAGTCAGCTGTCAGTCAAATTGCTGTTTCTATGATGTGATCTGTCACCTTTCTCTGACTTTATTTTCTTTCTCTGTTTTTTGCAGTCTGGGTTAGATCTCTTTTTATCCTACTTTGGATTTGTTGGGCTTCTTGAATGTGGGGACTGATTTCCTTCATTAGATCTAGAAAAATTTTCAGCCATTCTCTCTTCAAATATTGACTCTGCCCCATTAATATTCATATTCCCTTTATCTCACACTATTATCAAAAGTGTACTGGATTTTCTCATTGTATCCTCCTCATCTTTTTTTTCTCACCTGTTTTTTCCTATTTTTCCCTGTTCTCCATACTGAGGGTTTATATGCTAGCTCATTAACACTCTCTCCACGTATGTCCACATTTCTGCCAGATACATTCATTGAGCTGGTATTTTTCACTTCTATAAATTCTTTTTCTCAATATGCTATGTCACTTTTTATAGGTTTTTCTTCCCTCAGATATTTTCAAGTTAACAATTTGTTTCTTTTTAAATGGTACACATAGTTGTTTCAAAATATGTGCATGGTAATCTATTATCTGAAATCTATTTGGGTCTGTTTGTGTTGTTTATCTCTGCTGTTTCAAACTCAGATTGCCTTGTTTCCTTATGTGCCTACTATTTTAGTCTGTTTTCTGGTCATTGATCTTGAAAATTTATTTGTGGGAGTTTCCTGAGGTCTACAATGGATAGAGTCTCATACAGAGGCTTTGTATTTGTTTTTACTGAGCCCCATGGGGTAGTACCTGTCTGGGAACCATATAAAACCAAGTTCATAACTTGAAGTTGATTCAGGCCATGGATGATAAAGGTTTTAGAACTGGAATGGAGCCTCATTTGCTCAGGAATGGATTTTTTTACCCTCACTACCCTTTTTTTACATTTCCTTTTGAGCAAGCAAGCTCTGCTTGGTGCCAGGGCAGCCTTCTGTACAGTTCTCTGAGATTGTTGGGAACAGGGACAGGCTTTGTTCTGGTTGGCCCTTATGCAGCTAATGTAGTAGCCTTTTGGGATCTCAGGTTAATGCGGAGAGGGTCTCCTATTAAACTCCTACCTTGGGCTGGCCCTAAGCTTTAATTTTTCTCCCTCTAGCCCTGTGTGGCTATTGAATCAAAGTTTAGGTGGTCAATGGAGGCAAAAGCCCTAGAAAAAATTGGTTTTACTGGTAGTGCACAAACATTCTGCTTACCTTTCTGGTGACAAGCTTTCATCCAAAACTTGGCCTAGGAGCTTGTGCTATCTTCTCAGTTCTTCGGTACTTTTCAAAGATTTGGTCCAACATACTTCTTACTTAAATAGGAAAGTTGAATCAAATAACCAAGCTTGCTATTGCCATAAACTAGGTGTATTCTTTAATGGTTAAATATTCATACTTGACTTAACAAGATCCAAATTCAGGTAATATCCCTATTCTACCCCCAAACAATACAAGAGCCTTAGAATACTTTAAATATTAACAGTCTCCTTCTGTCTTGCATGTATTTGTGCTCCAATGTTTTTTGCACCAGCTTGTTTTTGAAGTTCCATATTATTCAACATTATATACTTAATGCGTATTTAAATTTCCTCATGTTTACCAATTTTTGTTCACTGTTTCCTGCCTTCTACTCACCGCTGCTCTCTGATTTCCATTTCCTTCTTCCTGAAGTATAGCTTTAAGTAGTTATTTTAGTGAGAGTCTATTATTGCTAAACTTTACTTGGTTTGTTTTTCTGAAAATGTCCTTATCTCATTCTCAAAAGGAGGAGTAGTTCTCATCAGTGTTCCTACTAACTCTCTTTCTTACGGAAACTGCTGACTCTCCTGCATGTTGTATCATTTCTTTGCAAGTAAAGTATTTTTATTGTTTCTAAGCACATCTTCAATAGATACTGTGTTTCTCTGTGGGGCTCCATGTGCCATGGATTATAAAAATGTACTTGCTTTTGCTGAGGTTCTAGAGATTTTATTGGTTCTGCTCTAATTTTTATTTTAATATTTCAGCATGTGGGTCCCATAACACACAGTAGGGTAAATTTAGACCCAATCCACATATAACATAGGCCTGAGGGGTATTTCTTCCGGCGGCTCCAGAGAGAGCAAAGGCTCTTCACTGCTTACTTTCCAAACTCCTTTTCATGGACAGAGAAGCTACTAAATGCTTTATCCAGAGATTTAAGTTGCAGCTTCTCTGCCTCTGGTGGACTTTGAGGCTGTATTGTCAGTACCTGCATGAGCACTGGGTTCCTAGCTCTAAGCCCTAGCACTCAGGGCCTGATATCTTAGACTAATACCATGATGGGCCATTGCAAGGTCTGTTTACAATTACTAGATTGGCTTTAATTTTTCTTTTAGTTTCTTCTGAGATTTTACTCTTTTGTTTCTTAAGCTCAGCTATAAATTAAAAATTTTGTTATAGCTTATCTAAAGTTAATATGTGTGTGTGTAGTTGGGGACATGTCATCTTAGTGTGTCATATTGTCAGAAAAAAAATACTTGTTACATATAATATTGTACCTTATTTATAATTAAGCATTTTTCTTATCAGTTTCTTCCTCATAAATAAACACTTCTTTAAGTTCCAAGGATATAAGTTCCCCTCAGGACCATCTAGATTAAAGGCATATATGAGGCCAGCTCACCGTAGCATATTGGATTATTTTCCAGATACACCACCCACGTAGTTTAAATACTTCATTCCCCTGGGATCTAAAATTTCTTAGCACAGTGATTTTCAGCTTTTACTAGTAAAAAATTTTAGTAGCAGAACCTTTACTTCAAATATCATTTGGAATCTCCAAGCCCCTACTTGAGGATCTGCTCCAGGTGAAGTGGGGCTGAGTTCCTGATATTCACCAATTTACCTTCCCCCTTGCTCCCCAAGGTCCTCTCCAAGGTGCTCCCCAGAGCATCTTCATGGACTCCATGGACTCCAAGTACCATGGTGTGAAAACAAATTGAATAGATCAGTGATTCTCAAAGTGTGGTCCCAGAACCAGAAGTGTTAGAAATGTAAATTTTCAAGCCCCTGTCCCAGATCTACTGAAATCAGGAATTCTGAAGGTGGGACCCAGCAACCTGTGTATTAACAAGCCCTCCAGGTGACTGTGAAACACGTTTGACAAGTTATTCAAATAGAGTATCCCATTCGGGATATGTTGGAAAAGGGATGGGGTTCAACATAGATTACTGGACAGAATACAGCCGAAAATTGAAATTTCTAGTTACTTAAATTATCACACACTTAACTGTAAGGCTCTTTTCCATTCACCATTTTCTTTTTTCATTTTGTGGATTTCTTATTGAATTGAATTTATTGAGGTGACATTGATTAATAAAATTATATAGGTTTCAAGTGTACAATTCTACATCATCTGTATATTGTATTGTGTGTTCACCATCCAAAGTCACGCTTCCTTCCATCATCATTTATTCCCCTTTACCATCTTCTACCTCCCCCGACCCCCTTCCCCTCTGGTTGTCTGTATCTATGAGTTTGTTAAAAACAAGCATCTATCTTCTTTACTGTACCTGAGTGAGATTATAGACATTCTTGAAGTCCAACTTTGCAATGACCTGGGTCCATTTGAATTGGTTCAGTATGTCAGAAATCATTAGGAAAAGTAGGGAAAAAATTAATTCATTTGGCAGAATTAGTGATGCTCCTCATAATTATTCTTGATAAAAAGACTTCACATCTGAACCTCATAAAATAATGTTGAGCAAAAGTTTAGGCATAAAAGTATACATACTGAATAATTTTATTCATAGAAGCCATAAAAAGGGTCATGCTCATCTACAGTGGAAGAAGTCTGGATAGGAATTATTGACTGGACGGAGGCAGGAGGGGTACCTGGCGTACATGTAGTGTTCTGTTTCTTGATCTGAATATTGTTTAAATGGATGTGTTTTTATTTTCTAGAAATTCATCAAGTTGTACCCTTATGATATGTGCACTTCTTATATACTATATTTGATATATTTCAATACAAGAGCTTCAAAATGGTATTGGGTTGCCTGCAAAGGAAGGACACGCTGCTATGGATGCTGGGTTTCACACTCTCAGAGGACCTGAGCCTTCACATCTAGATGTGACTATATATTTGGTGCAAACACAGGTTCCTGGCACCAAGTCTATTGCATTATGACAATATGAACTACATGGGGACCACTCTGTTTCTTGCTTGAAAAAGACATCCCTGATCTGGATGTCCTACGGATGGGGAAGAAGTGAACTGTGGGCCAGGGTAAGTTTTAGCATCAGGCTACTCCAGGGAATGGGAGGTGGCAGGGTTCTGGATTTTCAAGCTGGTTAGGCCAAGAAACCATATAAAGCAGGTGTCATGGGTAAAAGGGAAGCACCCCACTACTTGGTCCCTCATTCTGAGCTCCATAGGTGGGTAAGTCCCCAACTTGTGAGCACCCATCTTTTTCTGTGCCCTTCTGGGCCCAGATCATAAACCTACATGTAAACTTAGTTTTCCTGACCTTACCAGCTTGTGAAAGTAGATGGAGTCTCAGTTAAAGAATTAGCTTAAATTACACCAGCCCTTGCCGACATTTGGAATTCAAATACAATTGCAGCCATGTAAAATAGCCAAATTATGTCTGAAAGCCCCCCGTAAGATCACAAGCCAATCTATTTTTGGCATCTTCTGTGTTCTCCCTTACTAATTCTAGACCCCATCTTCATTACTCTGCCCATAAAGCTGCTTCAGAAGTACTTATTCCTCCTCTGCTCCCATCCACTGAAACTGTGCCCACCATGGGAATGTTGATAAAGGTGCCAAGAGATGTACTTCTTGATCCCCCCCTAAAGGCCCCAACCATAGAGGTGCCCACCCATATGCCAGCCATGTTCAAACATGCCTGAATCTCCATTTGAGCTCAAGGTAACACATACCTTCTGAATACATAATGTCCTGTGTCCCACAGTGGTATGATCTGAAAGCAGGCTCTGGCTGCTTTTAGGCTCCATGGCTCAATTTGGGGGGTTGGTGATAGGTAGAAGAATAGAGCTGGGCTTGAATGGCTCCCCTGTTACTGAGGGACAATGAATGGTGTTTTCCAGAGGTGTGTGCTTCAATCAGGAAGTGGCAGGAACAGCTGCTCCCTCTGGTCTGTGCCTTCCACCAGAGGGGGGGGGGGGCGGTGGTCAGCTTCAGCAGTTTGGTACTGTTCATATCTCTTAGAACTATTCCTGAGTGCAGGGTATTTAAAAAACAGTTTCTGAATCAGATAAACCCAAAATGAGGAATGTTCTGTTAAAAATGCTAATGTCATACAAGATGAAGAATGGTTGTGGAAATGTTCCAGATTAAAGGAGGCTAAAAAGACATGATAACTAAAAGCAATACCTCACTTTGGGGTGGTGAACACAAAATACAATATACAGATGATGTATTATAGAATTGTACCCCTGAAACCTATATAATTTTATTAACCAATGTCACCCCTAATAAATTCAATAAAAGCAATACCTCAACCTAGAGCAGATTCTGCGATGGAGAGGGAAAGGGTATAAAGGACATTATTGTCTCAACTGACAAAATTGGAGTACAAATGGTAAATTGGATAATAACATTGTATTAGTGTTAAAAATACTGAAGTTGTTAACTATGCTGCAATGTAGAGAATATGCCTATTCTTAGGAAATGCACACTGAAATACTTAGGCATGAAGGGCTATGATGTATATAATTTACCCTCATATGGTTCAAACACACACATACACATACACACTGGGGGTGGGGGAGAGAGAGATAGAGAGAGAGGGAGAAAGGGAGAGAGAAGGCACGAGCATAAGGACAAACTATAAAGCAAATGATGTAAAATGTTAGTAATTGGTGAATTTGGTAAAGGGGATACAGATATTCTTTATACTATTTTTATTTTTGAAACTTTCCTGTAAATTTAAAATATTTCCAAATAAAAATGTTTTTAAAATGTAAACGACCATTTCTGTGCAAGCAGTCAAAATCTGGTGGCACATGCCTGACTGAACTCTTCCTTTGGCAGAGATGAGGAATGAGGGCTACTCGACACACCTTAAAAAGCAGTCAAATACCTGGCATTAAGTTACCAAGTGGCATCCAAGGCCACTCATCTCTTGATTTCCCCTGTCCTTTAAGATACCAAAAATACCACTTTTTACAATTTCTCCTGAGGATTATGGGCCTGGATGTTGGTGAAAATGTGGTTATGAAAGGAAGGTGTATTGGTTCCTTCATCCATCCAGTAAATGTTTTGAATATCTACTATGTGTCAGGAACTGTGCTAGGGGCTGAGGATGCAGCTCAGGATATAAGAGGAGACACAGCCCTGTCTTTAAAAAGCCTATGAGCTAGTTGGAGATGTAAATGTCTATTTCCAAATGAGTTGACCATGAAGTAGACTTGGAAATCCCTGGGGGATCCCAGCCTTTTATCAGAGCCAGTAGATCCAAGCCCCATGAGTCTGATGCACATTTAGTTTCCCCCCAGGATTTCCTAGGTTATAGATACCTTTGTATCTCCTGTTGAGAAGAAAAGAAGGAACCACCAGTGCTTACCCCAACCTGGGTGCAGCTCAACTGTTTTGGCTTAGCTCTTTGCAAGCTGTTCTGCCCTCTGTGAGAATCAGGGAAGAGGTCAACATGCCACTCCATTGATGTCCCTGGGCTGATGGACCAGTAAGTTTTGGAGAACAGTCTTAATAGTGATGTATGCCTGTAGGTTAATGTAAAGATACATCCATAATGCTTGTGGAAGGTAAAAACCACCAAACATCTTTATGTGGAAACCTGGCAGGCAAGTGGCCTACGAGTCCTATCACTGGGGTGCTGAGTCATGAAAACAAGACAGCAGTCTTCTAAATGGACAGAATAATGACTTTTGAGGACAGTTTTGGTTCTCCCCAAATCCTGGGTATGGCACTGATTGTGATGCCTCTACACAGGGACAATAGTGGAGTCCTTTGCCTTGGGGCTCTAAGTAGTCAGTGTTGTAGAGGGAGTTGTAAGCGTGTGTGTGTGTGTGTGTGTGTGTGTGTGTGTGTGTGTAACTGCATGTAACACGATGTGTGCCCATGTTGTTCATGGTTCTCAGGTAGGACTGACACTCACCTCTGATGCATTCTGGTCCTAGTCCAAGGAAGTTTTAGATCCAAGAAACGTTTACTGAGCCCCTATGAAGTTCCAAGCCTTTTACTTTATACTTTGACACATTTTATATCATTTACTCTTTAACAATAACCCTTTAAGGTAGGAATTATCTGCATTGTACAGATGAGAAAACAATTGAAAAGAGGTTCATTGATTTGCTCAAGTATATCATACAGCTTTGTTAAAAAAACACTCATTCACAATACTCTTAGCTGAGGACTGTCTGTGTTGGTTGCTTATCTTACAGTATTTCTTGTTTCCTCCTCTACTGGAGCCATGGCTCCCCTTATACAAGCTCCCTTCTTTCTTCTCTTTTCACTAGCCCTCATGGGCTTTCTTTTTTTTAATACTGCATTTAATAGCACAAAAAATCACGAATACAAAGAAACTGGCAAAGGTGTTTGTCAATGAGATATCCCTGCCTCCTCCACTTTTCTGCTTTCATACCCATGTATGTAATGGGTTACATTTGTATAAACTTTTCATTTTCCCCCCAAACATAGAACTGTTATGATTGGTCAGTTGAAGCTGAAACACCCATGGAGAAAGATGTTTAAGTGTCTGTTGAAATATTTTGCTCAGTGTTTTATTGTTTAGACTAGAGCCTCTTCTCCCGCCCCCTCCTACTTCTTTTCCAATCAGGACCTCTTAGACACTGGGTACTATTCAATTCTTACTCTGTCAGGCCCATGGGCCACACAAGTAGTCCTTTAAATCTCAATGCCAGTTGTAGCATAGGTGTTGTCATCTTCCATTTCAGGTAGGTCTGTGTGTCACTTCAGTAGGCTTGTGTATTCATTTCTTTTACTTTTTCTGATTCATGTTCCGGGACCTGTTTGTGATAGAACAGTAAATACCCTTCACTGTCTAGAACGTCCTTAATACTGGCCTTGGTGATAACAGCATCATCACACTTGAACCACTGGTCCTTGTGGTGCCGGATGAAGCTGGTGTAGTGGCCACTCTCCAAAGTCCCTTGGTGATTAACCACAGCAAACAAGGAATACTTATTCTCATCGTTTCCACTACTGGTTGGCAGCTGCAACTGTCCATTCATCCTGCTCTCTTTACTCGAGGCCATAAATGGTGTCATATCCAGTTCCAGAGGAAAGGATATATAAGTAGTGATCTTGCGCCTCTGTTTAGCCGAGTGTTCGAATCGTTTGAAATGAAAACAGGCAACAACAGGTAACTTATTCATCATGAGCTGTTTGGTAGATTCCTGGTAACTTTGACAACTACCGCACTTGATTTTGGCACTGCTTCCTAGGTGCTCTGGCCTTGTAAACCTTCGCAAGCAGTCTGTGAGCGTGGTGGTTCCTGGTATGTGGCTTTCTCCATTCACACTGCTCTCCCTCCCTGGGCTCATGGGCCAGAAGGAGGTGCAAGAACCAGGCAAGTCCAAACTGATGTCCCAGCATGGGTCTATCGTGGTGGAGACACCATGGCAGGCTTGACAGGTGACATCGGACTGCAGGCCACCTGTGAAGATTTGGTCTATGATGCAGTTACAATGGTTGGGATTGTTGGCAGCCTTCCCAACATCATCACCTTTGCAGTGCCGGTGCAGGACATCTAGCGCTGCAATGAGAAACTCGTGGGCATCCTGTTGCCTGTACCCTGCTAAATGACGTGCGTGTATCCATACCAGGTGCAGTAATTTATAGGGAACATGAGGAGAAGGGTTTCCAGAATACAACTCCCGAAAAAGTGAAGACATCTCACAGACCAGACACAACTCCGGACTTGGCATTTCACATCTGTGCCTGTCAGAGAGAAAGAAATCTCTCAAGATGGGAGTGTGGGTAAGGGCTTGGACGATGCAGTTCATAAAGCACGTGTTGCCAAGATTGATTAGTCCTCTTAAACCGATGGTGAAGCTGGAGGTGATTCTTCTTCTCCTCGGGTTGTGTCCCAGCAGTTCTAACTCGGGTTTGGTTGTCTCCCAGGTTGGGTACTTCTCCCCGAGGCCAGGCACTGAACACTGCTGGTAAGAAACCTCAGTTGAGGTGGAAGCTTGTAATTTCAAGGCTTCTCCTTGCTCTTCTTTGGCAATTTGCTCAATGTCTTTGTCATATACATAGTCCTTACACATAAAGCAGTATATACCTCCATAGTAAAGGTCTACAGCTAAGTTGTGTTGTTTCGTCTGGGCGTGCTCATGAATGTGTTTCTCCGTGAAGCAGCCAAAGAAGACACAGGAAAGGCAAGAGTGGAGTCTGTTCAGGTGGGTGCCACACACATGGCAGATGCACGACTTTGCCTTGCTTTTCCTGGTCTCCGGGGTTCTACACCACACGAAGCACTGGTAGATCACCCGCAATCCCTGCCTCCAGTTCTCTCCCACCTTAAAGCTGTTCACGTGGGAACAGCCTGGTGGACCCACAGCGAAATCCACATCCAAGCATCCGCCCCCAGGGCCGCGCCGGGGCCGGGGACGGGGC
>NW_006286978.1:700875-701790 GCF_000327345.1 Myotis davidii | reverse complement strand
TCTGGAGCCAGGCCCGGTTTCCTTTAATTCAATATTTCCCAAACTTGCTTGTTCCCGAGAATCACGTGGGGAGTGTGTTAAAATTACAGATTCCTCGGCAACACCCGCTAACCCACTGAATCAGAATCTCGAAGGGAGGTGCTCCGGAACCTGTGTCTTTAACTAGGGCCCGGGAGGATTCTTATGATCAGGCAAGTTTGGGAAACACAGCTCTAATTCATTGAGGCTGGCGGGAAGGGGGGCGGGGACCGCGCAGTCTCTTTAAGGCGCTTCCAGTTCTTGGCTCCAATCGCAGCTCTGACCCCCTTCGTCGTCTCCTCCCCACTCCTCGTCCTTTCCTCTGTCCAGGCAGCTTTCCCCAGCGCTGCGGGACCGGGGACACAGAGATAACCAAGTCCAGAAATGTCTCTGGGGCTGTGAAATGTCCCCTCGGAGGCCAGGTCCCGAAGAATGCAGTCAGGAGCTATGACAGAACATCATCTCTGTGGCTGAGCCTGCCCTCTGAGCCAGTCCCACGCTCCCCTTCCACCTCAGGTTCTGCCCCCCGCCCCCTTCGCCCGGTCCCCCTCTGCCCAATGAAGCCCCAGATCCATTCTGGGAACGGCCTGGACCTTAGACTCCCAAGGCCGCTGGACCTGAAGAGGCATGTCCCTTTGCCCATTTATCGGCGTTCCGCAGAAGCTGTGCCTGCTCAGCGCCTCTTCCTCTGGACTCCCAAAGCGATTGGACTTCTGGCCCAACAGATGCTGAGCAGCTGGGGGAGGGAAGGGAGAGAGCGCGCGGCATCAGGAGAGACCAGGCACAACAAAGCCATGCTTACAGTTGGCATCTCGCCTATGGCTGAGAGAGAGGCCGGAACTACAGGACCACTCCACAAGACCTTCAAGCGCTAGCAGGTGGGAATTGCAGGGGGAG
>NW_006286978.1:697237-700775 GCF_000327345.1 Myotis davidii | reverse complement strand
GAGTAGGCCTGGGTCTGAGAGCTACTGCTGGCAATGGGTAGCAGCACTACCGGTCGGCGCAGGAGAACTGAGCTCAGAACAGGTGTCTCAGATCTTGGGCATGTTGGGGAACGTCGTGGAGGGGCCACAGGTGCTGGACCCTGAGCTGTCGCTCAGGGCTGGCGTCAGGATAGGACTCAGAGGACAAGTATTAACCATTTTTGGAGGATCAGGGGAGAGTGTGTTCTAGGAAGAGTCAGTCCCTGATTCCTGTACGCACCGCTGGGATTGTGGGGCTATACTGCTGGATGATACCCTGGCAGAGTTCTTGGTTAGCATGGTATCTTAAAGATATGTGAACCCGGCCAGTGTTGCTCAGTGGTTTTGCATCAACCTGGCCCCTTCCTTCAGGCAGGAGGGGTGCTGAGGCTTCCAAGGGTTAGCAGTATGAATTGGTTGTCAGGAATCAGGAGCCCTCAGGATAGGGTGACTGGTTCCCATACAGCTGAGGTCCCCAGAGCTGCCCTGGTGCCTCCCCTTCCTAAGCCAACTCTTGCTTCAATTCCTTGAAGCACCACAGCATCTTTCCAATAAATCCTGCCCTTTGTGGCCTGCAACCAGAGGAACTGCAACTAGTTCAGCCACTGAAGGATTCCCGCTCCTGCTCTTGCTGCTAAAAATGACAAAGGTAATGGAGGGGTGGAGACCAGGAGGTACTCTCATCCCACCTCCACAGAGAAACAGACATCAAAGAGAACTAGATCCCTGTGTACCTGGGACTGTCTACTACTGAAAACACCATGGCAACCCAACTGCCTTACTGATCAACTTCCTGCAGAAGCCCTCTGGTCCAGCATGTTCTGGAAGCAGGGGGGGGGGCGTGGGGGACTCTACCATCATTCACTGGACAAGTATCTATTCAGCTCCAATCCAGAGCCAGGTGTTATACTAGGAGCTGTGGACACAGCACTGAAGGATACAAACTTGCCCAGTGCCAGAATCAGGACTGGGAAGTATCTAGGTCACCAGCAGACAAGAGGCACCAAAATCAAAAGAACCAAGAAAAAATATCAGAAACAGTTTGATATTCTTTTAAAACAGTTTTCCTCCTTGGAAAAGTTAGAATTTTGTTGTGCTTCTTTACATTCCTTTCCTGATTGCATGTTGCTTTTGCTCTGAATCACATATAAGGATGTCAGCATAATCTTTTTTTTCCTTTCTCACTTCCTTTTTATTTTAACTACTAGAGGCCCAGTGCACGGATTTGTGCAATGGTGGGGTCCCTCAGCATGGCCTGGACCCTCTCATAATCTAGGACCCCTCAGGGGTTGTCAGAGGCCCAGTGCATGAATTTCGCCTGATACCCACAGGCCAGGCCTAGGGACCCCCCACCAGTGCACGAATCCATGCACCTGGCCTCTAGTATGCATATAAGATCTTTGGTTAATCTCTTCTGGCCCTCCCCTGTCCCCCTTTCCCTCTGAGATTCATCAGTCTGTTCCATGTTTCCATGCCTGTGCTTTGAGTGTCTGCCCCCTGGTGGTCAGTGCATGTCATAGCTACCAGTTGAATGGCGGAACAGTAGCCAGTTGCTTAGGCTTTTATAGATAGACTAGAGGCCCGGTGCACAAAAATTTGTGCACGGGGGGTGGGGGGGTCCCTCAGCCCGGCCTGTGCCCTCTCTCAGTCTGGGACCCCTCAGGGGATGACCACCTGCTGGCTGAGGCCTGCTCCCTGGGGGATTGGGCCTAAGATGGCAATCAGACATCCCTCTGGCAGCCTGGAAGCCCTCGGGGGATGTCCACTTGCCAGCGGAGAGCAGACCTAAGCTGCATCCTTAGCGCTGCTGAGGAGGCAGGAGAGGCTCCCACCACCACCGCTGTACTGGCAGCCATCAGCCTGGCTTGTGGCTGAGCAGAGCTCCCCCATGTGGGAGCTCGCTGAGCACCAGAGGGAAGCTCCTGCATTGAGCGTCTGCCCCATGGTGGTCAGTGTGTGTCATAGTAACCAGTCATTCCCAGTCTTTCTGCTGTTAGGGACAATTTGCATATTACCCTTTTACTATATAGGATAGAGGCCTGGTGCACAGGTGGGGGCCGCCTGGTTTGCCCTGAATGGTGTCCCGGATCAGGGTGGGGGTCCCCCTGGGGTGCCTGGCCAGCCTGGATGAGGGGCTGAGGGCTGTTTTCAGGTGGGCCAAGCCTACAACTGAAGCTCCCAGTCTTTCCTTTTTTTCTTTTCTTTTTTTTTATTCTGGGATTTATTTACCTTCTGTAATTGAAACTTTGTTGTGGCTCCAGCTCCGAGGCAGGCTGGCTGAAAGCAGGGATCTGGGGGTTGTTTAGTTTCTATAATTGCAACATTGTTGCGTAGACTGGAGCTCAGAGCCCGGCTGCGGCAGGCGGGGAACCTTGGCTTCCTCCATCACTGGAGCAAGCAAGCCTCATGTTCGCCTCAGCTGTCTGGCTGCCAGCTGCCATCTTTGTTGATAGTTAATTTGGATATCACCCTGATTAGCCAATGGGAAGTGTAGTGGAGGTATGGTTAATTACCATGTTTGTCTATTAGTAGATAGGATAGATAGATAGGTAGATAGATAGATGATAGATAGATATATAGATAGATGGTTCTTGATTTGAAGAAAATAAGTTTGATAGTTTCTAAAAGGGCACAATATAATATAATCAGGGAGACAAATGCCAGTATATATGGTATATAATTGACTGGACAATTCTGTAAGTTTCTGTACAATTTGTTAATGAACTGGATCTTAAAGATATGTGAGCCCGGCCAGTGTGGCTCAGTGCCTGAGCATCAACCTATGAACCAGGAAGTCACAGTTTGATTCCCAGTCAGGACACATGCCTGGGTTGTGGACTCAATCCCCAGGAAGGGTTGCAGGTGATAGCTGATCAATGATTCTCTCTCTCCCTCTCCCTTCCTCTCTGAAATCAATAAAAAATAATAATAAAATTAAAGATATGTGAGTCATGAATATAATATCAAGAATAATGGTTATTTAAACCAGGGGTTCTCAAACTACGGCCCGCGGACCACATGCAAATACGAATATTGTATTTGTTCCCGTTTTGTTTTTTTACTTCAAAATAAGATATGTGCAGTGTGCATAGGAATTTGTTCATAGTTTTTTTTAAACTATAGTCCGGCCCTCCAATGGTCTGAGGGACAGTGAACTGGCCACCTGTTTAAAAAGTTTGAGGACTCCTGACACAGACTAATAAAAATACTGATACAAGTATCACATGATCTCACTCATATTTGAAATCTAATGAAGAAAATAAACTAATGAAAAAAATAGATACAGAGACACAGAAGCATCGAACAGACTGTAAAATCTCAAAGGAAAGGCAGGGGTGGGTAGGAAGAGATTAACCAAAGAATTTGTATGCATATACATGCATAACCCATGGACACAAACAATAGTGGTGAAGGCCTGGGCGGGGGGGCCTAGAAGGGACCAGCAGTGGAAGAAAGGGAACATATGTAATACTTTCAACAATAAAGAGTTTTTAAAAATATTGATAATATACTGGCTGGG
>NW_006286978.1:696044-697041 GCF_000327345.1 Myotis davidii | reverse complement strand
CACAGCAGCATAGTATTCTGTTGGGGGCCAGATGTAAGCTGGCAAGGTCCTTGCACCTGAAGGAACTAGCAAGGCTGGGACCCTTACCCACACAGTTTTCCCAGACTCTTTTGGATAACAATTATCAGTAAAATGGGAATAACATTTATAAAATGAGAACAACCTTTCATAGCTTGCCAAAAAGTCTGTAACTATTTACTAAGATATGCTGTACTGAGAACTTGTCCTTCTGCTGTATCTCTCCCTTAGAAATTAAGAAGAACAAAAAATACATTCCTCTTGACAGACCTACAATTCGGTGTGTTGTGTATAAATAAAATTGTAAAACTAATAAACTCGCTTCAGTTCATTAAGAGAACTGGGGTCCTCCCAACCCCGCTTTCCTATCTTTCTTTCTTTTCTCAATTCCCACCTCCCTGCCTCAGCCCGGCTCAACCCTATCAGGCTGGCCCTAACATCAAACATTTAATTTCCTCACCCGAATGCCTTGGCAGGGCCAGACCACATGATTTTGAGGGCCTGACATCCCCACCCCTGCTAGCCAATCCATTGTTCCCCGGCTTAGACTGACAGGCGACCACCTTCCCTCTTCACCTGACTTCACTGTGCAGGTGCCTCTCTCCCGCTTTGTTCGATCCCTTCCCCAGTGGAGTGATCTGCAGGGAATGGAAGTGGTTCCCTGAGGAGCGTGAAACTGTAGCTTCCTGGTCAACTGCCCAGATGATCACCCCCAGCAGTGGCTGTTAGGATGACTGTCCTCTCTGCAATGCCCTCCGCTCTGTGGAAGATGAGGGGACCTCAATGTCCTGGCCCCTTCCTATGCTACCAGCCCACATCCAGCACCCCTCCAAGCCCCAGTTGAGGTGAGGGTCAGTTGGAGTCTCTGGGTGGAGGAGGGCATAAGAGGGCGGCACAGCTATTGTGAGGCCAGACAGCTGTCCCCAAGTAGGAAGCACCAGAGAGTGAGGAAAGGGGGTGGGAGGCTGCTGGCCAGCCA
>NW_006286978.1:683370-695816 GCF_000327345.1 Myotis davidii | reverse complement strand
GTGTGTGAAATATGCCAATGGAATTTTAATGGGGATTGCGTTGAATTTATAGATTGCTCTGGGTAGTATGGATACTTTACTGATGTTGATTCTACCAATCCATGAACATGGTATGTTCTTCCATCTGTTTGTGTCTTCCTCTATCTCTTTTTCCAACATCCTGTAGTTTTCTGAGTAGAGGTCTTTTGCCTCCTTAGTTAAGTTTATTCCTAGGTATCTTAATTTTTTTGGTGCAATGGTAAATGGGATTGCTTTTTTAGTTTCTCTTTCTGTAAGTTCACTATTGGTGTATAGAAATGCCATTGATTTCTTGGCATTGATTTTGTATCCTGCTACATTGCCAAATTCATTTATTAAGTCTAATAGGTTTTTGATGGAGTCTTTAGGGTTTTTTTATGTACAATATCATGTCATCTGCGAATAAGGACAGTTTTACTTCTTCTTTTCCAATTTGGATGTCTTTTATTTCTTCTTCTTGCCTAATTGCAATGGCTAACACTTCCAGTACTATGTTGAACAGGAGTGGTGAGAGGGGGCATCCCTGTCTTGTTCCTGTTCTTAGGGGAAATGGTTTTAGTTTTTGCCCATTGAGTATGATGTTGGCTGTGGGTTTGTCATATATGGCTTTTATTATGTTGAGATATGATCCTTCTATTCCCACCTTGCCGAGAGTTTTTATCAAAAATGGGTGTTGGATTCAATTGGTTGCTTTTTTTGGTCCTTTATATATATACTTTTTCATTCTGAGAAAGTAGATCTACTAATCCTGGAGCATTATCTAACAATCTTTTTGATGCCTAGTGCTTAAATTGGTCTGGTTCAGTCCTGGGCAAATGGAAACCATCTCTATCTCACAAAGACTCAACCCAAGGCTAGCAGAAGGGGCTGACCTAAGGCGAGACCCCTCCTCATTACAGTCACAGCACCTGGGATTGAATACAACTCTGACCACAAGGTGGCAAAAGAGTATATTATACTCCCTTGAATGTTTGTTTTGTATGTTTGTATAAAACTACTGGCTTATATAAAAATACTCTAAATATTTTTTAGCTCTGCCAGTGTGGCTCAGTGACTGAGGGTCAACCCATGAACCAAGAGTTTACCAGTTCAGTCCACTGTCAGGGCACATGACCTGGTTGTGGGCTTGATCCCCAGTAAGGGGCGTGCAGGAGACAGCTGATCAATGATTCTCATCATTGATGTTTATATCTCTCTTCCTCTGTCTCTAAAATTAATAAAAACATTTAAATTATTTATAAAAATATATATATTAACATTGTGCTCTACACATTGAGACATCTAAAATTTTGCATCAAAAATGTCAGTTAACTGGAAATAATATGATCTCTGAAAAATATTGACATTCACAAAACTGTTACATCACAATTTCACATGAAACCTAAATACCTTAATGATTTGAGAGCCACCATCATCTGTTTTAAAAATTCATAGTTAAGCTCTTCTTTGATAGTTGGAAGTTGTATGTTTTTCCTTTTCTCCCTGAGTTCTTAATTCCATTCTATTATAACAGAATTTTGTCCCAATAATATAGATTTTTTACTTGAAATTATTTTATTGATTATCCTATTTCCCTGCAGCAAAATATACATATAAATTTTTTTGCTATTTAAATTCTTTTTAATGTTCCTGTGATCCTAAAGCTCTAAGTAAGTGCTGTTTAAAAATTTACTCTTGCTTGCCCTGGCTAGTGTGGCTCAGTTGGTTGGAGTGTCATCCTGTACACCAAAAGGTAGTGGGTTCGATTCCCAGTCAGGGCATGTCCGGGAGAGGTGGGGGGGGGGTAGCAAGTGATTGATGTTTCTCTCTCCCACTTCCTCTCTCTAAAATAAACAAATAAATTATTTTTGCTTGTGTTATCATGACAATTAGTATTAGAATATAATGATCGAAATATTGTAAATAAAAAAAAAGAATCAACTGGTATAAATACAGATGAAAAAAAAAGAAATATTGTAAATATGTTACAAAATTTGAAAGGTAATTGTTAAACATCAAAGAAAAAGAATTACTAGAGATAGATAAGTCTTTGTTTTAATTTAGTGGGTGTAACCATGGATAAATATTGCCTATTGCTAGAATTAAGCAAGATTCAGCATCAATACTCTTCCTACTTTTTGCTTGGTTAAAACGATAGCATACAGAAACCTGATTTATATAAATAAGTCAATGGGAATGGACATTTTGTTTAGCAATGTCACTCAAGTCTTTGAATTCCTTTGCAGATATTTTAGGGAAATATTATAATATGATATTTCTTCAAAAAAATTTTCATGATTTATCAGCTGACAGCAACATGAGGTTCTCCTTCCATTTTATTGGAAGCCATCTAAGTTGCAAAAGGATTTGACACCCCCCCCCCATTCAGTTGTTAGAGCAATTTATTTCTTCATCATTGACAGCAATGTTTGGAACTGTCTCTCTGACACCCTGAGGATTTTACACTGCAGGGCAGTGCACGCAGGAAACAGTTGAGATGAGTACAAGATATGCTTTTCTATTGAAAGTGCAAAAAGGACTGTTTTGAAAAGGGAGATGGAAAATAGAGAGCCAGCTTGATTCCTCCACCACAATTGTGTTTTCTGGCAGATCAATTTTTTAGAAAATATAAAATACAAAACTTGAGGATGTAGACATTGACCCCCTTAAAACTCTACGTACTTTATGTACCTCGTGGAAAGTCTTCCTGTACCCCCTAGGTAATGCACACTCCACTTTTTTGGGGGGAGGGGCACACTCCACTTTTAAGGTTGCTGGTTTATATTTATTATAAAAGTAATGTGTATAATATTTGTGGTTTTAAAAATGGCATATAAGAGGGCACAATATGAAAAGTTAAACCTCTTCTCTCCCCTGCCAATCACACCCAGTTCTATTCCCCTAAAATAACCACTTGTTAATAGTTTCTCAGGTATCCTTTGAGGAATTTTCTAGCAAATACAAACATGTTTTTACCTGTATCCTTTTATGAAATAGAAATGAGACTGTAATAAACAGATTGATCTACACTTTAGCAGTTGTATATTGGATACCAGGCAGTGCTCTCTTAGTTGACTTACACATCCAGTGCAATGCCAAAAAAAATTCCAATGACTTTTTTTGGAGGGAGGGAATTTTACAAATTAACATGGAAGAATAAAAGGCATTTTCCCTTTCCTATTTTCTCCTTCTTCCTCACAGAAATGAAGATTTAATGGCTGTAGGTGAGTAGCCACCTTACAGTAAAAAAACTGATTGCCTCTAGATCTATTCTTACATGAGAAAAGAATGCCATATTTTACATCTTACCATGTTTCAACATCTCTGAAATCATTGGAGGACAGTTTAATGATTATATTTACAGCATCTTTTTCTTTCTTGGTTGTACATAAAATAATGGTGTGTCTTACAGCCAATAGTGTCTTAGGATCAGTATAACACTGGAAACATCATCCTGTTTGAGCCTTTGTTATTTGCATTCCGGTTGTATGTATCACTACCATTCCTAAGTGATAACAGGCTTTCTATTTTACTCCTAGTGAAGTCCAAAGTCCTTTTTCTGGCCTTTAAAGCCCTACAGAAGTGGTTCTCAACCTGTGAGTCGCGACCCCTGTGGGGTCAAACGACCCTTTCACAGGGGCCGCCTAAGACCATCGGAAAACACATATATAATTACAGATTGTTTTGTGATTAATCACTATGCTTTAATTATGTTCAATGTGTAACAATGAAAATACATCCTGCATATCAGATATTTACATTATAATTCATAACAGTAGCAAAATTATAGTTATGAAGTAGCAACGAAAATAATTTTATGGTGGGTGGTCACCACAATATGAGGAACGGTATTAAAGGGTCGCGGCATTAGGAAGGTTGAGAGCCACTGCCCTACAAAATCTGGCCTTGGTCTCTTAGACCTCACTTGTTATTAACTCAGCCTTGCCTCAAACAAACTAGATCTAGTGCTGCTCCTTGAATAAGCTAAGCTAGCTCCCACTTCCAAGCCTATCCCCCTATTGTTTCCTCTGCTTGGAAAGTTCTTCCCCTAGGAATTCTCATGATTTCCTCCCTTACTTCTTTAGATTGCTGCTTAAATGTCACCTTGTCACAGAGTCCTTCCTTGGCCTCTGTATACAATAAGATTCCATCTCTGCTTTATTTTTCATCAAAACACTATCACCACACGATATACTAAATATTACACACACATAAAAATTATTATAATGTAAATTCCATGAGAGTAAGATGTTCACTATTCTATTCCCAATCAAAAGATTGAGCATCTGTGCCATCAAAGTCAGGAAACGGAGGCCCTGTCAGATGTGGCTCAGTTGTTTGGAATGTTGTCCTGTACACCAAAAGGTGGCTGGCTTGATTCCCTCAGATAGGAGGCAACCAATAGATTTTTTTCTCTTTCTCCCTTCCTCTCTCTAGAATCAATTTTATAAAAGTTAGGAAAGGAGAGGATTTAAAAAGTGTAGCTGAAAAAATATTCAAAGAAATAACAGCTGAAACCCAAATGACATAAACCTATAGGTTTAAGAAGCTGAACAAACCCCAAGCTGTATAAATAAAAAGAAATCCATGCTATATGAACATGCTTCTTCATTCACAAAAAGTGATTTGTATAAATTAAATATAACCCCCATGTCAACTATCCTGGCTGGGACTCTGCTATTTCTTGGCCACCATATGTTGTCCTGCTGGGACAATGGGCCTGATTGGCCAATGTTCTTCTTGGCCACTAAGAGCCATCCTGCTGGGAGGGATGAAATGGAGACCTAGTTTCATGAAGTCACACTGTAGATGAGCTCAGGCAAGGTGTTTAACCTGAATCTTACAACCTAGAGTTGAAAGCAGTAGAAGATTCAGGTGCTTTGCTTTCTGTCTACCATCATCTAGGCCTCTATGACTTATTAAAAAAAATAAGAATTTCATTTCTCTAGTTATAAATTCATTCTTTTAAAAATTATTTTAGTTTTTCAATTACAGCTTGCATTCAACAAAAAATTATTATTTTTGAGTAGAAATGACAGTGACAGCAGATCATAATTAGTCAGGCCTCAAGTCAGCAAATACAGGGTGGGGCAAAAGTAGGCTTACAGTTGTGAGTACATAAAACAGAGTTTATTCTTGTATTATTATTTATTAATGTATTATTTTCCATATGAACTACCGTAAACCTACTTTTGCCCACCTCTGTATATTGGGAAGACCTCTGACATAATTGTGAAGACCTCTAATATCTTCACATTGTCAGTATGTATTTGGGGAGCTGTAACTATGGCAGAAAAAATCTGCTACCAATAAATGTGACATGGAGGGAATCCACCATCCTGGGGGATTTTTGGAGTATTTTACTAAGAGTGGATTTATCAACTGGGGTGGGGTTTCTTAAGAAAGATTTGTTCCTAGTATAAGCTCACTTTACTTAAGAATTAAGAAAGATTGGGGAGGAAGGGGCAGAAGATTCTGGAACTACATTCTCTTGGGTGAAAACCATGTTATCCCTAGTCAAGCAGCAGGAAGCCAGTAAGGTTAAAAACAGAAGGAGATTACCAGCATTTGTGACAGTTTTTCCTTTTCAATAAGTGGAAAGAAAGAGCAGTGACAATCTAAAAAATGTGTGGTACAGTGCTGACCTATTTTTCTGTGGACAGATGAAAGTGGCAGGCCAGTTAGTTTCAGTCCTAAAGGTTAAAGGGCAACAGCTCTAACAAATGGAAAACTGTGGAAAGATGGAAAGATAGTCACAGTGACTCACTGAGGACTCTGCTTTAAGAAGTAAATAGAAAGAATCTGTCTGAAAGTGATGAGGTATTTGAGGAGTGCCAATGCAAGAGACAAGCCCCTATCATTATGGTGCACCCACTGCCATTTGACCTTTAGTAAGAGGGCAAGTCTGCACATGAGGCTGTTAAGATGACTCAAACAAGAAAGATGATTTGCAAGGCATAAAATAAACCTACAAGAAGGAGCTGGGACAAAGCAGCCTGGGGCAACCAAAAAAAACAAAACCTACCCTGCTCAGCCATCCACCCACCCTGATGTGTGATAGCCATTTATCATTGAAAATCTTGAAGTCCAATGAGTCCAACAATATTTTCAAAGCCATGAAAATGTCATCAGAACTGAAAAGTTTTCCAAATGGCTAATGGAGATGAGCTAAGGTAAGGGGCAACAAAACACGGGAGAGAAGAGGCAGCTGTAGGAGGCTTTGCTCAGACAGTTGATATGGGGATATGTAGAAGGAGATGAGAAAACATACAGGGAGCATTTAGGAATTAGGTCAGTTAGAAGGCAATGGGAGGAGGGAGAAAGAGGAGAGGGAGGGAGAGAGAGAGAGAGAAGGAGAGAGAGAGAGAGAAAAGACACGAAGGAAAAAATGAAAAGAGATTTTTAAGAGAGAGAGAGAGAGATGAGAGAGGAGAGAGAGGTATCCTCATGAGAATCATGAGGAAGATATTTTGCTGGTCATCACAAAGGCTAGATGCTGGATAGTCATACCATTCAATTAGTATGGAACCCCTGGGTTTCCTAGCCCCAGTAATAACAACAAACACTCAAAAAACAATTGAGCCCTATGGCCAGTTTTCCTCAAATGGATAGAGCGTTGGCCTACAAACCAAAGGGTCCTGGGTTTGATTCTAGTCCAGGGCAGGTACCTCAGCTGTAGGCTTCTCCCAGGCCTGGGTCCTGGTCGGGGCATGTGCAGGAAGCAAGCAATTGATGTGTTTCTCTCACATCAATATTTGTCTTTCCTTCTCTCTTATACTCTCTCTAAAAATCAATGGAAAAATATCCTCAAGTGAGAATTAAAAAAAAAAAAACTTGAAAATTCAGCACTTGGATCCTATAATGTGAAATATGGGAAGATTATATGACTTTCCAATTAGTATAACCAAAAGAACTAGAAAGTCAGAACAAAATAGTTGGGGCTGAATACTTTCTAGAAACCATCTAGAAAACAAACTTTTGGTGGTGAACCAAAGGCTTAGGGATGGTGAGTCCCTGCAACAAACCGATAGTATTTACCTCTTCTTAGAGACATGGGCCAGTAGAATATCCAGTATTTGGTGAACTCTATTAGGCACCACCTATGCTATTCTTCCTACTAGAGAAGAAGGAAATCTGACATGTTTGGTGCACAGAC
Organism: Myotis davidii; assembly: GCF_000327345.1. NCBI lineage: Eukaryota > Metazoa > Chordata > Mammalia > Chiroptera > Vespertilionidae > Myotis > Myotis davidii. Next base: position 688,663 of record NW_006286978.1, on the reverse strand, counting down.
TCTGGAGCCATCATTGCCAGTATTCAAAGCCTATCTCTGCCATTTCCTAGCTATGAGAACTTGGGCAGATTATTTAACATCTCTGTGTTTTAATTTTTTCATCTGTAAAAATAGATATAGCAATAACAATTACTCCATTTTAGCATTGTTGTGAGTGGTGACTTTGTAAATGTAAAATGACTCATAACAAGCAATAGCTCTTATAAATATTATTTTTTATTATTATTATTTTCATTTTGCTGGGGGCCCAAAGTATAAAGTAGGTGGAGAAATAAGAATTGCGGACATTGGATGCCTTGGCCAAAGTGTGCAATAAGACTCTAAACTATTAAGACTTTAGAACCAGAAATGTGAGCTGGATCCTCTTCTCTACATTTTTGTTCCCAGCCAATACAACTTGAAGGAGGGCCAGGAACATCCCTCTCTGATGGGTAGGTCCCAAGTTTCCCTTTTATATGTCAGGAAACTCCTGTCATAACTAACCTAATTCAGCATAGGGATCTGTATTAGTCTCCCAGGACTACAATAATGAATTGTCACAAACTGGATGGTTTTAAACAACAGAAGTTTGTTCTGTCTTAGTTCTGGAGGATAAATGTTTAAAATCAAGGTGTCTGAAGTGCCATGCTTTCTCTGAGGGCACTAGGGGAGAATCTGTTTCATGCCTTTCTCTTAGCTTCTGGTGTTGCTGGCAATCCTTAGCATTCCTGGCTTATAGACACATCACTCCAATCTCTGCCTTTGTTGTTACATGGCATTCTCTCTATGTGTCTCTGTCTCTCTTCTATTCTTATAAGGAGAGCAGTCATATTGGATCAAGTGGCCACCCTAATGGCCACATCTGCAAAGAGCCTATATTCAAAAAAGGTTACATTCACAGATACTTGGGAGTAAGGCTTCAACCCCTGACAGGATCTAAGACAAGAAACATTTTAGTATACCTGAAACCATGATGCTGTCACATATATTGGATGGTGGAAAGAAGTAAATGTTAAAGGGGAGGACTAGTTTTCTACTTTCCTAGAATGTTCCCTGCAATGATTCTAAACCAGTCACTCTAAGAATTTTTTTTTCAGAAGACTTCTAGTTGAGGGCATAACTTTAGGTAAACTTTGAAAAACACTGCTCAAGTTTGACTCTTCTCAGTGGTAGTTTACAGCTACTCTTGTTGAACTGAGGTCATTCCAATTATGTAGGAAGATGTCCCCATCAATGCGAGCCATCCAATTAAAATATTTTGCTGCTAAGGCAAGATGGGTACTTCCAACTAAGAAGTGACATGGAAAATAGAAAACCTCACAGATATGAATGAGCAGTCACACATATCTAACATCCCCAACCCTGTGGACATTGTAGAGAGAATGAATCAGGTTGAAAGGTTGACCTGCCTAAGTGTCTAGTTTGGCTAAACCCTTCCCCTTTAAGTTGACTAGCCTGAGGAAGCAAAAACCATACATATTAAGGCTTGACTGACAAGTTTTGTATAGGCCTTAATACACTGGGGGTCCAAGAGTGGGAGTCAGATATAACACACAATTTGGCAAAGAGTTACAATAGTTAATTTGAGGTTTTAAAATGTAAAACTATCAGCTATATGATAAAGTCCAGGTCAGAGCTCTACTCATGCCAAAGAGAAAGCCTGAGAATTGATTGAGAATTAGTCATGGCACATTGTCAGGTTCCTGTTCCCAAACTTGAGTGAAGTGTGGAGGATGAGGGATCCATTCTCAATAATGTGTAAGTTCATACTGAATGTATGCAAGTAGGATAATAGGCCCTGGTATATCCATGCATTGCAGTTAAAGAGGCATGGGCAGAAGTCCTCAACCCTTTCCTTGGAGGGTTAAAACCAGAGACAAATGCAAGACTTACTCTTGGAATGCCATCTGTAATGGACATAAAAATGTACCACTGATGTCTCTTGCTACAAGAAAAATAATTGGCTAATAGCCCCAGTTTCTACCTGACTTGGTTCACCACCATTTTTGTGCCAAGACTATGCTTTCCTCAGGCTACCAGCAGCCATTGACTGAACATGGTGCAGATACTAATGCTGATCCATCCTTGTGGGACACAATGTTCCTCGAAGCCATGTACCTGGCTCAAACTTTCTTTGAACTGTGCTATAGGCTAGGACTCTGTCTAATCAATCCTTCTTTCTTCCCCGTCTCCTTTCACAATGTCATACCTGGATCATAGTCTGAAGGCTCTCTCAGCCTATTTCTGCTTCTTCCTCTTTATAACCCATAGCCATTTCTCCCTATAAATTTCTTGCACATCCAATCCCATCTTGGCATCTGCTTCTTGGAGATTTTGAATAGACATGAATTGTACTGTTGATGAGATCCAAGAAACCAAATTATCCGGGAGAGTTTGGGGACCAGAATACTCTCCAACTGCTGAACAAAGTGGATGTCATTTTGAGTTGTAGATGGGAACAGATATCCCTTTTCACAAGATGGTGACTCAGATGCTGAAGATTTCACCAGTAGTGACCTGGGGAAATGCCCAGTAGAAGTGAATACCCTTGCAGATATGATGATTCTGGCATTTGAAAGATAGGTCAGTAAGGTTGCCTGATTATTACTAATTTGTATTTATGTCCTACAAAGGGATAATGAGATTGATGGCTATTAACAAGCAACTATAAATATAATGACTAAGTATAAGAGCCAGAGAATCTTGTTGCTAGCTTATAAAGATGCCCCTTTCTCCTTCAGGAGAAGAGCAGACACATCAATAAAGCAGACTCAGGATTTGATAGTAAGAGCCTCAAGATGGTTAAATGCTCATCTCAGGCAATTCTGTCATACTAAAGTTGGAGCTCTGGTTGAAAAAACCTGAGACCTAAAATAAAGAATGGTGACATTTTGGTTGATACTCCTAAGATGATGGCTCTGTAGATTTCCTTGGACTCACATAAATTGCAGAGGTAACCAACCCTTCCCTAGTAAGAGCTGGCACTTCTCTCATGCTAGAAGATGCCAGTGAGGCTTCACCCCACAAAGCAAATGGCTTCCCTTTCAGGAGCTGCCCTAATATTTTCTCCTAGCTGCCAGGCTAATAACCTGGATTAAATCCCAGCATCCAACTGGAGATATGCTGGACCTAATAAGGAAGGAAGTAGATTACATACTGAAGGAGCTGCAAGAATTAGCTAACACATAGTGGAATGAGCCAGGTATTTGGCTCATTGGATTTTAAGGTACTTGATCATGGAAGCTAGAACATAGCATTGAAGAAGCAAGACTTTATCAATTTGAGACTACTTTCTTGGGAGGTGGATTTAACATTTTGGGATTCGGTAAACTCACTGCTAGGGTGGCATAGGCCATGCTGAGTAAAGTGGAAATGCCTACATTGTCTGGAGGATGGTGGAGAAAGGAATAAGGAGGCTGAAGGAATTGGACATGTTGGAATGGATGTATCATGTGAGGTCAGAAACACTATCAGATTATGTTCCATGGAAGGCCCAGAAAACTCATTGTTCACCAAAGCCATCAGTAATGTACTGGTGAAAGGGGCAGCAGGATTACTAAGAAATTCAGTAGTGGCTCTCATCTGCTGGCTAGGGCTAGCAATAAGAGAAGTGATCACAGAGCTGGGCTCATTAATGTCCACAGGATCATGGAACCTTAAAGTAATAGAGGCGAGGTGGCAGCAATTAACTGCCAGAAACCAGGACCTTGCAGGCACCATAATGACTGACAATACTTTAAGTCAGAAGAGGAGCCAATGGGGGCTTGCTGTGTAGGGTGTTGTGGCATACTTAGAAGGCAAAAGAGACAGGCAGCCAACAATGGTTCTGCTTAGGACTTGTATGCATGCATATAAGCATAACCAATGGACATAAGACACTGGGGGATAGGGGAGGCTAGGGGACTGTCTAGGGCGGAGGGACAAAATGGACACATATGTAATACCCTTTGTAATAAAAAATTAAATAAAAAAAAGAAAGAAAAAGAAAACAATGGTTCTGCTTAGCATCTACAACCAGAAAAAAAATAAGAATAAAGAAAGAAGCTGAGAGAAGTTGCCCCAATAAAAATTGTGACTATAAAGGGATAGCTGGGAGATCTTTGTGGTGACAGAACACTTCTGTATCTTGATTGTGGTGCTGGTTATACAAATATATACATGTGATAAAATGCCATTGGATGATCTACAAACATAAAAAATAAACAAGTGCATGCAAAAAAAGGTAAAATCAGAGTTAATATCTGTAGTCTAGTTAATTGTATTGTGCCAGTTGATTTCCTGGTTTTGGCAATGCACTCTAAGTTATATAAGATATCCTCATCAGGGGAAACTGGGTGATGAGCACGTAGGACCTCTCTGTACTATTTTTGCAATTTATTATGAGTCTATAAACTTTTTTCAAAAGTTAAACATAAAGAGCTTTGGAACAAACTTCAACACTCAGAGGCATATCAGCATACAGAGTAATGGCAGCCCTCAGGCTGGAAATAGTGATCTGCGTAGCTGTGGTTTATTATGAAGCAATAGATACCTGAAACATGGAGAAATTGTTGCAATTCCACATTTTTTTAATGCCGAGCAACATCCAAGTGTATTTTAAGTCCAAAGCAAGGAAGAACTCTATAAGTAGCTGAAACTTTATTATGTTTTCTTATTGAGATAACAGGATTGCTTTTCACAAGCCAAGCATGAAACCCATGTCCAAACTTGTAGCTTGCCCAAATAGCTGCAGCGATCCTGAGAAAGAACAAAGTAGGTGGGATCTCAATACCTGATATCAAGCTGTATTAAAAAGCCACTGTTCTCAAAACTGCCTGGTACTGGCACAAGAACAGACATATAGATCAATGGAATAGAATAGAGAGCCCAGAAATCGACCCGAACCAATATGCTCAATTAATATTTGACAAAGGAGGCAAGAACATGCAATGGAACCAAGATAGTCTCTTCAATAAATGGTGTTGGGAAAATTGGACAGATATATGCAAGAAAATGAAACTAGACCACCAACTTACACCATACACAAAAAATAAACTCAAAATGGATAAAGGACCTAAACATAAGACCGGAAACTATAAAAATATTAGAGAAAGCCACAGGCAGCAGAGTGTCAGATATATGCTGAAGCAACTTCTTCACCAACAGAGCTCCTGGGGCAAATGAAAATGAAGTTAAAATAAACAAATGGGACGACATCAAAATAAAAAGCTTCTTCATAGCAAAAGAAACCAACAACAAAACACACTGCATGGGAGAACATATTTGCCAATGTTCTCTCTGATAACGGTTTCATCTCCAACATTTACAGGGAACA
>NW_006286978.1:679040-682898 GCF_000327345.1 Myotis davidii | reverse complement strand
TTGGGGAGCGGGGGGGGGGGGCGGTAAGAGATCAACCGAAGACTTGTATGCATGCATATAAGCATAACCAATGGACACAAGACACTGGGGGGTAGGGGAGGCCAGGGGAATGTCAAGGTGGGGAGGGAAGGAAACATGTAATACTCTTTGTAATACTTTAAGCAATAAAAAAAAACTTGTAGCTTGATAGAAAATCCCATGGACAGTAGTCACTCTTCTAAAAAATGCTGCATCACCAACAGTCTTGATAACAGAGGACAATATCATGTGGAAAAACATGAATTCCAATTCTGAGCTGAAAAGTGATTTAGAATAGTCAAGTTATATATGTGAAGAAATTTTAGAATTACTTTAAGCAATTTATATTGCTTTTACATTTTTAGGTACTTATAAGAGTGATATATGAAAAGATACTATCTGTATAAGATTGAAATAACTCTTTCAATAAGTAAAAATTAAAAATATAAGTACAAGACAACATTATGGTATGGTTTAATTGGCAGCTTTTTTACTTTGTTAGTGTAGTGATACATAATATAATGGTACATTTTACACTTGATGGCATCTTAGATTTGATTAAATACAGTACCTGGAAATAGTTCCTGGCCAGATCTGGTTGAACATCTTTGCCACTGACAGCCCAGCTCTGACCATGCGTTCACCTCTGCCCCCTTACACCTTGATGATGCTCATGCCTAATTAAAACCCACATATCGGTCATTCCTGAAAGGAGGCAGCTCATCCCAGACAACCTTCATCTCACCATGACATAGCTCCATTCCAGACTAGAGCCCTGACTTCTGCTCCCTACAACATAAGGCACTTGCCCTCTTCAACCTGCTCCAACCCCCAGACCAGGGACTTCACCTTTCGCCATCAACACCCCACCCAATTACTTGAGCTTTTTGCCTGTACATGGAAAACATTCACAACAAACTGAAGAATCTCCAAGTCCCCTCCAGTAGCCAGCAAAAAAGGAAAAGGCTAAGGTTGACCATCATCACCCAGCTGCAGAAGCCATCTGAGAGGGGAAGCAGGTAGGGTTTTCTTCCTTCCTATCACTTCAGTATGATCTCGCACTGCCACAAGCTCTGGAAGAAGCTTCTAGTTCCTTTTAGGGAGAGAGAATGCTACTGAGGAGGGGAGTGCCCTAGGTCTGATTGGGAACTGTGGGGGCTACTTTTGGTCCTCGCTGGCTGTGGGCAAAGGTAGGAGGAGCCAACCTAAGACCTTTGGTTTAGCAAAGTTGTTTCATGGTATGAAAGGCAGAAGCGAGAGCCCTGATCTTTGTGTGGTCTGTAAGTGCTAAAGGGATGCCTCCTGGCCTGCTCAGCAGCTGCCGAATTGTGTAGGGGATTTAGTTTGAATAGGATACAGGAGAACTTGGAAAAGAAGAAATTTTATGGGATGGTATTGCACAATTTTGGAAAAATTACAAAATTTTTAATTGGTTTAGATGAAATGTTTATAATCAAGAGCTAGGATCTTTCAGTAAATTTAAATGGCTTTGGGTTCTCTTTTCAATGATTTTGAGTCAAGTAGATGTGTTTTAGGTTTTTGTGGAATTGCTTCCTTGTCATGGTTCTTTTGATATTTTGGTTTTATTTCCTTTTAAGGTAAGCAATGTTATTCTGTCTGTTCAGTTTCTGAAGTTTTCATAAACCTTTTAAGTTTGAAAATTGGCTAAAAGTGAGTATTTCCCAACAACAGTTTATATGTTGTAACAATTGATGGCATTCATTTTTAAACTATTTTAGGTTACTGTTCTAGCCACTTTTTCAGTTTGTGAATTCTTAAACATACATTTAAGGGTAAAGGGAGGAATCAATGGTGATGGAAGGAGACTTGACTTGGGGTGATGAACATACAATGCAATATACAGATGATGTAGTATTATAGAATTGTATACCTGAAACCTACATAAATTTATTAACTAATGTCACCCCAATGAATTAAATTAAAAACAAAATAAAATGTTTTTATGATGTCTCTGTATATTCCTTTCATATTCAATAAACTTCATTTGCACAATTTTTATCAGGCTCATATTATTTTGATACCTTAACTGTTCTATCAAAATTGAGAATGTGAACATTCCTAGGTGTTCCATTTGGACATTTAATTAATTTTTAAATCTTATGTGGCATTTTCTAAATTTTTTACAAATTATATATTTGCATGTATTTCAGAATTTGGGGAGTGATTTATCTTTCTTTTAGCTTTTATATTTTATTTTTATGTTATTTTTAAATGAGATGTAATTGACATATAACATTGTATAAGTTAAAGGTGTACATGTTGATTTGATACATTTACATATTGTAATATGATTTCCATTGTAGAATTAGGTAACACTTCCATCACATCACATATTTATCATTTCTTTTTCTTTCTTTTTTTAAATCCTCACCTGAGGATATTTTTCCCATTTATTCTTTAGAGTGGAAGGGAGGGGGAGAGACACAGAGAAAGAAACATTGATGTGAGAGAGATACATCAATTGGTTGCCCTCCTAACCCCCCACCCCACCCCCAGCACATGCTGCAACCAGGCCAGGCATTCAGCCTGAATCCGAGGCATATGACCTTGACCAGAATCAAACTCCCAACCCTTCAGTCCGTTGACTGGCGCTCTAACCACTGAGAAACCTGCTAAGGCTATCATTTTTTATTTTTTTATTTTTTTGGTGAAAATAAGATCTAGTCTTTTAGCAAGTTTGGTGTTTATAATACCGTGTTGTCTATTATCACTATACTCTGCATTAAATCTCCAAGTCATATTTATCTACTAGTTGCAAGTTTGTACCCTTGATCAACATCTCTCCAATCTCCCCTTCCCTTGCTCTGCTTGGAAGTGTTTTCATGAAGTGTGCAGTTGCAAATTTATTTGAAATGCATGCTTTCAATCACCAGTTAACACTTTTGGTAACTTTTCTGCATCCTATTTAACTGTTATAAAATCAAGCCCTGGCTGGTGTGGCTCAGTTGGTTGAGCGTCATCCCAGACACCAAAGGGTTTCCAGTTTGATTCTGTGAGGGCAATTTGATCCCTGGTTGGGGTGCAACCAACCGATGTTTCCCTCTCACATTGATGCCTCTCTCTCTTTCTCCCTCATATAAATAAAAAACATATTAAAAAAGTAAATGTTACAAAATCAGGAGTTGAACTATTTGTACCATACAGATTATGGCACACTGTTATCATCAGTCAGTACAGACTATTCTCTCTCTTTTCTCTTTTTTTCAGACTATTCTCTTTTTAATTTAATTTTATTCTTTTTCTCCTCCAAAGTCCCTACTCTCATACAGACTCTCCACAACAAACACTCTAATGTACTTAAAATTTGTCTTGAATATGTTTGAATCTTTAAAAAATGTGTAGTGTTGCTAGATGTTACAACTTTTTAATACATTTGTTCTCAAAAATTATTTTTCAAGTTTAGTTTCTTTTCGAGATAGTAACAGTCACTTTATAGACCTAGCCTTGCTACATTTTTTGTTGTCTGTATCATTTACATCAATGCAAGCTGTACTCAGCAAAATGTTCTCAGCCCAATGACATTGCACTATTTTGCTTTCTAAATTGAAGCTTTTATCTAATTGGGCCTGTTTCATATTATGAAAGGCCAGTCTGTGTCAATGGCAGAGATAAGGGCTTTTTTCTGGGGAGGATGACTGATAATAGACTCTATAGATTGCCTTGCTGAACATCTCTTCCAACCCCTCTCTAGTGCACCTTCCTTGATGACAGAGACTGAGAGCTAAAAACTCTATTTTCTCACTCCCTTGAAACCAGGAAAGGGATGTAATTTAGGTTCTAATCAGGTATACTCATGTGAGAATCATCTTTGAAGATTTA
>NW_006286978.1:672639-679028 GCF_000327345.1 Myotis davidii | reverse complement strand
GGAAAGAGGCAGCAATATGAGAGGCCTCCATTATGCTGCTCTGGATCTAGCAGGCATGGAGTGGCTCTGGAACAACAGATATTGTTAGAAATGCTTGTTGACAGTGTTGTGGGAATGAGACAAACACTTGAAGCTGGATCAACAAGGCAAATTTACTTCTGCACAGAAGGATGCTATTGCCAGCTGGAAATCATGGGCAAAGGAGACCTGGGAAGTCCAGTTGGGTTTTATTTCCTTATGTGGGTCTGCCCTGCCCCTCACTCTGAAACTCAGACTTGATTGGTCAGGACTCAGAGCTCGGGTTCCCATTATTACATGATTGGCTAATTCAGAGGAAGGCGAGGGGTAAGATGGAGCCCAAGATGGTGGCCCCCTGAGAATCTGAAGGTCAGATCAAAATGGTGGGACCTAAGATGGTAGTGAGTTCCTTTCTTTGAAAGAAAAGATCACTGGTTCACTCTCACAGTATGATGGCAGCTTTCTGATCTCAGGAGCACAGCTAAGGTAGTATGTTCTGAGAGCCAATGGCTTTGGAAGCAGATTCCTGATCCCAGGATTGTGGCTAAGGTGATGTGATCCTAAACCCAGCTGTCAGCAAAAAAACCTTTCTTTTTCTAAAATACATTTTTATTGATTTCAGAGAGGAAGGGAGAGGGAGAGAGAGAAACATCAATGATGAGAGAGAATCATTGATCGGCTGCCTCCTGCATGTCCCCACACTGGGGACTGAGCCCGCAACCTGGGTATGTGCCTCGACTGGGAGTCAAACAGTGACCTCCTGGTTCAGAGGTCAATGCTCAACCACTGAGTCATGCTGGTAGCGTAGCAAAGAAACTTTCTGATGCCCCAACTTCCTGACTGTGGAGAGGTAGCAAGTCTTCCTGATTAGGCAATTGGTTTTGTTGTTCTCATAGTTAATTCCTGGCAGCTGAGCCTACAGTTTGCTCCTTCAGCCCTTCCGATAAGTGTAAGCTCATTATTCCTGATGTTAAATCCATATCTTGTTAAAATAGCCAGAGTGATTTCTGTTATGGGCAACTGAACTTCGACTAATACACATGCTGATTAAAATAAAGTTCTTCCCATAAGAACTCTCTTTACTAAGTAACAACTTGTTCTCATTTTTAGATGTTCTCATTAAGGCATGTCAGGTACAGAGTCTCTCTCACCACCCACAAATCCCAGACTAATAACCAGATGAAAGGAGTCTATCATATATTAGTGGAGAAACTACTTTTTCTGAGCAATAAGAACCCCTTGTCTTCAGTGGAATTTACTTTTAGTTACTGTGTCCCTCCTCTTCAAATAAATTGACTTAATAGGGAAATGTCTCCGTCTTTTTTGCCCAGGACCCTGGCATCAGAGTTTTAGATCCCAAAAGGGAGGAGATAAGGGGAGAAGAGTAGGATCTACAGATCATATTTAGCAGAAAGAAAAAGAGCAACAATTGTAAGCTTCCAGGGCTCCATATGTGGGAGCTTGGTAGTCAGGCTCTGCGCATATTACTGGGACTACCTGGAACTGCACCAAGCTCTGGAAGAGTCAACCTGCTGAGAACCTACAGGGTGATAGAGGCACCTACTCTCTGCTTGACTTGCATCCTCACACCCCCAGATGTATCCCATCAATCTGAAAATAAGGAAAGACCTACTCCTTGTATGCACAGTGCTTCCAGATGTTAAAGGCTGGGTAGTTTGGGAGGCCCCTGGGAAGCCCAAAGAAAAATACACAGATAACTACACTAATGGTAGTTCCATCAAATTAGGTCATAACCAGCTCTTTCCTACCTCTGAATTCATACCATCCCCACAAAACTTCTGATACTTATCTTCCCTTTGTCTTTTTAATTTTCACTTGTCCAGGCTAATACCCTTGTTTAACCTGCACTCTGAGTTTTCTCCCCTTTAGCTGTATTTCCTAAGCTCCTATTAACCACATGCCTGTTACCATTGTGTCTTTTCCAACTAATAAATTCCTAAACCACTCCTTTGGGGCCCAGTCCTGGGTCTTCTTGCTTGTGCCTTTTCCTGAAAGGCAACTCTGTTGGGACCTGGCCCAGCTCAGACTGAGGACTTGCTAAAGAATACTACCACCATCATCACCCCAGGCATTATTTTTTTTATTATTTTGTTTTATTGCTTAAAGTATTACAAAGCCAGACATTATTTTTGTATGATTTTACAAAATGTATTTCAGTTAGGGGGTTTAGAAAGGCAAAATGCATTCCAAGGTTATGCTCAGTGTACAAGACTGATGATTGACTGGATAAGTCCCTAATAGCCATTCCTATTGGTTAAAGTAATGCTAGCTAGTATTACACATAAACCCTGAAACAATTGCAGTGGCTTAACACAGTAGAAGTTTAATTCTTGCTCCATAAACCCAGCGAAGATGTTCTTGCTTGGTGGTATACGCCTATCTTGTGACCTTCCTCCTCTCTAGGGCACTAGTATTACCTTTTTAGCTGGCAGAAAAGAAAAGAGACAATGGTGAAAGCACAACCATTTATTTGGCCACATAGTAACTCTTATATTCCACTAGCAAGTACTAGTCACCTGCATGGAGTTGAGGGTGGGAGAGGGTGCTAAGAACTGTAATCTCCAACTGGGAAGTTGCTCCTAGCCGTGATTCCATGCCATGGAAAGAGAGCATCAATTTTTATTTTTTTATCTTTTCTTTATTTTTGAAAGTATTACAGATGTCCCCTTTTTTTCCTCAATGACCCCTTCTAGCCCACACCCACCCCCCAGCCCCACCCCAGAGCATGACTCTTAAGTGGCTGCAGAGCCATCTTGACCATGCCTTGCTTATTCCTTTTCAAACAATTAGCTTCTAAATAAATCATAGCTGGAGATATAATTTTAAATCTTCTAAAAAGGCAATGACACAAAATTTCCTGAAAATAAATTAGAAATAAACCCCCTTAGGTGGTAAAGGCCTGGTGTGGGGGGCAGGGGCAGGATGGAGGGGGTCAATTAGGGGGAAAGGGGACACATGTAATACTTTCAACAATAAAGAATTATTTTATAAAAGAAAAGAAAAGAAATAAACCCTCTTAGTATCTGACAATTGGCCCCAAATGTAAAAGTGAACACAATAAGTTTTAAGACTTTTTCATGGTGCACACACACACACACACACACACACACACACACACACAAAACACCCTCAGTCTTTATTAACATTTAAAGAAGTAGGTACAAAGGCGTAAAGGTAAAAATTATTGAGTAAAAGTCCCCAAGCTCCTTCTTGACACACATATTTTTCAAGTTATTTTAAAAACGTTGGTAAGGAAATGAGTGTTGACTCTGTGGGGTTTTTTTTTTTCAACAGAATGTATGCTTATTCCTACTGATAAGCTGCTCTTCTGATCAGACAAGACTGTCCCCAGCAGCGGTCTGGACCTCCTGGGCAGCATCTTTGAGGAACATAAAGCCCAGGCCTACTCCAGGGTGGTCAGCTAGAGAAGTTCCAGGGTCCTGTAGGCTCAAATTTGAGGAGACTCCATCCTGTCCTTCCCATGCCTTTCTAGCCTGTGGTCCTCAAGCTAGGCTAAGTAAATACCCTGCACCCCAGCCTAAGCAGTGAGTGCTGAACACTAGGTCTTTCATGCAAAGATGTCCCTTCATTCACACAAGAGTGAATAGAAACCCCATGTCTGCTTCCCTCACCTACAAGTTCTCTTTTTCTCCATATCTAAATCTTGAAAATTTTGTTAATATTTACCAAAGAGAATCCATTTCCATCAAACAGTGAGCATTGTAGAATTAAGTGAAATTTTCTTAGGGGGAGATAAGTTTGAGAGGTTTCCCCCTCAGAATGTAGCTGGAAAATCCCCAGGAAACATTATTTCTTCTCCCAAATCTTTCTTTTTAGTCTCCAGAGATCAGATTCCCCCTCCTTCCTGCCACCTGCACCATCTCAGAAACAGCCTTTCATTTTCCCAGGCTTTGTTCTCTCCCTCAGGGATCTTGCCCAGATCCTCTTGATCTCACCTCTTATCCTTTCAGGGAAATTTAAGTATGTTCTAGCTTCTCCCTCCAAACTTGTACACGTCACTCATTACTAAAAACATCCCTCAGATCTATGACAGGCAATTAATTATATTGAGGTTGATGACTTGGTCCCTAGCCTCCACCCCCTAATAATTCTTCTGTTAAGAGGGCCTACCCTCGCCCTGGCTGGTGTGGCTCAGTGGTGGGAGCATTGTCCCATACACCAAAAGTTGTTGAGTTTGATCCCTGGTCAGGGCACCTACAATCAATGTTTCTCTCTCATGTGTTATAAGTGGAAAACAAATCGATGTTTCTCTCTCTCTCTCTCTCTCTCTCTCTCTCTCTCTCTCTCTCTCTCTCCCCTCCTCCTACCTTCCTCCCTCCCTCCCTCCATTCCTCACTCTAAAATCAATTTTTTAAAAAAGAGGACCTACCCTCCTTAGAAAGTTGTGAATATTATATCTAATTTTCTCTTCTACTGTCAGTACAAAATAAACCTCCTGGTATTGTCTAGCTGATTTATAGGGGATAAACTATGTTTTGGGGCACTATAACTGCAGAAGACATTCATCTGGACATTGTCAGATATTGAGTGAGGAAGAAATACAAATTATGGACCAAGTAAAATGTAAAACATATACAGCATATTTTGACCAAAAGCTGGTCAATGTGCCTATTTTTGTGAATTAAAATCACTGACTGAGCCCTAACCAGTTTGGCTCAATGGAGAGCATCGGCCTGCGGACTCAAGGGTCCCAGGTTCTATTCCAGTCAAGGTCCTGGGGGTGACGCTCTATCCACTGAGCCAAACCGGCTAGGGCTCTCATCAATGTTTCTAACTCTCTATCCCTCTCCCTTCCTCTCTGTAAAAAATCAATAAAGTATATTTTTTTTTAAAATCACTGACTGACACTTGAAACCAATCAGTCCATAGGGAAATTCAAACCCCCATAGTGGTGTGTCTACTAAAGCTATTAGAATCAGACAGGTATACTAAAGACACTGTCTCAAATAGGACATTCACCTAGGTCAGTGGTAGGCAAACCGCGGCTCTCGAGCCACGTGCGGCTCTTTGGCCCCTTGAGTGTGGCTCTTCCACAAAATACCAACTTCTGCGCATGGGCCACGAAGTTTCAATCGCACTGTACGTGCTCGCCCACACGTGGTATTTTGTGGAAGAGCCACACTCAAGGGGCCAAAGAGTCGCATGTGGCTCGCGAGCAGCGGTTTGCCGACCATGGACCTAGGTGATTCCCAGCTCCCAAGTCTCCCTTGGATCCTATGAATGTCATGGGGTCCTGGTCCTGGAAAAGAATGAGTACAGGAGCCAGCCTATAAAGATGTGGGCTGGGCCTGTACAACAGAGATTTATTTCCCCTCAGTTATATCCTTCCAGTCTGGGGAAACTGAAGGAGAGAAGAGCAGTCTTGAGAACTGACCTCCCTAAACTGCTATAAAAACAGACAAGAGCTTGGTGGGACTGTCCACCATTGAGAAAAACCCATAAACCTGCTCCTGGGGAAGGGATAAGTTTTGTGCTAGAGTAGGCTAGAGTGGATTGTTGGCATCTCTTCCCAAATCCACATTCTGTCCAAATGCATGTCCATAGTTTGAAATCAGCCATAGTAGGAATATTTAAACAATGGAAATAGGCAAATGCTACAAATCAAGGGTTTTCTCACTCTGAGAGCTGCCTGCGGGTATGTGTCTAGGAAAGAGAAGACCTCCCCAGTACAAGCCCCTTTGAATGCATAGTGTGTACCCACTCACAACCTGGAGTGAACATCTTCTATTGATATAGTCTGCCTGCTGCATCCCTACATGTCTTCCTTTTGGTAATAATACCCCCTGTTCTTTTCCTTGGTCCTGATTTTTTATAAATTCTTGTTTTACTCTATAGATTTTCAGTGGGCCCTCTCATTCTTCATATGAAGGCAAGTGGGATATAACAATACAAACTAAATCCAAACTGACTATTACATCAGAGCCTTTTACTGCAAAACAAGAAATGTTACAATCAAGATTAAAAGAAAAGTTATGGTTCCATAACCTCCCATCTCCCTTATTAACATAGGTCACAGCTACTGAGCACCTAGTATGTGTAGGTGCTTTAAATGGAATTTCTCCCTCAATCCTCCCATTCATTCTAGGAGCTATTATCACCCCCACTTCACCCCCTGGGGACACTGAGACTCAAACTGGCTTCTAAATGAATAGCTGAAGAACACACCAAGCCAGATCCAGAGCCAGAATTTGAACTCAGGTCTACGTGACTCTAAATCCCATGTTCATAATCATTTCATTGCTCTGCTCTTAACTCATCTATCAGGCACCATGGTAAGAACACTGTGGGGGAAGGTAGAAAGTGCTCCAGCCTCAATCTCTATACTTCAG
>NW_006286978.1:668684-672577 GCF_000327345.1 Myotis davidii | reverse complement strand
GAGCCAGCTGACGCGTGGGATTGCCAAGCAACAGCTTATGAAACGAACTCAAACCATGGCAACCAAACACTGCGGACCTAGCAAAAGCCTCATTTCATTTACAAGAGTAAGAGGAGGGCTTTGTCAACAACTATGAGATAAATGAGAAGACTACAGGCTACGTAAGTACAAGGAATTATCATTATCAACAGCATCATTAGTTTTAAAATCCACGGTACCAAATAATCTATGAAAAAGATTCCTTGAAAAATATAGCATTAAACACGTCATTATGACACATATAAATTATGTACACATACATTTTTCTAAAAATATGTATCTCTGCTAGCCAAAATATTAACCAATTGTTGTTTATGTAATAGAGCTATTCATTTGGGGGTAGTAAGGAAGGCTAACACATGAATGCCCCCCATTTAAAAATCTATTTATTTACAAAGCACCTTCTAATTAATTCCTCACATTAACTCTGTGTGCAAGGTATTGTTTTTCCCAGTCAACAGGCAGGAAAAGCATGACGTGGAGATTGTAAATGAGTGTTCATAGGGTGCACAGTTAATAAAGCACAGATCCACAATGTTGTCCTGCAAAACTGTCAGCTCAGAACCCCCGGAGAATCTGATCACATCTACAGCCCCTCTCTCTTGAAAAATACACAGAAAACAACTTGTGCACTATAGTTTGCCTAGACAGGCATACCTCATTTTGTTGTGCTTTGCTTTATTGCACTTTACAGGTATTGCATTTTTTACAAATTGAAGGAAAGACCTTCCACCAGCAAAAATTACACCCAGCTTTATTGTGGTTGTCTAAAACCAAATCCACAATATCTCTGAGGTATGCCTGTGATTCAGTGGAACTCATGGTTCCCCCTGAAGTACGTCCATGCAATCCAGCTGGAGGATACATATTTATTTACTCTTAACCATGATACACAGTGCTCACAGGGCATTTTTTTTATTTCTTTTCTTCAGTAGATACATAAAGCCTCCCCCAAATTCAGAGAATTGTTAAGCTAGAAGCCCTGGAGGGTTTGTATTTGCAGGCAGAAGGGACTGGACATCACTGAGTGGTTAACCATTTTAATCTGCCCCAATTTTAGTCCCTCAAAATTCCATCCTGGCATTATCCTTTGCTCACTGCTTTGGCCGGGCACACATCCATCAGAAATGGGAGAATGGACATTTCTCAGTGAACAACTGAGCCCAGAGCAAGTGGCTCTGTCTCTGTCTGGGTGTGTTTTGTTCACTCGTTGTGACCTAGACATTGTCACCTCATGGATGTACTAGTAAGGGGAGGAACAGGGTTTTCACCTGATAGTGACTACCAAGCCAGTAGGCCTCAGAGGACCTCAAGTGATTTGCTGAGGACCCACATCAGGCAACTCTACATCTTTAATAATACAAGCTTTTAATTGCAAATCCCTGCTACGCTGATAGCTGGTACTAGACCTTCTATGAACACAAGAGACTCTAGTCCTCTTTCTCAATTCTCAGGCCCAGACTAAAGGTTAATTGAGTGAACTTTCAGGTCCTACAGGTTGTACCACTGTGATATTTGGAGATGAGGGAACTCAACTACAGTAGAGAGGGAGAAAGAGAGGGAGAGAATGAGGAAAAGGGAGAGAGAGAAAACGAGAGAAAAAGAAAGAGAATGTATGGAGTGTTTTTTTAAGGCCCAATGGAGTCTGAAATGAGGGTTGGCATCCCCTGGCCTTGAATGTAATCAGTATCTCTTGGCCTCCCTTTTAGTCCTCCCTTCAGTCTGCGGGGGCTTTATCTAGTCTGGGATGACTTGAAATCCTTTGGACAGACCACATATTCTTTTATGCCTGCAGATAGGCCAGGTCCTTATCTCTTGGTATTCAAAAGACCCAAGGTCCTACAACTCAAAAAGCCTTTCTTTCAGTCCTTTTTTCTCTGTGTAAATTTTCTGAAGACTCTACTGTAACACAATAGCTGATCTTGGGCTCTTTGATTGTATTTGCATTTCTGCTAAAATAACTCTACCCTGGGGCAGAAGCCTTGGACCTGCTGTGTCTGAGACAGGGCCAGGAGTACAAGGGCAAGCTGGAGCTGGAGATGAAAAACAAAAGTTAATAATTCACAATGTCAAACTTTAACAGAAAGAGAAATAAGTTTGTCAATAAAGAGATAAGGGTTCAAGAGGGAAAAAAAGACAAGGTGGATCCTAAAAGTGAGCCTCTGACTCATTTCTCCACCAAGAGGAAGCTCTATGTAGGAATAAGAGATTTTAATCTTGTTTTTTCTTCCATTGGATGTTTCATCTCCTAGCACACTAGCCATTATGATCTGGAAGGTATTGTCTTACACATGTGTTATGTGCATTCTCTCATTTAAATCTATATGATAGTGGTGTTATACCTCTAAGGAGATGAAAAATGAGAATCAGAGAGAATGAGTAACTTGCTCTTAGTACATAGCTAAAAATGTGAACTGGAATACTTTCCGCCAAGCCTGGTGCTAATAATCACCATGGCCTAACAGTGTTTTGGGTTTTTTTTTACCTTAGCTCCTATCATGGTTGAAAGTGAGGGGAAGACAGTCCTGTGCAGCCCTTTCATTAGAGTGTGTCTGGTCGCTTTGTGGGCTGGGCCCTGGGTCCAGTTGTCTATGAAGTCCAAGATATTACAATAGCATATGGCCACATGCTATTAGAATCCTGATGTCACCTTTAGATATGCATGGGTATGCAGAAAATAGTTAATATAGCATACCTATATTGTCTTTAAAAAGGCCTACTTTCGTAGGTTGGCCTTTGGCTGGCATCTGGGAACTTGGCACTTACAGGCAAAATACTGGCTGCCTAAAGATGTTCACATCCTGCCATACCTAGCCAGTTTGGCTCAGTGGACAGAGCATCTGCTCGCAGACTGAAGGGTACCGGGTTCAATCCCAGTCAGAAGGAAGTTAGTTCACATCCTAATCCCTGGAACCTATGAATAGGTTACTTTACATGGTAAAAGGGATTTTGCATATGTGGTTAAGGTTAAGGACTTTGAGGTGAGATTATCCTGGATTATCTGGGTAAATATAATCTAATCACATGAGTCCTTAAAAATGAGAAATGTTCCCAATTATAGCCAGAGAGATGAGATGGTGGAAGAGGGGCTAGACTCGCAAGGGTGGGCAAACTTTGACTCGAGGGCCACAATGGGTTCTTAAACTGGACCAGAGGGCCGAAACAAAAGCATGGATGGAGTGTTTGTGTGAACTAATATAAATTCAAAGTAAACATCATTACATAAAAGTGTACGGCCTTTTTTTTTTCAATAGTTTTATTCATGTCAAACGGGCCGTGGGCAAACGTTTTGACGCGAGGGCCACAATGGGTTCTTAAACTGGACCGGAGGGCCGGAACAAAAGCATGGATGGAGTGTTTGTGTGAACTAATACATGTTAACACTGGTGCTGGTGAAGGAGCGGAGGGGAGAGCAAGAGAACCCTCTGCTCTTTTGGCTCCACGGGCCGGATAGAACAGTCAAACGGGCCGAATCCGGCCCGCGGGCTGTAGTTTGCCCACGGCTGGGCTAGAGAGATGAGACTTGAGAAAGTCGACTAACTATTCTCACTTTGAAGATGGAAGAAGGGGCCACAAGCCAAGGAATGTGCTGGCCTCTAGAAGCTAGGAACAACCCTCAGTTTATAGCCTGCAACAAAACAGGGACCTCTGAACTGAATTCTGCCAACAATCTGAGGAAGCAGGACATGGATCCTCCCCTGGAGCCTCAAGAAAGAATGCATTACTTCATAGATCTAGAACGAACTCTCCAAAAATTCATCTGGAATAAAAAAAGAACCCGAATAGCTGCAGCAATCCTGAAAAAGAACAAAGTAGGTGGGATCTCAATACCAGACATCAAGATGTATTACAAA
>NW_006286978.1:630198-667474 GCF_000327345.1 Myotis davidii | reverse complement strand
ACCCTTTGTAATAAAAAAATAAAATAAAATAAAATAAAGAAAAAAAAAAACAAATCATAGCCTACAAAAAAAAAAAGAAAGAAAGAAAAAAGAAAGAATGCAGCCCTGCCAATACCTGAATTTTAGCAAAGTGAGACCTGTGCTGAACTTCTGATTTACAGAACTGTGAGATAAATTTGTATAGTTTAAGCCTCTAAATTTGTGATAATTTGTCACAGCAGTGATGGAAAACTAATACAGCACTTGACCTATTCCCTAATTAATAAGGAAGGATTTCTGTGCCTAACCTGTTTGTACAATGTCATTTATGCTGAACACCTGTTTTCCTTCTGAGAGTCTGGGATTTTGGTATGTGCTAGGTGGAGGGTTCTTAGTGACCATCTCTCAGTTGAAAAAAAAAAGCCCTCGCCGAAACCGGTTTGGCTCAGTGGATAGAGCGTCGGCCTGCGGACTGAGAAGTCCCAGGTTCGATTCCGGTCAAGGGCATGTGCCTGGGTTGCGGGCACATTCCCAGTGGGAGATGTGCAGGAGGCAGCTGATCGATGTTTCTAACTCTCTATCTCTCTACCTTCCTCTCTGTAAAAAAATCAATAAAATATATTTAAAAAAAAAAGCCCTCAGGTAAAGAATGAGCTTTGTTGGGCAAAAACATCACCCATATATTGTGCATTTCCACTGCTAGGAAAGTGTGCTTGATGTACCCTCTCATAGGAGGGCGAGCATAAGGAAGCCTGTGAGTGGATTTCTCCAGACCCCATCTGTGTATTTTATTCTTTGCTAATATTATTGTATATCCCATTGCTGTATAAACTTTATAAATTCAATCAGATACTGAGTCCCATGAGTCCTAGTGAATTTACTGAATGTGTGTGTGGTCTTGGAGACCCCTGAAATGATGAGGCAGGAGTCCTCAAACTACGGCCCGCGGGCCACATGCAAATACAAATATTGTATTTGTTCCCGTTTTGTTTTTTTTTTTTTACTTCAAAATATGATATGTGCAGTGTGCATAGGAATTTGTTCATAGTTTTTTTAACTATAGTCCAGCCCTCCAACGGTCTGAGGGACAGTGAACTGGCCCCCTGTTTAAAAAGTTTGAAGACCCCTGTGATGAGGGATGACAGGCCACATTTCGAGTGCTCAGTAAGTTCCAAAGTGTTTGAGTAGGTGTGCTCTACTTTCCACATCTCAGATGACTGGAGAGGCATAGGGCCCTGAACCACTGGCTTCCCTGTTGCTGAGTAACAGTGGTGTTTTCCAGAGCAGAATTTGGGAGTGGGGTCCAACCTGGAAGTATCATGATCCACAACAGAGACACACCTGCTCCCTCTGGTAGTCTTTGCCTTTCAATAGTCATAACTGGAGATGGGGACTTGCCATTCACTGATGGGTAGAGCAAATGTTGAAGCCACTGGCTAAGCCTATGGCTAGGTGTAAAAGTTCAATTCCAATAGGCCTTCAGGCCCAAGATTCTTGGGAAATTCCACTGTCAGAATACTGCACGTAGTCTTCCAGGAAATCTGTGCTAAGCACAGAATGTTATTCAAGAAAGTGGTTTGACAGTAAAATCTGTAGGCACATACTTGATTGTCCTTTCCATCTGAATGGAGGCAATGAATCTGTGTGCTCAGACAGAACCCTTCTAGAGTGGAGTCAGAAACCCTACATGAAGTTGTAGCTTGGTATGAGTGGAACTACCTCTCTTTTCATTTCCCTTATTTAACAAGACATCCCCAAAATGGCACCTTAGGCTTCTCCTGATATTAGGGGCCCTAAGTCTCAGTGAAAATTTATAACTACATAAGGAAAGTGGCAAGCTCAATTTGTTTATTTATTCCATCATTCCTTCATTCATGTATTAAGGTACCAAACTAATTGTTGGCAAACCAGACATAGTCCCTGAGAACCCAGACTAAAAGAATTATCCCATCTGGTATTACCATGCTCTGCCTCCTAGATAATTGTTATGGAATTTGACCACAGAATTAGACAGACCTAGATTCCCAGTAGTGCCTGGACCATAACTAGAACCCATTGCTAGTCAGGGATATGGGATTCTGAAGCACACTCAGTATCCTATCCCTAAGAACATGATGTTGCCCCTGCTCTATACAGCCTTTTTTGAATAACCTTTCTAAATGGGGGGGGGGGTCTCTGAGTTAAGAGTCCTGCCTCTCTAAGGTGGAAACCAGAACTCAGCCTAGGGGAGAGGTGTGAGCCGTAGGCTCCACCAATCAGTTGTTCCCCATCAAGACTCTGGGTCAGGAAACAGAAATAGACAATTTCCCAGTGAAACTGATACCTGGTAAAATGGTAGAGCATGGTCATGCGATACCAAGTTTTCACAGGCACCTGTACTAGATGTCCTAATGGTACAGTCCTGGGTTCAATCACAGCAGTGGCTGTCCCCAGAGGAAGTGGGATTGCACCAACTTGTGGCTGCCTGCCCCCAACTCAGATTCTCTCACCTGTTGGAGGTTTCTTTGTGCTCTACCTCATAGGCATTTTTAAAAATACCTTTTCTTAAAAAATTAAAAATATGATAAAAAAAGAAATTTTTTTCCACTTAAAAAGAAGCTATAATGGATTCTGTGCTTGCAAGTAAGAAGCCTGGTGGATAAAGAGAGACCTTAAAACAAGCAGAAACCAGTCAATATGTTTTTTCTCATTCACATTTTCAGGGCTGGGGATCCAGATCTGAAAGCAAAGATTACAATAGAGGACTAAAAGTCTTATCTAGCTACCTATTTATATTTACTTAATTACTTGTTTGTTTATACTCTTTTTATTTTAAAAGTCATAGGTCTGCCACCCCATAGGTCCAGAACTCAAATACTCACCTACACAGAGTGTTGAAAACATGCTCCTTATTGGCATTAATGTTCCTGCATGGCATATAGTGACCACAAGATGGCAAAAGAGATTGTCACATCAAGCCAGCCTATCTTTCTCCACACCATTCTTGCACTAAAGAGAACACTTATTAAGGACTTACTGTGTTCCAGGAACTGTCCCAAAGTCTTGAATGCATTAGGTAATTTGTCACAAAATCTTATGAAATAGGTGCCATTTCATCTGTGAAGAAACTGAGGCACAGAGATATCTGTGTGTCTGTCTGTCTCTAGCTCATCTTTATCTACTTATATATTATTTATCTATATCCATTTTCTATCATCTACATATCAATTTATCATCTATATATTTTTATTTCATTTCCATTATTATAAAAGTAATATATGCACACAGTAAAAATATTCAAATGATTATGATTGGTGAAAATAATGTCCCCTCTCCTCCCTGCCCATCATCCCAGCTCCACTGCCTAATGATAATCACTGTTAAGTTTCTTGTGCAATCGTCCATAAATTTTCATAAAAATGAAAATTGTGTATTCTTCCATATTCATAGAACGTGAATATGCAAGCATATTTTACATATCCCATACACTGTTCTACTACATGCATCTCTGCTTGGTATTTCATCTTGGACATCAGATGCAGGCTGGGACTACCCTTGCCTGAGGGTCTCATTTACAGACCTAGGGGATGACACTAGCTGTACTCACCTGTGCAAAAGAGAGTAAGTAGTGTGGTCTGGTGCTGGAGCCTCCGGTAGCAATGAGTATTGGAAAAGAAGGTTGACGGGTTGGAGGGGTTAAGGAGATGGGACAGGGTGTGAGGTAAGTCTGTGAGTGGTTCTCCAGTGGCTGGCCCTGACATCCAGTGCATTCTGGACTCTAGCCCTGATCCCAGAGAAAATTCAGATTTGGATACAACCAACATTCAAAGTGCCTTTAGAAGAGGCCTACCTCTCAGTGATTTGGAAGACAAGCTAGAGAGAAAAAAAACAGAACACCCAATCAGAAGAGCAAACAGAAAAAAGAATTTTTAAAAATGAGGATACTTTAAGGGACCTTTGGGACTACATAAAGCATAACAACATCTGCATCATAGGGAAACCAGGAGAAGAGAGCAAGGGATTAAGAACCTATCCACACTAATAAAAGACAAAGATGCTAATTGACCATACCTTTGCTACACCCATTAGCCAATCAGAAGAGTATGCAAATTAACCCAACAAAGATGGCCGTTAAATTTGCATACTGCAGGCGAGGCCAGCGGTGCACAATGCTGCCTGCAGGACCCGGGACCCGGGTCCCTGACCTGGCGAGGCGGGGCCAGTAGCACCCAATGCTGCCTGGGGGATCTGGGCCCTGGATCCATGACCTGGCGAGGGAGCAAAGTGGCAGAGAGGGGAGAGAGCCCAGGTGGCAGAGAAGGGAGGGAGCCAAGGGCAAAGTGGCAAAGGGGGGGAGTGAGGCAGCAGAGAATGGAGCAAAGCCCTCCTCGATGGGCTTCGCTCCCTTCTCTGCTTCGCTTGTCTCAGGAAGCCCTATTCTTGCAGGAATCTTCCTGCAATGGGCGTTTAGTTTATAAATAATGACTGAAAACTTCCCAAACCCGGTGAGGAAAAGGATGCTAGTCCAGGAAGCATAAAGAGTCCCAAGCAAGATGAACCCAAAGAGGCCCACACACAATAAGACACATCTTAATTAAAATGGTAAACGTTAAAGACAAAGACAGAATCTTAAAAGCAGCAAGTGAAAAGCAGTACCACCCTAGCCAGTTGGCTCAGTAGACAGAGCATCAGCCTGCAAACCAAAAGGGCCAGGTTCAATTCCAGTTAAGGGCATGTACCTTAGTTGCAGACTCCTCTCTGGCCCGGGCCCTGGTCAGGGCTCCTGCAGGAGGCAACCAACGATATGTTTCTCTCACATCAATGTTTCCCTCTATCTTTCCCTCTCTCTTCCACTCTGTCTAAAAATCAATGGAAAAATATCCTCAGGTGAGGATTAACAAAAAATAAATAAAATAATAGAAAAGTAGTACCTACCCGGGAATTCCCCTAAGACTATCAGCAGATTTCTCAACAGAAACATTTAAGGCCAGAAGGAATTGACATTAAATATCCAAAGTGATGAAAAGCAAGGACCTATAATCAAGATTATTTTACCTACCAAGGCTATCATTTAAAATTGAAGGAGAAATAAAGAGTATCCCAGACAATAAAAAGCTAAAGGAATTTGTTACCACCAAACCAGTATTATAAGAAATGTCAAAGGGCCTTCTTTAAAAAGAATAAGAAGAAGGAAAAGAGGAGAAGGAGAAGGAAGGGAGGAAGAGGAAGAGAAGAAAGAAGGTAGAGGAACATAATTATAAAAGATCAATAAATAAAATAAACTGACAACAAAACACATCCAGAGACATGGAATCATGCAACAGACTGACAGACTGACAATTCTCAGAGGGAAGGAGGGGGCAGGAAGAGATTAACCAAAGAATTTATATGCATAACCCATGGACACAGACAAGTGTGGTGAAGGCCTGAGGAGGGGACGTGAGGGGGTCAAGGGGAGTAAAAGGGGGACATCTGTAAAACTTTCAACAACAAAGGTACATTTTAAAAAGAAAGAAAAATAATTGATAGAACAGACTCAACTGAAAAAATGACCTTGAGCAGGGACATGAAAGATAACAAAAAGCCTGTTCAAGGACAGAGCATTCCAGCCAGAGGGAACAGCAAGTGCAAAGGCCCTGAGGTAGGGATGAGCCTTGTGAATTCAAACAATATTTATAATTCCCTAATTAGATTAATTTTATTTTGCTCTCAACCTAAGATTAAAAGTGAGAAATTTCATAGACATGGAAAAATCTATAATTTTCTAAATTTTAACTAATTACCAAAAGTACTTTAAAACTCTACATCCATAAAGAAAATAAAATTATGCAATTTGCTCTCCTATAAAAAAAAAAAGTGGGGGGGAGGAGGAAGAAGAATAAAACAGAGGAATATAATTTAAAAATAAAAGGGCTGAAAAAGATATTTCATGCAAATGGAAAGGGAAAAAAGCTGGGGTAGCAATACCTACATCTGAAAAAAATAGACTTTAAAACAAAGGCTACAGTAAAAGACAAAGAATCTATAATAATAAAAGCGTAACATGCAAATCAACTGAACGGCCGAACAACAAAATGACCATCCGGACGACCTTCTGGACAACCTTTCAAACAAAGCCGAGGCTGCGAAGGCTGAGGCAGCCAGGGTTACGAGGGCCTAGCCTTGCACAAATTTCGACAAAGAATACTACATAATGATAAAGGGAGCAATGCAACAAGAAGATAACCCTTGTAAACAATTATGCACCCAACATAGGAACACCTAAATACATAAAACAAGTGTTGATGAACATAAAGGGAGAGACTGACAATAATATAGTCATAGATTTTAACACCCCATTGACATCAATAGATAAATCTTCCAGACAGAAAATCAACAAGGAACCAGTGGCCTTATGTGACACACTAAATCAAATGGAATTGATATGTTCAGAACATTTCACCCCAAAGCAGCAGAAGAGACATTCTTTTCAAGTGCACATGGAATATTTTCTAGGATAGACCACATGTTAGGACACAAAACAAGTTTCAATAAATTTAAGAAGACTGAAATCATATCAAGCATCTTCTCCAATCACAATGGTATAAAAATAGAAATAATCACAAGAAAAAAACTGAAAAATATACTAAGACATGGAGGCTAAATAACATGCTACTAAACAATGTGTTAACAATGAGATAAAGAAATAAATCAAAAGATACCTTAAAGCAAATAAAAATGAGAACAAAACAACCCCAAGTCTATGGGACACAGCAAAAGCAGTCCTAAGAGGGAGATTCATAGCACTGCAGGCCTATCTCAAGAAATAAGAAAAATCTAAAATATACAATCTAACTTTACAGTTAAAGGAACTTGGAAGAGAACAATAAAAAAGCCCAAAGTAATTAGAAGGAAAGAAATAATGTAGATCAGAGCAGAACAAAATGAAATAGTCTAAAAAAATTACAAAAGATCAATGAAACCAGAGCTGGTTCTTTGCAAAGATAAACAAGATTGACAAACATTTAAGCAGACTCATCAAGAAAAAGAGAGGACCTAAATAAAATCAAAAATGAAAGAGAAGTAACAACTGACATCAAAGAAATACCAAGAATTATAAGAAAATATTACAAACAATTATATACAAAAAAATTGGACAATCTGGAAGAAATAGATAAATTCTGAGAAACATAAAATCTTCCAAAACTGAATCAGGAAGAATCAGAGAATCTGAATACACAGATTACTAGTACAACTAGTGAAATTGAAGCAGTAATCAAAATACTCCCAGAAAAGGAAAGTCCTGAACCCGGTAGCTTCACAGGTAAATTTTACCAAACATTCAAAGAAGAACTAACACCTATCCTTCTCAAACTACTGAAAAAAAATCAAGAGGAAAGACTCCCAATCCTATTGTCATGATGCACCTTCTCATCCACCACACACCTCTGTCCTGCCCTCAGGTGACAGATGTGCAAACTCAGTGTGGTGTCCAGGTTGTACTAGATTTCTTTGCATATACAGCAATCCAGTACCTGGTAATGGACTGAGAGGAGTGAAAACCTGAAGAAAGGCCCAGAGTCAGTGCTAGATTACCCTAAAGGCCAACTAAGCAAGTGCTTAGGTCATCAGCAGGGAAGGAGCCCCCAGCAATTACAGAAAAAGATCATTGGGAGAAAAAGATCATTGGTAATGTTTGATACTTAAATTTGATATTCAAAGAAACAGCAAAATCAACATCATGGGAAAAACAATAGCTTTGCCATCAATATTTATCATGAAATACATATGGCAAGTGGATATAAATAATGGTACTTAAAAAAGAGTATGTATTCAGTTGCTGAAGACAGAATTCTATATATCTCCATTAGGTAAAATTTATTAAATCATGATTTGCAAATCTTATATATCCTTACTAATTTTTGTCTGCTTGTTACTAATTTCTCCTTGTGGTTCTGCCATTTTTTTCCATTACATTTTGAAGCCATGCTATTAGGTTCATAGTTAAAGTTGTTAAATCTTCCTGATGAATTGTTTTCTACATGACCTATTCTTTATTTCTACAATGCTTGTTTATGTTAAATCTTATTTTTGCTATTTTGTGAAAAATCTCTTTTGCCCATCTTTTTACTTTCAACTCTTCTAAATTCTTATGTTTTAGCTGTATTTCTTGTAAACAGCTATATCAGTTATTTGTACTGTGTAACAAAAAGACAGAAAGTGTTCAAATGCTTAAAAGTTAAGAAATACACCTAGAAGTAATCCATAAGCCAAATAACTCAGAATAAGAATCAGAAAATATCTTGAGTTGAATGACAAAAATTATATCAAAACGTGTGGATGAAACTAAAGTCCTATATAGAGAATGTTATCATTTAAAAGTGTACATTAAAAAGGTTGAAATTTCCTGACCGGTTTGGCTCAGTGGATAGAGCATCGGCCTGCAGACTAAAAGGTCCCAGGTTCGATTTCGGTCAAGGGCATGTACCTTGGTTGCGGGCACATCCCCAGTAGGGGGTGTGCAAGAGGCAGCTGATTGATGTTTCTCTCTCATCAATGTTTCTAACCATCTCTCTCCCTTCCTCTCTGTAAAAAAAATCAATAAAATATATATTTTTTAAAAGGTTGAAATTTAATGAACTAAACATCTACCGCAGGAGTTAGAAAAATAACAGCAAATTAAACAGAAAAGAATAATACAGGTCAGAATAAAATTAACAAAATATAAAAGAAAAATAGGATCAGAATAGCCAAAAGTTGGTTAATTTTGAAAAGACTAATAAAATTGGTAAACATATGGCGAGACTGGTTAAAATGCAAGAGAGAGGGCACAAATTATTAAATTAGTGTTAAGAATAAAATTGGCAGCATCACTACAGATCCTGCAGACATTAAGAGAATAATGGGGCGGGGCGGAGACGCAGATAATGAGAGAGTATATAGGCAACTTTGTGTAATGAATTTTAGATAACATGGCCACAGTTCTATAAAAATAAAACTTAGCCCTAGCCAGTTTGGCACAGTGGATAGAGCATCAGCCTACGGAAGGGTCCCCGGTTAGATTCTGGTCAAGAGCACATGCCTGAGTTGTGGGCTCAATCCCCAGTAAGGGGTGTGCAGGAGGCAGCCAATCAATGATTCTCTCTCAACATTAATGTTTCTATCTCCCTCTCTCTTCCTCTCTGGAATCAATAAAAATATATTATTAAAAAATAAAATAAAAATGGACATGGACAACAGGGGGATGGGAGCAAGAGTGTGTGGGGGGGGGGAGCTGATCGATGTTTCTCTCTCATCGATGTTTCTAACTGTCTATCTCTCTCCCTTCCTCTCTGTAAAAAATCAATAAAATATATTAGCAAAAAAATATTTTAAAATAAATAAATAAATAAATAAAAACTTATCCAAACTGAAGAATAGAAAAGAAGAGGTGGTGGGGAGATGGGTGAAAAATGTGAAGAGATTAAGAAGTACAAACTGCCAGTTATAAAGTTAGTCATGCAACACTTTTATAAACCAGCTCTAAATAGAACATGAAGTTTTTTAAGATACCATTTACAATAGTATCAAGTTCCTAGAAATAGATTTAACAAAAGATGTGCATGACAAATGTAAAGCTTTATTGAGAGAATTTAACAAGCCATGTTATCAATATAACAGCAGCATGTGTAGCTTCGGCTTGTCTTCTTTTTTAATGGCTCACGGTCCATCACCTAAAATAAAAATATAACAGTTGTGTAGATTACTTAGCAGACTTTTACTTACATGATAATAAAGGTATACAAAGAATATTACAATTTTGGTTTTGTAAGATAAAACTAAAATCAGAACCCTAACCACTGCACAGACTTCTATGCTAATGTACACTTTCAGGCATATAAGCACAATTTTTTTAAATGCTTCACTTTTTGGTGGTATAAAGAAACAGATTTCTCGCCGAAACCGGTTTGGCTCAGTGGATAGAGCGTCGGCCTGCGGACTGAAGGGTCCCGGGTTCGATTCCGGTCAAGGGCATGTGCCTGGGTTGCGGGCACATCCCCAGTGGGGAGTGTGCAGGAGGCAGCTGGTCGATGTTTCTCTCTCATCGATGTTTCTAACTCTCTATCTCTCTCCCTTCCTCTCTGTAAAAAATCAATAAAATATATTAAAAAAAAATTAAAAAAAAAAGAAAGAAACAGATTTCTCAAGCCCAGAAAATCAAATCCTATGTGCCTTTTTAAAGATAACTTTTTGAATCAAGAGCAAAAACTGCCAATGATTTTAGTTAAAATAAAATCAACCAAACAAAAACTCCAAGAAGCAAAACAAACAAGCAAACAGTATTATTCAAATGCATTGACTTGAAATATTCTTCTAATTATATACATTAGTTAAAATAATGATGTCATACTATTTAATTAAAGAGACCACAAAGAACATCATTGCATTTGATTTGTCTCTTTTGTGCAAACATATTTCATTGATCTAGATCAGTGATGGCGAACCTTTTGAGCTCGGCGTGTCAGCATTTTGAAAAACCCTAACTTAACTCTGGTGCCGTGTCATATATAAAAATTTTTTTATATTTGCAACCATAGTAAAACAAAGATTTATATTTTTGTTATTTATTTTATGTATTTAAATGTCATTTAACAAAGAAAAATCAACCAAAAAAAGAGTTCGCATGTCACCTCTGACACGCGTGTCATAGGTTCGCCATCACTGATCTAGATCAATCTTTATATGGCCTATTTATAGTAAGGTGGCCATTTATTTCACTTGCACCTGTTGTCCTGATGTAAGTAGTCATAGCACTCCCGTTTAACTCTCAAGAGTAACCTGGTTTGAATGATAAAAATTACATGGTCACACTAGTTTTAATGTCATCATAGATGCCATTCAAATGTGAAAGAAAATAGTACCATTTCTCATCCTGGCTCACAATTAAAAATACAACAACAAACCAACCTAGAAAAGTCAAAACATACAGATCCATATTATTTTTTGGTGTCTGTAAAATAAAGTGATTTTTGAGAAACAGATCTGGCAAATAAAAAAATAATAATACTATTGTGTTGTTTAGATCTCCAAATAGTACTAAGGCATGTTAAATAATTTATATACTCTAAAAAATATTTGATCACTTGTCTTGCATTTTAAAGGACTTCTTCTCCAAAGTAATAATACTTTCATGTTTTATAATTTAACAACATGGATAACTTAATTCACTGTTTTTCCTGACGCAGTCTTTGAATCAAGTATTTGGTGCATGAACAACCTTTCGAGAAATCTTTGTATGTGTGTTGTGTTACAAAAGTATAATAATATTGTAGAATAGAGCAACCCCATGACTTGCATTCTTAATGGAATAACGTACCTTTTGGAGTTTTAGCAGGAGCCAGAATAGCTGGATTCTTCTCGTCTGCCTCACTGCCATCTGCAGGCTCATCACGAGGTCTTCCCAGAGCCATTTTCTGGCTTTCACCTTCCAATTCAGGTTTGTATATAAGTAAAGAGAGTTATTAATATAAGTAGTAAACCACACATTAATGCTATTAAATAAATCTCTGTAGGTTAGTATTGCAATAAATGTGATACATAAGAAAGCAATGAGCATTAAAGGGTTTTCTGGTAGAAAATAAAGTTTTATTTCTCATATTACCTCCTCCATGAAGTGTTTCTTTTTCTAAAACTGTTTTAAAATAACTTAGTTGTCACCTTTGTAAACTATATACTCTTGTATTATTGCACCTATATCATTAGCTATTTGTTTACACAAATTTCTCTGACAAGACTGTGAGCTCAAGACAGAAATCATTCTCTCATTTCTATTTATATCCTCAGCACCTAGTACCTCACCTGCCACCAAGCAAGTCCCAACAAATGAGTGAAAAAAAAGTCTTAGCCGGTTTGGCTTAGTGGATAGAACTTCAGCCTGAGGAATAAGGGGTCCAAGGTTCTATTCTGGTCAAGGGCAAGTACCTCAGTTGCAGGCTCCTCCCCCACCCCATTCCTGGTCAGGGCTCATACAGGAGGCAACCAATCGATGTGTTTCTCTCACATGGATGTTTCTCTCTGTCTTTCACTCTCTCTCCTACGCTCCCTAAAAATCAATGGAAAAATATCCTCGGGTGAGGATTAATAAAAATAAATAAATAAATAATGAATATATGCCTTGGTCAGCATGCTCAATGGTTAGAGCATCAACCTGCTCTACTGGAGGGTCTTGGGTTCGATTCCCCATGAAGGGCATGTACCTGGGTTGCAGGTTCAATCCCCGCCACCTGCCAGTGTGAGTATAGGAAGCAACCATTGATTTGCTGATATAGACCCTTGGCAAGGATTGTATTTACCAGGTGTAGCAAATAATTTAAAATATGGGATGGGTAAACTTATTGGAGGGAAAATTATCAGAGAAAGGGACTACAGTTGCAAACTATACCTTTCCTTACCAGATAGGTTTCCAGCCACTTTTCAGGTGACCCTTTATTTATTCCTGTTACTAGTAAACATCATAAATTAAACACAAAATGTTCCTTTATCCCCTTTTCACCTTCAATCGCAGATGCTCCCTCTTCTCTCTTTTGTCCAGGTTCCTTAGAAGGACTCCCAACTGGTGGTTCCTCCTCAGATTTTTTGTCACTTGGTTGCTGGGCCTTGTGGGAGAGTACATACAAATGAAAAGTATTCTTTTCACTATTATAACAATAGAAGGCACAAGTATATATACTATGTTGCATAACTAATCACAAATCTAAAGAGGTTTTTCTTGTACTCTTCTCTGTAAGCACTCTTAATAAAGTTACTCTTCCTATATAAAAAATACTCTAAGGAAGGGCTTAGCTGCAAGAAACAAGAATTCTAAAAACCATTTTAATATTTTCTGGTGCTATTTATTAATACACACAATAGGGACGCTATAGGGATGATTCCCAGGCTCATGTCAATATACATATGCAGGCAACACCAGAATATAAGTCTCCTTGCTCAATGTCTCATTCATAACGTTCAGTTTTCACCTATTTTAGCAATGAGGTCCTTTATACAACAAATATGTATTGGTTCAACAACTTTTTCAATTTTTTCCAGAAAAATTAATTTTTCTGAATGGAGGTAAATGTTAGAGCACTCACAACCACAGGTTTAACTTCATCTAAAGACTCTTGACCATCTGGTCTTCCTCTAGATCTTGATCTCAGTCTTGCATTCATGGTTCACACTGAAAATAAAAAATCATCAAGTTAAGATGTAGTGAAAAACAATAATTATACTGGACTGTTTCCCTGACCAACTGGTGATTATAAATTCTTTTTTACATTTGGTTAGATTCCCAAAATAAATCTTGAATAATAACTTCCGTAAAAATAGTAATAATAATAATAATAACTGCTGTTTTCTAATCATGTAATATTCAATGCAATTTCTCTCACCGCCTATTAGGGAGAGAGGGGACCCTTCAATACTTTTTAAAAAGTACGACTTTACTAAAGAGATTTAGTTTCACAAGTAGACTCTCCAGTATAAACAGATTTTGTAATATATAAGCATGTCCAGCTCTCCACTGACAACCACCAATTCTGTGCTCTGTCGGCAGTTTCAGGTGCCTCCAAGAGTCAGGTACCTCCAACACCACCCCCAAGACTCGCCCCATCTCCTTTAGACCCCCTGCCCGTCACCGCCCACCATTCGTCCTTGTCCTAGCCCCGCAGTAACAACGGCCATGGCCGCCTTGATGCCTGTAAAGAGAAGGAGGACGACCTCGAGGACTTTCTTCCTCAGATGCCACAGAGCGAGACACCCCAAAGCATGAGGCCGACTGGCTCTCTCCTCACACTTACACTCCTGGGAGGACTGACCTCTGGACCTATCAGTTGAATCTCAGTGCAAGAGAAAGAAACTCGACCGTAAGACGCAAACCGCAGAGCTCTGCACACGGAACCTTGCACAACCGCCAGACCGATGACTCATAAAGCCCAGCACTGGGCATGCGCACTGCGTCTCGTGCCGCGCACTGACCTGCGTGGACTAGTATCCCCATCCCCCACCCCCACCCCCCACGAGCTCCATGGACAACTTTTGAGTTTGTCCTGTCTGGGGTTCCTGGGGCCTCCAGGACTCAGACACTTCAAATAAAGCCCCTAATACTCTCCACAGCCCACTATCCTCCCTTGACCTGGTCCAGCCACAAGGCCCATGGTGGCCGAGATACTTGGAAGGAGAAAGACCACAACCTACAAGACTTTCTTTCTCTGAGGCTACGAAACATGCTGACCAGACCCGCCTGAAGCCCGATAACTCTCTCCTCACACGTACTCATTCACACCAATTCACACTTACACTTGTCACCAGACAGCAGAGAGCCTCAGTGGAGAATCAGAAAGAGAATGAAAATGGTAAGTACCTCCCAATGCCACCTAAACACAACCTCTCCTGCGTCAACTCCGCCAGCCAGTCGCAAGCCGCAGCGGTATGCGTGGTAACACCAACACTACTGCACAGTGATGTGTGTCACATGGCCCGTGGTTCCAGCCCTCCCTGGATTGCAAGCTCCACCCCACTGGGAGTGGAAAGTTGCTTCCCAGTCCCAGAAGGAATTTTCCTTCCTTTCTCCACCCCCCAAAAACCTTCAGTCTTTGTCTAGGAACGTTCTCAACGCTGTATTTCACCTGCTTATTGCCCCTCCAAATCTTCCTCACAGTACAGACGCCTCAGTGGCCTTAAGAGAGCCTGTAGTCTCCCCAAAGATGCGTGAAAGCTTTTTTTTTAGGGTCTGAAGAATTGCAAAGCTATTTAAAGCATAACAGGTATCCAGAAAGGTAAAAAGAATTGATAAATCCAAACACATAAGCCTTAAAACTCGCACACATCCTGTGACTGAGCAGTTCTACTTCTAGAGCTTTATGTTAAGGAAACTGCCTTGCACGTGAAAAAAAAAAAAAAAGATGTAGATACATCTTACAAAGCAGCTCATGGTTACGGACTTGTTATATAAGTAAACTTTGGCACATTTTTTTCAATTACATTTTACATTCAATATTGTTTTGTATTAGTTTCAGGTATACAACATAGTGGTTAGATAATCATATACTTTGCAAAATATTCCAATATTTCCAGTACACACCTGGCACCTACATAGTTATTACAATACTAATGATTTGAATACTATTCCTATGCTGTATTTTACATCCCCATGACTATTTTTGTAACTACCAATCTGTACGTCTCAATCCCTTCACCTTTTTTCACCCAGTCCCCCACCCCCCATACCCTCTGATAACCATCACTCCCACCTCTGTATCTATGACTTTGTTTCACTTTTTTGTTTATTTTATTATTTAGATTCTACATGTAAGTGAAATCATATGCTATTTGTCTTTCTCTGACTGACTTATTTCACTTAATATAATTAACCTCTGTCACAAATGGTAAGATTTCCTTCTTTTAAAGGCAGAGTAATAATTGCTTGCTTCCATTTCATTTCATTCTTTTTCTGGGGTTTTCTCCTGTTCTTTTGTTTGGGGCATGTTTCCCTGTCTCCCCATTTTGGCTGCCTCTCTGTATTCGCTTCTCTGCATTAGGTATATCTGCTATGTCTCCCAGTCTTGATAGAGTGACCTTATATAGTAGGTAGGTATCCTGTGGGGCTCAGTGGTGCAGTCTCCTTGATGACCTGAGCTAGGTGCTCCAGGAATGTACCTTGTGTGGGTTATGTGAGGCCTCCTGTTGATCCTCACCGAGGACATTTTTCCATTATTTTTTTAGGGAGAGTAGAAGAGAGAGGGAAACAGACAGAAACATTGATGTGAGAGAGACACATCGACTGGTTGCTTCCCACACACACCCCTACCAGGGCCAGGGATGGAGCCTACAACCAAAGGACATGCCCTTGACCAGAATCCAACCCGCAACCCTTCAGTCCTTGGGCCAGCGCTCTAACCACTGAGCAACCAGCCAGAGCTGTAAATGAATCTTGATGAGTCTTGATGAGTCTCATCTGTGGGTGGGGTTGAACCTCAGGCTGGCTGACAATGAGGATTGACCCTGACCACAGCATATGGGCTTCTGTGTAGGGGCTGACCCTATGAAGCAGAATTCATTCTGGGGCCAACAGAGATCTCCCTTTGGTTGTACCACTTGTGGAGCTAATTGGGTCGTGCTCTAATCTGGTCTGAAGCCCACCATTGAGTGTTTTAGTCCTGGGGCCTCTTAGGAAGGACTCCAGTGCAGGTCAATGTCAGACACTGCTTGTGATCAGACCTGGGCTACCTGTTTGGAGGTACAAAGAGATCAACACTTTGTGGCTGCCTCTGCTGGGACTGGGTGCATGCCAGAGGGGCCAAGCTGCATATCAAGGCCAGCTTAGGGTTTGGTCATTTTTAAAGTAGTCAGTTAGGATCTCAATGGTGTTATGAGTACTAAAGCCATTTCTAGAATATCTCTGTTTGAATCTGCCATCAAATCCCAAAGCATAAGTATTTCAAATATATACAACTGTGGCAAAAGTGTGTTTGAATATGAACTTTCATGTTGTAAACTGTTCAGATGATATTTAGAATCACATCTGGTCCATAAGGTAGGGAATGCAAAGGTAAAATACCACTGGACCCTAAACAGGCTGAGGCTGAGTGGGAGTAGAGCTGATTTCTTTGTGTATTTCTGAAAACCAGGCCTAAAAAGGGAACAAAAGGAAGGCTTTATGGTCTGGCTACAGCTTCTGAAAATAAATGCAGCCTCTTTAACAGACCTACTAGGAAGGCAAGCACTTAGTGAAAATGAGAAACATCTAGGCATAGAGCAAAGAGCAAGCCATTTGAAGCCCTGGAAAGACGAGTTAGAATCCCATCTCCACTGCTTCCTCTCTGTGGGACCAAGAATATTAGCTCAACATATATGAAATTCAATTTCCTCACCTGTAAATTGTGTTTAGTAATCTTATCTTTTAGGACTCTTAGGGAAAAAGAACACCCTTTGTAAATATTCAACTCAGTTCTTGGTTATACATACACTCAATAAATGATGTGTTCTCATAAATATTATC
Organism: Myotis davidii; assembly: GCF_000327345.1. NCBI lineage: Eukaryota > Metazoa > Chordata > Mammalia > Chiroptera > Vespertilionidae > Myotis > Myotis davidii. The sequence goes on along the minus strand of NW_006286978.1, from coordinate 650,520 downwards.
ATTATTATTATGGTTAAATTTTTCTAAAACTACCTGTACTTGGTAGTTATATTTTTATTGGGCTTGTGTTCTCCATGAAAACAAAGGTTTTTGGCAGATACTAGTATTTGAGGCGCAAAAAAAATAAAGTAGATTTCTGAACAATTCCTTCTCCCCTCCCTTTTTTATCTGCTTCTTCCTCATAATTTTGCACACCATGTGTCTTCTTAATGATTACCATTTTCTCCATTTAGAATGAACTCCTTTGTTTGCAAGTGAAAAACTACAGCCAGAACCTATTTTTCTTTGTCCAAGACCACACCCAAGTTAGATCCTGAGTGCACCATCAATGTATTGTCTGATCCCAAATGAAGTGATCTTGCCACTTTACCACCCGCTGCTTATCCTGCCAATGTATTTCAAAGAGCTAGCAGTCATTGAGAGTTTACTCTGTGAACTTAACCAAAGCTATTTCACTGTCACACTCATAACCCTAAAAAGGCAAAAACGATTACTATTCTCACTTTACAAATGAAAATGCTGATGTTCAGAAAGAGTAAGTAATTTCCCCAAGGACACACAGTGGCCATGTTATAAAAGACACTTGTCCAAACAGAAAAGACTTCATAATTACGGGAATCAAAATACAAAGATGGGCCTGGCCGGTGTGGCTCAGTGGTTGAGCATTGACCTATGAACCAGGGGGCCATGGTCCAATTCTTGGTCAGGGCATATGCCCAGGTTGTGTGCTTGATCCCCAGTGTGGGGCGTGCAGGAGGCAGCTGATCGATGTTTCTCTCTCATCAATGTTTCTGGCTCTCTATCCCTCTCCTCTCTTTAAAAAATCAATAAAATATATTTTTAAAATAAATAAAAATACAAAGATGGGATGGCATCTATGTCCACCTTTCTACCACTGACTTCCCAGCTGTAGTTGCATGAGCTCCTGCATGCAGGTCTGGGTTCCTACCTGGAAAGCCCCCCTTTTGGCCTCTTCCTGAACCAAATATCTAGTCACAACTGGAGGGGGAGGAGTCTCCAAAGAATGTGGAGACCCTGGGTTTAGTCAGCAAAGTCTAAAGCCTGAGCTCTTTTGTTTTTTAATTTTCAAAGAGATAGAAACATTAAGGATTAGAGAGAATAATTGATTGGCTGCCTCCTGCACATCCCACACTTGGGATCAAGCCCGCAAACGGGGCATGTGCCCTTGCCAGGAATTGGAACCGTGACCTCCTGGTTCATAGGTCGCCACTCAACCACTGAGACATGCCAGCTGGGCTAAAGCTTGAACTCTTCTAGTGAGGGTTTGTTCCCCCAAGTCACAGAGTGTTCAGGATCAAATACCCTATATCCTGCACCAGGACACCTGGTGTCAGAGGCACCAAGATTTTGCAGAAGAGCCAAACAATCAGGAATTAGGTGCACCACTCTCTCCCTTTTGGGCTTTGGCTGGCTCTTCATTAAAACAAGAGATTGTACTAGAATCCAAAGGTTCCTCAGCTCTAACATAGAATAAATAATGCAGCTGTATGTAGGGTGTTGAGACAGATAATGGCTCTGAAATCAGACAGGCCTAATTGGGAAACTACTTTGCTGTGTTTTGGAGAAGTTACTTATGTTTTAAGCCTGTTTCCTCCTCTATAGAAAAGAGATTTTGTGAACTAATACACATAAAGCAATGGCTAGCAAATAGTAAGCACTTAAAAATATTCATTACTTTTTCAATTAAAATTTAAGGGACATTCGGGGATATATTTACCCTAAAAAGTCTCTCCCACTTACTTCTTACATCAGTAGTAACCACCTCATGCCATTCATGTGCCCCAAGTCATCCAACCTTTTCTGCCTGGCCTTTTTGATCTTCCACAATCTTCTTTTTATCTCCCATGCTATATCGTTAAGCTTTTGAAGCCTAGGGACCATGCCCTATAAACCTATTTGCCTTATACCAGCCAGTACAAAATGGAGATTTCACTGATTGAGTAATTGGTTGTTTTTCCCTCTCTGGCTTCAGTAATCTCATCTGTAAAATGTTAGGACTGTGAACAACATCTTCTAGCTTTATCAGAAAAAGATAAAAAGTCTTAGCCGTTGGCATAAATTGAAAGGATCTTGTTCTGAGATGCAATGTTGATGATTTCATAATAGTTCTCATGTTTCTGGAAACTCCAGAAAACTAAGATTTGCTGTTTCTCCCTCCATCCAAAGTAAGAAATAGCAGGGCCTCTGAGATGAAACATCATATTGCCTAGTTGGGGAAACAACTTCAGGAATTCAGTACCAACATGGCAAGTTTAATATTTTGCTAATTGGACATCATTGTTTTTCACACAATAGGTAATATAACCCTGACTCTCATCTGAAAGAGGGACTGTCCCTCTGCTTAAACTGTTTCAAAAGAAGTACTGTGTTGCTTCCTTATAGTTTCAATGTAGGGGACTGGAATTTCTTCCCAGAGTTTGAGGACACTTGTTTTAAAAAATGAAAAGAAAAAAGGCACCTTTCTTCTGCAGAGCACAATGTCTCCACTATCAGGTTGGACACAAAGCAAGTGCCTATAAAGTCTTGGCCACTGAAGGTAGAGAGAAGAGAAGAGAACTGGAAATGGACAGAGAGCATTGAGGGAGGACCCAGGAGGCCAGAAAAAAAGTAACTTTCTTTCTTAATGTTAGACTCAAAAGGGCTTCTTAACGTCATTCTCTTTCTATCTGATCATTAAAAACTTGTGTTTTATTCTAAGCATGAGAAAACATCAGACAGACCTAAATTGGGGTACATTATACAAAATACCTGATCACTACTCTTCAAAAATATTAAGGTCATGAAAGACAAAGAAAGACTGAGGAACTGGCATAGACAGGAGGAGAGTAAGGAGATATGACATGACTACGGTGACAAATGCAATGTGGAATCCTGGAACAGAAAAGACTTCAGTGGAAAAACTGATGAAATCTGAATGAATTTTGTAGTTTGGTTCATAGTATTGTATCAAGGTTAATGCCTTACTTTTGATAAATATTCTGTGGTTATATAAGATATTAACGTAAGGGGAAGCTGGGTAAAGGAATTCTCTGTACTATTTTCACAGCCCTTTATAAGTCTAAAATTACCTCAAGATAAAAGTTAATAAGGGGGAAAAAAGTTAATAAGGGGAGCCTGAGACACCTTGTCCTCAACATCAAAAGACAAAGGTTCTCCTCCAGACCCCCTCTTTCCTGCCAGCTTCTCATTTCCTCTGAGAACTTAACAGTGACTCTTAAAGGCCTCTAGCTGCATTAACAGCAAGTCAGTCCAGCAATCTGAAGAAATGACCTGGTTAGACCTGCATTTTCCAAATAATTAAAACAAACTTTTCTTGAAGGCACTATTTTTAGGAAAGTAGTATCCATTTCTGTGCCTTCTTATACAGAGCATGGAAAACAGTGCTTAATTTTTCATTGTCTACAAGTATTATACAAACATCTGCTTTTGTACAGTATCTAAATAAGAGCTCTTGGGGCTGGCCAATGAGGACAGCTAATTGTAGTGTTGGGTATATTGGTTCTGTCCCATGAACCTGCACTGTCTCCTCTTCCCTTATAAGACTGCCCTGTTGGTTCTTTAGCGGGAGAAGGGGGCACATTAGATGAGTGATTTTGAGGTGACAGCTTGGGGCATCTGGTACCCCAAAGAGTCCTCATAAATCACTAGAGCACAAGTCATTTTCACCACTCTCTGGGTTTTCTGAAATGATGTCATAATTGTCATCATCAGTTTTCCAGTTGGTGACCAGAGCCCACCCTACAGAGGACAAATTTTCATAAAAAAGAACGAATGATGTGGCAGCATCAAGAGCCAAAGAATCAATGATATACTGAGCTCCACCTGCATGTTTGTGTGTCACTGAAATTCAGGTATCACTGGGCCAAGGCTTCACGGGGTAAAGCAGCCAGAGCACTATGACCACTGTAGGGTGTCCCCTTGGCATCCACTGATACCACATGCCCTGTTCACACTTCTTTCTTGGACTTGGTAAATTTATTTGTCACTAAGAACAGGGCTGAATACTTAATCTTGAGGGTCACTTTCAGCTCTAACATTCTAGGGGTCTGCTCTTTGAGATATGATTTTCTCTTTTATATGAAATCCTCCAAAGCCATCAAAGAATAATTATCACGCCTGAATGATGCAAATCTGTTTTATCAATTAGGCGTGATCGTCTCTTTTCTAAGTGTATAATTGCAGATCCCACTAGGCCACACCTTAAAGAGCTTTATGTTGGGAGAAAGTGTCAGTGTAGATCAACAGCATAAATGGGTCTCTGTGCAACAAACCATTGGGCAACTCCAAAACCTCCTCTTGTAGAAGCATATATGAGCTAGTGCCCATCTACAGTAGGGAAGCTGGTGTCCATTCAATGAGTCCCAGAAGGAAATTTGCCCAAGCTGCAGATTGTGGAGAATGCTTGAAATTTTTCCACTGACTTTGTTCTTTCCTTTACAGAAGTCTTGACTTGCTTCATCATGATTTCATGTGTAACCCAGAGCCAGATGAAGAAATAAAGAAATTCCTCCAAGTTCTTCAACTTAAATGTCCAAACTGAGTAAAATCAGAGTGTACTAGGGTATTAAGGGAGCTTCAAAGAAAGGAGATCAAGCAGGACCTCAGCAGACAAGTTTGCTGAGGTCTAGAGCCCAGGCTGGGGAAGAGAGTGCCCCCTAACTCCACCCCACGACCAGGCACCAAGATCAGGAGAGCTTGGGGCTGTATTTCCCACCATCAGGTTGTCTTGACTTCTTTGCCCTGGCTTCAAGACCATCACGTTACTAACCTACATACTTGTTATCCTAAAGAAGAGGGATGGAGCACAAAGGGTGTGGGATTTGGACACAGATAGACCTGGATCTGCATTTTAACTCTGCCATTTATGAGCTGTCGTACTTTATGCAAGGTACTGAACAGCTCTGTGACTCAGTCTCCTCATTAAAAAGAAGATAATAGTTCTCTGCCACAAGGTCATTGGGAGGATTAGAGATAATGCACATAGAGCTCCTGATAGCAGTGCAGTAGGACATGGTAGTCATGGCAACCAACAAATGGTAGCTGTTTTTCTCTATTCCACGTGAAAGAAGCCAGACACAAAAGGCCACATATTGTATTATTCCATTTGTATGAAATGTCCAGAATGGGAAAATCCATAGAGACAGAAAGTAGATTAATGGTTGCCAAGGGCTGGGGGGAAGGAGGAATGGAGAGTGACTGGTAATGCATAAGGCTTTCTTTGGGGGATAATGAAAATGAGCTGGAATTACATCGTGGTGATAGTTGTGCAACATAGTGGATATACTAAAAATTACTAAATTTTATATTTTAAAAGGGTAAATTTTATGAGACATGAATTATATCTTAATTGAAAATTCTTAAAAATAAATTCTCTGTTCCTCAGTTTATGAATATTAACAGAAATGAATATTTATTGAATGTGGATAACAGTAGTACCCACCTCATAGGGTTTTGTGAAGATTAAATGAATCAATTAATGTAAAATATTTAGACTAAACCTGGAATAGTATAAAAGCTCAATAAATGTCAGCTATAATTATTACTGTTATTGTTATCATAATCATCATCATTTTTATCAAAGGTAGCATAGTCTAGTAGTCAATATCAATGGAGTTTAAGTCAAACAGACCTAGTTTAAAATCTGATTTCACACTTAGCAGTGTATAACTAGAGGCCCAGTGCACAAATATTTGTGCACTGGCAGCGGGAGGTGTCCCTCAGCCCCACTTGTGCCCTGTCACAGTCTGGGACCCCTTGGGAGATAACGACCTGCTGGCTTAGGCCCACTTCCGGGTGGCAGAAGGCAGGCCCAATCCCTAGGTGCCTGCCCCACAGCCCCTAGTCAGGCTCAGAGCAGGGCCGATTGGGGAGTAGGGGCGCCTCCCCCTGTCATGCACAGGGCAGGGCGGATCGGGAGGTTGCAATGCCACCCCCAGTAACGCTCAGGGTAGGGCCGATTGGGGGGTTGGGGCACCGCCCCCTGTCACACTCAAGGCAGGGCTGATGGGGAGGTTACGGTGCCACCCCCTGTCATGCACAAAGCAGGGCAGATCAGGGGGTTGTGGCACCACCCCTGTCACATACAGAGCCGGCCGCTCAGGGGGTTGCGGCGCTGCACCCTGTCACACACAGAGCAGGGCCCATCAGGGGGGTTGGGGCCAGATCTTCCTGAGAAAGTATTTATAGAGCCATGTAATTATTCTGCCTCCATGTGAAGAGGTGCATAGATGCCCCCCATGTAACACATCACATTTGGTAACTCCATCATGTGCAGTCTGGGTATGGGTGGGACCATTACTGTGCAGGTACCAGCTCTGCCCAGAGCTGGGGAGAGAAACAAAATGGCTGCTGCAAGACTTCCTAGCAACATGCATGCTAGTTTCTCTGGACATGTCAGTGCATAAATAATTGTCCTTTCTTTAGGCAGTGTATTAGTTTCCTGTAGCTACCATAACAAATTAAAGCAGCTTAAAACAACAGAAATATATTCTCTCACAGTTCTGGAGGCCAGAAGTCTGAAATCAAGGTGTCATCAGGGTCATGCTCTCTCTAAATTAGAGGAGACTCCACCCGGCCAGCGTGGCTCAGTGTTTGAGCATTGAGCTATGAACCAGGAGGTCAAGGTTCAATTCCTGGTCAGGACACATGCATGGGTTGCAGGCTTGATCCCCAGTGTGGGGTGTGCAGGAGACTACTGATCAATAATTCTCTCTCATCATTGATGTTTCGCTCTCTCTCCCTCTCCCTTCCTCTCTGAAATCAATAAAAATAAATAAATTAGGGGGAAATCCTTCTTTGCCTCTTCCAGCTTCAGTTGGCCCCAGACATTCCTTGGTTTGCAGCAACGTAACTCCAATCTCTGCCTGCATGTTCACAAGGCTTTCTCCTCTGTCTCTGTGTCTCAAACCACCCTCTCCTTTCTCTTATAAGAACTCTAGAGGCCCAGTGCATGGATTCGTGCACTGGTGGGGTCCCTCGGCCTGGCCTGCAGGGATCGGGCCGAAACCAGCTCTCCAACATCCCTTGAGGGGTCCAGGATTGCGACAGGGTGGTTCTTGGGTGATGCACCGGGATCAAGCTCCCTCCTCTCTTCTCCCAATATTATGTCACTTTCTCTCTATATCTGTCTCGCTTCTTTCATTTCACTTTACCCTATGTTTGGTGGTAACTGACGACTTGTGGGCATTTAGCTGCAAAATGCAATTATTTAGCAAACAGGATTTACTTAGCCTGGAATCTAGTTAACCTAGGGCAGGACCCTGCTCAATGTCAGGCTCCTGCTCAGGCCCTCCCGCCCAGGTGGAGTCCTGTGGCAACAGGAACCTCCTTCTTCCCACCTGAACTGCTCCTTCACCTCCTTCCCTTCCCAGAGGTTGCCCACTGTCTGCCCAGAAGAAGGGAAGCCACGGCCAGTTTCCCAGCTGAGAGTGGTAGTGGGAAAATTCGCTGCCTCCACTGGCAATCAGTAGTCAGCAGATGGGCTGGTGCGGGCACCAGATGTCAGGGCCACAGACAGTAGGTCCTGCACGTCTCATCATTTAGCTAATCCAGTCAAAAAGTTTCTGTAAGGCCAGACCTATGACCTCTGCAATGGGCTAGAGGCCCCGTGGGGAGCCAGACTTGAAGTGGGGAGCCAATGGGCTAGAGGCCAGGTGCACAGTGAGGTCCCTCGGCCTGGCCCATAGGGATTGGGCCAAAATCAGCTCTCCGACCTTCCCTGAAGGGTCCTGGATTGCAAAAGGGCTCAGGCCAGACCAAAGGACCTCACTGGTGCATGATTGGGGCTGGGGAGGGATCGAGGGAGGGATCCCTGGTGGGTCCGGCCCATCTCTCTAAGTCCCCATCAGCTGGAAGCCAACAGCAAGCTAACCTACCAGTCTGAGCGTCTGCCCCCTGGCAGTCAGTATGCGTCATAGCAACTGGTTGAAAGGTTGAACAATTGGTCAGACACTTAGCATATTAGGCTTTTATTATATAGGATAAATAATTGGATTTAGGGCCCTAAATCCAGGATGATCTCATCTTAACTTAATAACCTCTACAAAGACCCTATGTCCATATAAGGTTGTGAACCATGTCCAGCATGGCCAGGGTGAGCCTGAGGAGGGGCAGTGAAGGATTAAAGAAGACAGACAAGAGAATACAGCTGAGGCTCAGTGGGTCTCCCATGCCTGGATGAGGACACTGAAAGACCCAACCTGCAAGCCAGATCAAAACAAGGGAAGTGGTCGACATGTTTACAATGTTCTTGTGAATTTCACCTTTTTTTGGCAGCACTTGCTGCACCTCCCACAGCCCATTAGCTACCTAGGAAGGAACAAGGGAGGGCTATAAGGTTAAGCTTAATTATGCTAGAAGGGCTCTGCCCTCCAAGCTGGGACTTGTTTGTGGCCCTGCCACAGGTCAGTCCAAGGCTTGATCCTATAGCTGCTCCCTACAAGGCTGCATTAACAAGTATTGAGGTTTAAAGGTGAATATATCATTTGGGCGGGGGGGAGCACAATTCAACCCACTACAGGCATCACATTCAAGATTTCTTGTGGCACATTCACTCATTACAAATCACACCTATCCCAAGCTTTCTCTCTCTTTCTTTCTTTCTTTCTTTCTTTCTTTCTTTCTTTCTTTCTTTCTCTCTTACTTTCTTCTTTCTTTCTATCCCTCTCTCCTCTCTTTCTTCCTTTTTAAATGCCTTAAAGACTAGGACTAAAGACAGGAACTTCAATGAAAACATGGGCCATGCTCAGAGTGTTTGACTTAAAACCCGAGAGAAAACGGAGTTTGCAAAGCTCTGCGATCTGGGCACTATGCTGGAATGAAAACTCCATGCTTGCTTACATTTAACCCAATAAAATATGGGTCACTGTGACCAGACTGCAGATGAGGATACTGAGGTTCAGAATAATCCACCCAAGGTCTGCCAGCAATCTGTGGGCAGGACCACATCAGAGGCCATATGGCCTCATACATTGTGGGTATTGTACACACTGAGCAGTGGAGCCTCACTGATAGCTGACAGGTAGAACTGACTCATTATTCAGATGTACTGTTGGCTTTAGGTAGAGACAGAATAGATGGCATTGATGTAACAGCCCTGGAGGAGCTCTGAGGAGGACCCAGATCACTCCCTCCCTGAACTGCCTCACCAGCTGATTAGTGCCTACTTTACCACCACAACCCCTTTCAGTTCCTAAATACAAATAAGGATTCAAATGAAAATCTCCCAGAGAGCTGTAACACCCACTCTGAAATATGTGCCAAAAATAGGCCTTTTCAGAAGCAAATTTGATCAAAAGAGGGAAAAGTAGAAGAGAGCAAGGGCTGGCTGCAGGTCTCCCTGAAGAAGGAGATTGGAGACACTCTAAAGATGCCTGCAGCAGCCAGCTTATGCTGGCCCATCAATTCTGTGTAGCACGTGGCAGCTTGGTGATTCTGGACCAATCAGCCACCTCTTTTTGCCTCAGGTTCCCATCTATAAAGTGAGGAGAAATATTTCCAAGGATCTAGAACAGCTTCTCTGGATGCTGGCTTGAGCAATGTTTTACACAGAAACACAGGCCATATACATTGGTCCAGGAGAGAAATTCAAGTGAAGCCACCAAAAAGACATCAGAAGGAGAAGGGAGCTTTTTTTCCCACCAAAGCTTTTCATTTTTTTATTTTATTGAGAAATAATTCACATGACATAAAATTCACTATTTTAAAGTATACAATTCAGTATTTTTAGTACATTCACTATGTTGTACAATCACTATCACTAATTCCAGGACACTTCCATTAGAAAAAGGAATATTTGGCCCTAGCCAGTTTGGCTTAGTGCATAGAGCGTTAGCCTGTGGACTGAAGGGTCCTTGGTTCGATTCCAGTCAAGGGCACATGCCCAGGTTGAGGGCTTGATCCCCAGTAGGGGACGTGTAGGAGGCAGCTGATCAATGATTCTCTCATCATTGATGTTTTTATTTCTCTCTCCCTTCCTCTCTGAAATCAATACAAAAAATATATTTTTAAAGGGGAACATTTGAAAAAGAATTTAAATGTGTAAATATTTTCTCTAAATAGAAGACTGATGAGCAAGGAACATAGAGAAGCTAATTCCAATTCCAGGCAATAAGTCAAAATGCTCTTTAGGCAGAGCTAAAAAAAATCAGAGCAATATAGTTAGTCCCAGCACAAAAGGGTCTGAGACAATATTGATAAACCACTCTTTGACAAAAGAGTAACTGCACTTGGAAAAGCAAGAAGAAGTCTAAGGGAACTGGGACAAAGCAAACAAATCAAATAGAGCAAGAGGGATTGCAGTCAGGTATGCAGAAGAATTTCTTGATCATAAGGATAAAATGTTGATACAGGGAGTTGTGAAACCCATTGCCCAGGGATATTCTGAAGCAGGATAATGTATTTCTATTTGATTCCCTAGTTGTGCAATAGAAAGAGTTTTCAATCCCTTAGAATCTTTTAAGAGAAAAATATTCTTTAATATATATATCTGACCCCCCTAAATATATATATATTAACCCATATTTATTTTTAGTGGGTTTATATAATAATGATTGGTGTTATTTTCTTAGTATTAGAGTAATAATTATAACACAATGATTATTATTTTATAGAAATACTAGTATTTATAGAACATCTCTTAGGTGCCACATGCTTTTCACACATGAAAGCTCATAACCACCTGTAAAGTAATAAGAAGACTGAGATGCAATGGGTTCAAGTGATCTATCATGTGGTTAATCAATGGTATGACAGGAATACAAGGCAATTTTGGCTCATTTCAAAACCCAGATTCTTTCCACTACACTAAACTGCCTGGAATTCCAAGGTTTGCCTTTACAGATTGTGTCTCTGAAGCATCCTGTGGGCTCCTGGAGGGCAGAATCTCTGCATTTAACTTCTTTCTTACCCACATCCGCCCCTCCTCCACATCTGGCCATCCAGCCAACCTCGTTGACTTCTCCCATAGAATATATTGAATGCTTTCATTTCTCTCCATCTTTGACTCTATTACTTTCTAGCAAGGAATCACCATCCTTCACAGGGGGGCATAAAGACCACTAACTTCATTTCTCTGCTTCCAGGCTTGCCTTTCCATAGTCAACTTTCCACATTGAAGCTAGAGACAGTTTTCTAAAATGCAAATCTGGTGAGATCCACTGTTCTTAACAGCTCTTCAATGCCTTTGCACTGCCTCCCAGTGCCCTCTACACTCATAATACAAGTCTAGGCCTTTCCACTGCTATTCCCTCAGCCTGAAATGACATGGCCTCTTTCTTCACCAGGCTAATCTGTACCTGCTGTATGCAGGTTTTCTGGGTTCTGCTGAGATGCCACCTTCTTACCTGCATTTTGGGACTCTTTCTCTATACCTCTATAGCACTCTATTTAGTCACACCGTGTCACCCACATGACTGTTGATTTGTTTTCTCTGTGACAGGACTAAAAGCTCTTGAAAGGCAGTGGTCTTGAACTCTTCATAAATGATTCCTCAGTGGATACTCATAAGCCATACATTCCCAATAACTGTATGAATAGAAAAATGTAACAGTCTGGACTCAAAATCAATGCGTAATAAATGCTCACTAGCTAAATGAATCCATTGATGAAACTCTAGGATCTTCTCCCTATTGATTGAAGATTCTCTTCTCTCTAGCCATGCAAACCTCACTTCAGACAGCAGAGAAGAAGCTCCCAAAAATAGAGGATGGAGAGTGTTATTCCTCTGCAAGCAGGGGAATAATGTTCCATGGCCACTAGGTAATTCTCCATGTTGTTTATATCCAAAACTGCTTCTCTTAAACAATTCAGGCTTTGGGTTAGTCATCATTAACAAATGTGCTAACTCCCTGAGACAACAGATTGATTTTGGCTTAAGGTTATGAACACAAAACAAGGGGTATTGGCACATAATGTGCACTTTAATAATTTCACAGCACAAAGATGAGGAAGGTACTTTCATTTGCTTTCTCTGGGAGGTCAGTTCTTCTAAAGGAAAAAAAAATCATCTTTAGGGTGTCAACAACTTTCCTGGCATCTTCCCATTCTGTTTTGCTTTTCTTTGGCTCCTCTTGATCCTTGGAGAGGTAGGCATTTATATTTTAAAGATGATTAGATGATGTTGGGAATGTGAGAGAGTTGGTGGAGGTGGGCAGAGGACAAGCAGTACTTTTAAAAGGAAAAACAAAAGCATGTATGTTCCCTGACTTGATTTCGTAAGTGTTTCAGGATGTGTCTTTAAGAAAAGGAAACAAATGGCAACTTGTATGGTCATTTAGATACTGTAATTAGCAGCCTTTTTGTATACAGAAAGAGGTTTTGTGGAGGCAGAAGATGACTGAGAATCCAGCACGGCTGTCCACAGGCTCCCTCCACAAGACATTGTTTGCTAATTGGTCTGAGGGACCCTTCAGTGATCCCCCAAGGGCTCCCTCGCCTTACACTGGAAGCTCTGGAATCTTAGAAATTAGCAAGGTGAGTAGAACAGGAAGAAGAGAAGAGCCAGCATTCAGGACAGGGGAGACTTCAAATACAGCAGAGAAAGCATGAGGAGGAAAATATATGTCCAGGAATTAGCGAAGATTAAAAAGTAATTGAAATACACACACAAAAATGAAATGCTAGGAAATCAAACTTATTTACTAAAATTCATGACCAAGGTGTTCTGAGAGTCTTGTTAGTTCCTCAAGTAACACAAATCAAACCCGTTGTCACTTTTTGCAAATTACATGGGACTATTATTCTTTTATGATGGTTTCTTGAAGGAGAAAAATAAAAGCCACCACTTTTCTTGGTCTCTGTAGCCCTAATCTAGCTAGTGTAACAATACAGCAAAGGCTATGGCAATGATCTAAGAACTGGAGATTTTGCAGACAAGATTGATCAGTCAGCAGCCATCCTTTATTAATGGAGTGAAAAGGACATTTATCTTCAGGGTGAAGGAAAAGCCTGTTTATGGAATGCTTTTTGCTGAAAGCTTAATGAAGAACTTTACTGGTAGATATAAACAACAGGGGAGGCATTAAAAGCATTTTTTCACATTTTCATTTTGTCTAATCAGTTAAATGAGTGAAATTTAATTCATGACATGATGAGTATCATTGGCTTTCAATTTGGTGACATAATTTTATTGTCATAAACTCTCAGCCACTGGCGGCAATGAGAGATAGAAGACTCATGAAAATGAAACATTAACATACACCCTAATGCATATTTCTAAATGACCACCAAAAGTCTTGTCCTTTTGCACTGGCTGAGTGGTACCATACACCAAAAGGTTGTGGGTTCAATTCCCGATCAGGGCACATACCTAGGTTGCGGGTTCAATGTTTCTCTCTCGTGGGTAAGGTCTCTCTCTCTCTCTCTCTCTCTCTCTCTCTCTCCCCTTTTCTCTATCCCTAAAATCAGTAAAAACATATTCTCTGGTGAGGATTTTTTTTTAAGTCTTGTCCTTTTTACCCTATGGCAACTGCCATAGGAGAATTGTGGAAGGAGGAATAGACAGCCATCCACTCAAGAAAGTATGATTTGGGCCTAACAGCCCCCACTCAAATTCATCTTTCATCTGGGGCCACAATATTTGAAGTTTTAAACATCAAGTGTCAGAGTCTTTCCACCCCTCTATGTCAGAAAGACTATTGATAAAGAAAGCACTTCCACAGAAAGATAATCAATAACTCCTACCTAAAGCAAATGATTTGTTGTAAACTGCTTTTCACACTCTCTAGACATAGGGAATCTAAAAATGACCTTAACTATAGGAATCTGATTTTAGCACAGCCTGGTTAAACATAGAGCTAAAAACTTCTAAATAGATTCTTTTAGGTCCTTCCCAAAGTCTGGATTTCCTCATTGCCCAACTCCAAGGAGTGCGATTACACTGTAGTCTGTGTGAGTAGCGCCCCCTGGTGTCGCATGGTTCAAAACCTGCATGGCCAAATGTGGCAGCCCCTTCCAGATCTTTGGTGAAAGAATGATGCTGACCAACCTGCTCTGGCGATTTCAAAAAAGAACCGTTTGAACCAGTGCAGGTGCCTCCTACATAGAGGGCTAGTCATATAGCCAATGAAGATGATAGGTAGCATTAGCAGGGCCTCTTGTTAGGGATTTTAACAGCATCTATAATCAACTTTGAGGTTTTCAGATCAATCCTTCAGGAAATGAGCTAACATTGCACCTAAGAAGACAAAGTAAAAATTACCACTGCCAAAACCACCCTGTTTTATACTATAATGGTGAATACATGCCATTATATATTTGGCCAAACACATAGAATGTGCAACACCAAGAGTCAACCCTGATATAAACTGTGGACTTTGGGTGATAATGTGTTAATTAACAAAGGCTCAGTTGTAACAAATGCATCATTCTGGTGGAGGATGTTGATAGTGGGGGAGGCTGAGCGTGTGGGGGGGGGCAGTCAGAGGATATAAGGGAAATATCGGTACCTTCCACTCAATTTTGCTGTGAGCAGAAAACTGCTCTAAAAAGTAGTCTAATAAATTTGTTGTTTAAATTACCACTGACCCTGCCCTGGTTGGTGTGGCTCAGTTGGTTGGGTGTAGTTCTGTGCACTGAAAGGTTGCCAGTTTGATTCCAGGTCAAGGTCAGGACCCGTTGTGGACTCGATCTCTAGGAGGCATGCAGGAGGCAGCTGCATCGGTGTTTCTGCCTCTCACTTCCTCCCTCTCTAAAAAGCAATCAAAATGTTTTTAAGATTACCACTGGCTCTAACCAGTATTCTCAATCAGGAATTGTCTGGTATTTCTTCCCTTGAAAGCTTATTGACCAGCAAGCCACTGTTTTAATCACACATATATCATTTATATATCATGGTAAATTTTATATTCTTTTTAAAAATATTTTTTATTGATTTCAGAGAGTAAGGGAGAGGGAGAGATAGAAACATCAATGATAAAAGAGAATCATTTATTGGTTGCCTTCTACAAGCCCCCTACTGGGGATCGAGCCCACATCCCAGTCATGTGCCCTGATCAGGAATCAAACCATGACCAGCTGGTTCATGGGTTGATGCTCAACCACTGAGTTACACTGGCCGGGCTATGATTCTCTAGTAGCAAAAGTAAAAGAATAATTCATTTGAGATTTTCAGGCAATCAGATACAATTGCACACTTTATTTTCCTCTTTTATGGCAGGATGGATCTTAGCTTGAATTATCTGAATAATTGCTTTTGACTCCCAAGTTTCCTAAAATCCATGCTTTATTTCATGGGTATAGGCACTATACAAAAGGGTATTGTTTTTAACCTCCTGGGGGTGGGGGAGGACACAGAAAATCTCAGACAATATCACACAGTTTCTCCAGAGAAAAGCTGAAAGATGGTCTCTGGGTCTCCAAACTTCCATTCCTCTCAGCACATTTAAAGAAAGCATTGTATGCTTCTTAAAAGCATCTAGACTTTAAATAGAAATTTCAAATTTTGCAGCTGTGCATTCTTTTTTTATTAAAAAAAATGATGCTGATATAATAGTGAGGCAGTCCTATGGTAAGAATTTTTAAGATGCCCATTCACCAAATGTCAGCTATGTTCACATTTTTTTAAACCTTAGCTTTTTGTACCTAGGTAAAGCAGAAAAACAAAAAAAGTCAGACTCTCTTTTTCTTTGCCAACGGATACGACTGGAGAGTCACAAATTCCTTCATTCATTCATTCAAGCATCAAGCGTTTCTTAGGCCCTTCCTCTGTGCAGAGTGCTGTGCTCTCTCAGGCTCTAATCAGGGAAGCCTTCTGGAGGAGGTGCTGCAGTGAGGCTCCATAAGGGGGCTGGTACTAATGGGGTGAAGAAGCTGAGGAGAGATATGGAAGTGAGGGCACCTGGCCTGCTTATGTGACAAGAGTTATTTTAGGAATTGTGTGAGATAATGTAGAAGGCACTACTTTGAGAAGAGCAGACTATACAACTATATTAGTATAACCCAATAAGGAAAAAGATACAAGACTGTGATCAGCATAAGGTTGTAAATGCTCTGCATCAAATTCACAGATTAGACATAGGTCCTCTGTGAGGCTATAGAGGGAAAAACCATTCCACACCTTGGTAGTTGATGAATAACCCATGTCAGAACTGGGGCTACAGTGGGAACTTCCATTTCTCTTGATCTTTAACCTTTGGGTCAAGGTGTATTATCCCAGAACATTCACTTTATAACCTATGATTTGTTGAAGTATAAATAGGGAGAAGGGTATTAAATCCCCATTTTAGATATAACAAGTCAAGGTCAAAGGAAGTAAATTTGGTGACTTACTCAACATCACAAATCAAGCAAGCCCAGAAAATGGGAACCCATACAGCTGGGCAGTGGTCCTGTAATGACTGCCAGCAATTATAAATGTAAAGATTAGAGAGAAGTCCTATTTGTCCATCTTAGTTACTGATTTTTTAGAGGAGGATACAAAAAAAATAGAAGTCTGCAAATTACCTGCAGAGTTTAGTCAACAGCTGAATGTCTCTTGTCCCATCCAAGTGATTGAGAATTCTTGGCACACCAAATTCTGTTCCAACCTGAGGTACTGATTGCTCTTGATGGGATGGTATTTCCTAATTCTAGAGTCTTATGGAAGGAACTAAGCACTAGGTTAGGAGTTAGGAGACCTCAGGTCCATTCTTACTTTGGACTCCAAACACTGTCTATTCAGACACTAGAACACAGACTCCTGATTTCAAAGATCACATACCCTGAATATGGGCTTGCCAAATACCTCAGACTCGATCCTTGGGGAAGAGATCCTCTAAAAGTTCAGAGACTTCATACCCTGGTCAGAGACCCTAATTGCTTCAAACTCAAACCTTGGGGCATAGAACTCCAATGAGATCACAGAACTCATACCCTAACTAGAGCACACTAAATACTTGACTTAAAACTTGATATACAGACCTCAAAAGTTTAGGGACGTCACACACTGAACACAGACCACAAAAACCTGAGATTCAAATCTTTGAAAACAGACCCTCAAACATTTTCATAAATCTCAGTCCTTGACCACAGACCTCTCAAACACCTCAGTCTCAAATCTTGAAAAGCAGACCTTTGAGGATTTCAAGGATTCATACCTTTACCAGAGGAATATGAATACTTCAGTCCCAAATTTTGATACATGAACCCTCAAAGAGTTTAGAGACCTCATACCTTGAACATGGATAGCAAAATACCCGAGAGTGGACCTTGGAATAGACTCTGAAATTTTCAGAGCCTTACACACTGAAAAACAGGCCCCAAATTACCTCAGACATAAACAGAAACATAGACTCTCCAAGATTTCAGAAACTTCACATCTTGAATAAAAATTCTACAAATACCTCAGACTCAAATCTTGGCACACAGACCCTCAATGAGCTCAGAGACCTAATGCCCTGAACACAGACCGCACCCAGGTAACTCAAGCTCAAGCCTGGGAACAAAAGTCACCAAGGCATTTAGAAACTACCAACCCTGAACTCAGAACCCAAATACATCACAGTCATTCTTGAGGACATATACCCTCAAAGAGTTCAAAGACTTTACACACTGAATGAAGAACCTGAAATATTTCAGACTTAAAACAACAAAAAGTTTATAAACCTGACACCAAGAACATGGAACTCCAAACACCTCAAACTCAATATTTGGGACACAACCTTCAAAGACGTTAGAGACCTCACATCCTGAACAATGGCTCCCGTCCCCCCTTCCCCAAATAACACACATCTAAACTTTGGATCATAGATCTTCAAGGAGATCAGATATCTCAAACCCTAAACATAGACTGTAAATACCTTGGACTAAAACCACAGGACACAGACCATCAATACATTCAGAGACCTCACACCAGTAACAAGACTCCAAATACTTCAGATTCAAACATTGTGACACATACCCTCAATGACTTCAGAGACATTGGATTGTCTTTTATCTTTTTTATTCTAATGCTTTGACAGCTGGGGCCTTGTTGTTCCTGGAGGGACTGTCCCTCCTAGGATTAGTCAAGTCCTAGAAATAGTAAGCAACTCAACCAAGAGAGTGCTTTTCAAACACAAACCCACCAATTCAGAGCCCACACCCCAACCACTTCCTCTATCAGGCTCTCACACTCCAGACCTCTATTCCTCTGCCTTAATCACCCAAGGCCAGGTACCAGACAACTATGGTCAAATCATCAAAGAATCCACTTACTGTACATCATGAATTAAGACTCCCCCTGCCCCCCAGCTAACTAAGACAAACTTTGGGGCTCACATCCTCAAATAATTTGCGGAACTCACCCTGAACACAGACATCTGAATACCTCAGAGTTAAACCTTGGAACACAGACCATCAAAGCATTTAGAAATCTTACACACTGAAAAAGACCCAAATATAACAGATTTAAGCATTGGGAGAGAACCTCAAAGAGTTCAGAGACTTCACACCCTAAATATAGAGCTCCCCAGCAAAACCTTAGACTCAAACCTTGAGGCATGAAACCTCATTCAGTTCAGTAACTTCACACCTGGAACAGAAACCTCAAACATATCAGATTCAAACCTTGGAAGAGAGCCTCCAAGAGTTCAGAAACTCACTTTCTGAGAGCAGACCCCAAATGCCTCAGACCCACACTTCGAACACAGACCATGTAAAATTTCTGAGACCTCATACCTTGAACAGAGACTTACATATACCTCAGACTCAAACCTTGTGACGCAAACTCTTAATTATTCAGAGACCCTGAACACAAACGTTTGAATACCTGAACCCCTCCAATAGGACACAGTTTCAAGGGTTTGGAGATAGGAGGCCCTAAACACAGACTCCCATATACCTCAGACATATACCTTGAAACACATACCCTCAAAGATTTCAGAGACCACATACCCTGAACACAAACCCCACATACTCAAATTCAAACTTTGGGGCACAGTTACTCAGAGGGTTCAAGGACCTCCCACTCTAATCTCAGATACCAAATACCTCAGAACCAAATTTGGACCTACTCTCCAAAAGTTCTAAGTCTTCAGACCCTGAACCCAGACCTCCTAAATAAATCAGACCTAACCCATGGAACACTGACTCTGAAGGATTTCAGTGACCACATACACTGAATATACAGAGCTAATTACCTCAGACTCAAACCTTGGAACACAGACCATCATAGGGTTTTAAAACTTCACACCCAGAAAAAGATTCCAAATACCTGAGAGTCATACCTTGGGATACAGACCCAAAAGATTTCAGAAACCCCACACCTGAATACAGGCCAAAAATACATTACACACAAATCTTGGGATAAAGACTATAAAAGTGCTAAGAGCAGCATTATCCATAATAGCCAAAAGGCTAAAGCAACTCAAATGTCCATTGAGAGTAAATGGAGAAACAAAATGCAGTATATACATACAATGGAATATTATTCAGCCTTAAAAAGAAAGGAAATTCTGACAAATGCTACAACATGGATGAACCTTGAGGACATTATGCTAAGTGAAATGTGCCAGTCACAAAAGGACAAATACTGTATGATTCCACTTATATTAGGTATTTAAAGTAGTCAAATTCACAGACTTAAAGTAGAATGGTGGTTGCCAGGGGTGGAGGAAGGGGGAAATAGGAGAATTAGTGTTTAATGGGTATAGAGTTTCAGTTTGGGAACATGAAAAAATTCTGGAGACCTATTGCACAGCAAAGTGAATATACATACCACTACTGAACTGTACACTTAAAAATAGCTGTGGGGGGGTGGGGCGAATAGCTGAGCTCTGGCCAGGTAGGCTCGGTAGTTAGAGCATCAGCCTGAGGATTGAAGGGCCATGGGTTTGATTCCCAGTCAAGGGCAGGTACTTCAGTTTCCAGTTGCAGGTTTGATTCCCAGCCCTGGTTGGGGCACTTGCAGGAGGCAACCAATCCATGTGTCTGTCACATTAGTGTCTGTCTGTCTGTCTCTCTCTCTCTCTCTCTCTTTCCCCCCTCCTCCCTTCCACTCTCTCTAGAAATCAATGGGAAGAATATCCTCGGGTGAGGTTTAAGAAAATAGTCGAGATAGTAAATTTTCTGTTGTGTGTATTTTACCACAATTAAAAATATAGGGATTGTGGATATATCTGCTTGAACGTTCACCTTGGACCAACCTGTAGCAGCTCACTGTCAAGTTGCTTAGTCACCATCACTCAGAGGCAGCATCTACTCCATAGTATGAGATTTAGAAATTGCAAAGACACTAACACAATTATGGAGAATCCTCTGTATTATTGCCCCCTTCCTTCAAGGCAAATAACAGTAAGTAGTGACAGTGAGTAGACAGAGTCACAAGAATGAGCAAATGGGAAAGAG